>NC_139220.1:255181196-255229338 GCF_055691185.1 Crinia signifera | reverse complement strand
TATCTTCAAAAACTCATGTCAACCTTTTTCATTGTCGACCATAGCCATGTCAGTGTTTTGCATGTGCCATTTAATCCTGGGGCTGCTGCGAATTGCGGGGGGGGTGCCGCGAATCGCGGGAGGGGGGTCGCAGGGGGGGTGCCGCCAATCGTGCAAGGGGGGGTCGCGGGGGGGTCCTTTTTGCCGCGAATCGCGGGAGGGAGGGTCTTTTTTCCGCGAATCGGGGGGGGGGGGTCAGGGGGGAGGGTTTACAGCGATTCGCGGGAGGGGGGGGTCAGGGGTGGTGGTTATGCCGCGAATTGCGTGAGGGGTCGTGGGGGGGTTCTTTTTGCAGCGAATCGCGGGGGTGTTTTTGCTGCGAATCGCGGTAGGGGGGGTCGCAGGGGAGCGGGTATTTTTGCCGCAAATCGCGGGAGGGGGGGGCGCGCGGGGGGGGGGGGAGGTTTTGCCGCAAATCGCGGGAGGGGGGCGCTCACCTGGTGGCTGTGGAGTAGCAGTGCTGGGCAACATGGGAAGGCAGTGGGTGTCTGGCACTGTCTGTGGGCTCACTGGGCTGGTTCTCTGTCACATACCTCCCAACATGACCCTCTCCAGGAGGGACACAATGCTCTGTTTCTAGACTTCCCCTTAATGTATGATTGCCATCACCTGTTTTAAACAGGTTAATTTCTCAGAAAGGTGTTCAGCACAGATGAAGGCAATCACTCATTAAGAGGAAAGTCCAGGAACAGAGCGTTATAGACACAGACACCCACTTTGAGTGACAGATGTAGCCAAATATATAGGAGATATATATATATATATATATATATATATATATATATATATATGGTACTTATGTAGTATCTGGGCTGCCGATTTTTTGATTGTATGCCTTAAGTTAAGGCATACAATCAGATGCGATGCGATGCGATATCGCATCGCATCGCATACGATGCGATGCGATGCGATGCGATGACCCGATTTTTCCATAGGATTCAATGTTAAAATGGACTGAGTCCATTTTAACATGGAATTCAATGGGAAAAAGGGGTCCTTTTCATACCCCTACTATCCAAGTGGGCATGGAGTTGGATATAAACCTGTGGCGAGCGTAGCGAGCCACCGAGCCCGAAGCGTGGCGAGCGAAGCGAGCCCCGCGAGGGGACGGTATTCTGCGTCCCCTCGCGGGGCTCGCTACGCTCGCCACGCTTCGGGCTCGGTGGCTCGCTACGCTCGCCACAGGTTTATATCCAACTCCATGCCCACTTGGATAGTAGGGGTATGAAAAGGACCCCTTTTTCCCATTGAATTCCATGTTAAAATGGACTCAGTCCATTTTAACATTGAATCCTATGGAAAAATCGGGTCCATCGCATCGCATCGCATCGCATCGCATGCGATATGGTCGGGTGCGATGCGATGCGATGGACCCGATTTCAAAATCGGCAGCCCAGTTACTACATAAGTACCATATATATATATATTCTATACATAGATATATTATGTATAGATCTATCTTAAGACACAAAATATAATTAGTGAAATCTTCACTAGTCAGTGGCAGTGCTTACCTTTTCCCGATGCACTGCAGGACACTGACAGACTGACATCCCTTCCCTGATCAGCAGCAGCCCATCGCCAGTCATCAGCAGAGCTGGATTAACAATGGACCTGATGGAGCTATAGCTCCAGGCCCACTCTCCAAATAGGCCTATTTTGTAGCTGAGGGTCAGGGCTTTCCAACGAGACCAGCCCTGCGTCGCTAGCCCCCCGGGAACCAGAGAATTTTTTTTTTGACTGGAGTGCCGCCTCACCCCGCAAGTATCTTAGGACATCGGCGTTCTGCGGGTGCACCTTTGGAGTGCACCAGCCAATATATCTCCCTGCATTTTTCTCATGCCAGCCCCCTGCCTTTTCCAGGCATATATAATTAGTTGAAAGTATTTACACAAATAGAGACACACTCATGAGCAGACCACCCAAACAGAACACTGGTCACGCTTCCCACATTATTAGGTGCTGGCCGCAACCCCTATTATTGCGCATAATAGGCCCTTGATCATTTTCAGCTCCAGGCCCATTTAGACCTTAATCTGGCTCTGGTCATCAGCAGCAGCAGCAGGCAGGACAGGAAGTTCAGTCCGCCGCCTTCACGGAGCTGAGCGTGGCTGCAGCTATACAAACACTATGGTGGAGCGGTGGCCTCATATAGCAGGGCGGGATGTGATGGGACATCATGGCGGGGCAATGCTGCTGGAGATGCAGAGACTAAGTAGCGAATGGAGTGCTTTTGTGAGCCTCTAGCAACTGTCTGTTGGACCTGGTGCTCCCAGCAGACTTCGTCAGCACTGCTCCCCCAAGCTGGCATGGGTGCTGTTACACCACTGCTATTGGGCACACCGGCTGACGCTGCAAAGAGTGGCGCTGCAAATCGGCAGGTCACTTTACAGCACTGGGGTCACAGGAGAAGGAAGCCCTGAAGACCGACAGAGCTGCAAAAGCCGATTCCGGGTCCACAGGATGGCGAGTGCCAGTGGCCGTGGTAGCAGTGGCGACACATGCGCAGTACAGTATTGGGGTATTTTTCATGTAAAATATCCCAATGGTGCTGCGGAGAATCATCGAAGGGACAGAGCTTTATCGCAAGCTCTGTCCCCGAATGCGATAATTCATGCGATGTATGCAATTATCGCATTGCGAGTTTGGGCGATATTATCACAGATGGTAAGAAATCAGCTACTTAGAATGAAAATATAGTAAATCCATTGCTAGAACTAATATCATATTTTATCAGGTCCAGGTCTGCTTGAATGTGTCCGGTAATACATTTGTTTTTGCTCATTTACATATTCTACTAGGCACTGCGGAACTCTTGTGGCACCATATAAATACTATGGTGAGAATAAGACTATTAATAATGACAATCCATAAGCATGTGGTATGTGCAGGAGAGAGAGCCAGACAGCTGTGCTAGCTAATTACCATTTGTATCACATGTGCTAGTCCATTGTTTTAGGTGCGATAGATGTTGTAATAAGAACAATGTCTGAGTGACAGTAATGGTAATAGGTCATCATCAGGTAATCTGGGAGGTAATTACTGTAGGTTAGAACTCCCAAAAAATGTACAATGGGTCTTCACAGCATTATCCTGGATGACATAGCATTAGGATATCCTGACACAACCAGCTGTGTAGACTCCCCAGAGGGGATCCATACCTCCCAACATGACCCTCCCCAGGAGGGACACAATGCTCTGCTCCTGGACTTTCATCTTAATGCATGATTACCATCACCTGTGTTGGACAGGTTAATTGCTAAGAAAGTTCTTCCAACACAGGTGATGGCAATCATAGATTAATAGGGAAGTCCAGGAGCAGAGCAATGTGTCCCTACTGGAGAGGGTCATGTTGGGAGGTATGGGGATCTACCAGCCAGCCCACCTAACCTCCTACTTCTCCAGGGCATTAGGAAAGATTTACAGGAGCCTTCCGGCCATTTCAGCATAGTCAGCAATAGAACTATCTTTCTAGGTTGCCGCAGATTATGTTTTTGAGTCACATTGGCCACAACCGATTAAACAGGACCACATTTAGCCAACCACCGATGCCCCTCTGGTACAATATACCTGTGAGGGTGTGTTTAAAAGAGTATAGGGCTGTGCACTCAGCAGGTAGATTAATTAGGTAAGGGTAAGGGAAGAAGTCCTGCCTAAGAACCTTTGGTTGCCCCTTCATTAGCTATAAAGTCCCCAAAACTTTGATTAACCCCTTTACTTAATGTAACATTGTTATCTAGTTTATTATATAGCAGTAGAATGACCATTCTCATTTGCATATGTTTTTTTGATAAGATGTTCTAGGAACCAGCAATGATTATTAGTATACTAGTAAAAGCTTCAGGCTTTTATAAGCGTCAACCTATTTTTAGATTTGACTTGAGTATTAATTAAGTTTTTCAACATGACTACAACTCTCATGTGTAAATTTCAGATTTGTTTTATTGCGCAGGCTCAGTAAAAGACAGTGGAATTTAGAATATTGATTACGTTGCACTTGCAGCTTCCTACACCTGGATAGATGGGATATGTATGGATGCCTGTCGGTCAGGATGCCGGCAGTCAAAATATCGATGCTGGTATCCCAACAGCAGAAATTCCAAAAGGGGTCAGGTAAGTACACTGATTTCTACAATCAGGACATTCCAGATTCATGCACACCTTCCTCTCACACGATATATATATATATATATATATATATATATATATATATATATATATATATATAGTTACATAGTAGGTAAGGCTGAAAAAGACTTGAGTCCATATAGTTCAACCTAGGTTGTTATAATAGATTATCCATTGCTGTATAGTATGTTTTGATATTTTAAAGACAGATTGTATTTCTTATTTTTACTCATGGATGTTTTTAACCAGTAAGTGTTTGTCCAACCTTATTTTGAACATATTTATTGAGTCAGCTGACACCACCTCTCCAGGAAAAGAGTTCCAGAGTTTGACTGTTCTGACCGCAAAGATATTTTTTCTTCTAGCTGAACAAAATCTTTTTTCTTCTAATCTATACTCATGCCCTCGCGTCCTAGATACATTTCTAGTAGAAAAAAGGGTGTTTGACAGTTCCTTATATTGGCCCCTGATATATTTGTATATGTTGAGCATGTCCCCCCTCAAACGTCTCTTTTCAAATGTAAATAGTCCCAAATTGCTCAATCTCTCCTCGTAGCTTAAATTCTCCATTCCCCTAATAAGCTTTTTTGCTCGACTTTGGATTTTTTCTAATTCTATGATGTCATTTTTATAGTGTGGGGCCCAGAATTGTACTCCGTATTCGAGGTGCGGTCTTACCAATGCTTTATTTACAGTGGCATAATTACCCTTGAGTCCCTAGTTTCCATGCCCCTTTTAATGCATGCTAAAATTTTGTTGGCCTTTTTTGTTGCTACATTACATTGGGCACTACACCCCAGTTTGCTGTCTATTTGGACTCCTAGATCCTTTTCGAGTATTGAATTACCCAATTCCTCTCCGCTAAGGTTATAACTAGCACACTGGTTGTGTCTACTAAGGTGCATAACCTTACATTTATCCACATTGAACCTCATCTTCCACTTTTTAGCCCACTCCTTTAGATTTGCAAGATCCTTTTGAAGCGTGGTGACATCTTCTGATGATTTAATAACTTTGCTTAGTTTTGTATCGTCTGCAAAGATGGATACATTGCTGAGTAACCCCATCCCAATATCGTTAATAAAAATGTTAAATAAAATGGGCCCTAAAACCGAACCCTGTGGCACTCCACTTAGTACTGGTATCGTATCTGATACGGCACTGTCCACAACCACTCTTTGTTCTCTATTACACAGCCAATTCCCTACCCATCTGCAGATATATTCACCCAATTCCAGGTCCTCCATTTTAATTATCAACCTCCATTTTATTTATCAACTATGGGGGTATTCAATCTGGGATTCCGATTGTCGGAACATCCTGATAGTCGGAAACATGGCCCGTTTTCGCTCAGCTTGACTGTAACTCGACAGCCAGAATTTAATGTTCCGGCTGCCGAGTGTCAGAAAGTGGGGGTGTCGGTGAAAACAGCCACGGATTGTTAAAAAATGGCCATGAATTTAATAATCCGTGTCTGTTTCTGAAAAACAAATTCAACTTGTTTTAAAGCTGGATCTGTTTTGTTGTAATCTGCCTTCAATGCTGTCAAAAACGGCAGCATTTAATTCTAAAATGGCCCTAGGAAAAAAACTATTCCTCATCCTACTGGTCCTATTCCTTAGGCAACTGAACCATCTACCCGAAGGCAATAAACAGCCCATTAGCCGGGTGGGTTTCATCGTAGGGCGCATAATATCTTAAAAGATGAAACCCACCCGGCTAATGGGCTGTTTGTATTATTGCCTTCGGGTAGACGGTTCAGTTGCCTAAGGAATAGGACCAGTAGGATGAGGAATAGTTTTTTTCCTAGGGCCATTTTAGAATTAAATGCTAGTTTGGGTCAAGGGGGGAGGGTAATGGGGACTTAAGTTTTATTGTAAATTGTATGTGGATCATTTTGTATTTTATTATATGTATGTATTTGGATGGATGCTAAACTGAATTTTGTCGCCCTAATTGGGGTGATGACAATAAAGACGTATCTAATCTAATCTAATAGGCGGCGGCCACTATATCCGCAGTCAGAAAAGAGCGGCCAGGATTGAATACCGCCCTATAGCTATAAACTA
The DNA here is from genome assembly GCF_055691185.1 of Crinia signifera. Classification (NCBI taxonomy): domain Eukaryota; kingdom Metazoa; phylum Chordata; class Amphibia; order Anura; family Myobatrachidae; genus Crinia; species Crinia signifera. Next base: position 255,223,102 of record NC_139220.1, on the reverse strand, counting down.
GCATGGCACTACCATTTTTCCTACACCGCCTCTCCAGTTGGCAATTAACTAATTCAAGTATTGGAATTTATTATTAATAAATTAGTATTTTTTTTGTACTTGGACGACAGTCATCAGCATCATCAAGTGCAGAATATTGAATTTACTAAGAACATAGAAAGAAATAGTTGGAACTTAAATACTTATCAAGTGCACATACAACTTGACACCGGCAATACTGCATGGATATCTGTGAGGATTACAAAATACCTTTTCATATGGGATCAACATGTATTTACATTTAATTCCAAGAGTTTGACAACCCTCTCTTTAAAGCAGTTCTTTCCTCTGAGTCGCCATCCTTAATCCCCAAAACATGACTTCTCATCAACGTGCTCCTGTCCTCCTGGAGGTTTTTTAATCACTGACAGGCTCGTGTGGGCCCCTCTTTTTCTGCTTTCACAGCGATCCTTTACAGCAAGGTCTGCCCTTTGCTGCAGTTACGTTTTCCAGTCTGGAAATTTCAGTCACCTTGAATGACTTGGGAAAGTCTCCAATATCAGAGGTTACTAATAAAAAAAAAATGCTTTTATTCTTCTAACACCGTGAAGTTAACTGCTACAACCACAGCGCTGTTGTAAATAGTTATTGCTCAGTTAAACGGCCAATTAGGCATTTGGAGACGATGAACAGTATTAGATATGGAAAAATAAATCTATTAAGTTGCCTTTTTTATGCAATCTATAGAAGATAACATAAATGTAGGATGTAAAGGAAATATATATATACCCTATTAGTAAGGGACATTTAAATAGGCTACTTAGAAAAACCTTAAACTTAGGGATAGATTGAGAAAAGCTTATAAAAAGTAAAAGTGGTGGTGTTCCCAGGGCAACTAAATAGATTCTAAGATTCTAGCTATCATATAACATGTTAAAACCATAGTTACCTACCTCCTGCATTCTGCAGGAGACTCCCTGAAATAGCAGAAATCTCCCTCTCTCCCTCAATAGTCTAGCAATCTCCCTCATTTCACCTAACCCACATTAATTACACTGTTACATTTTTGGGGAAAAAAGGGATGAGAGACAGATACATTTACATTGAATCATCAGCGCCATTTCCCAGCACTTTATCTCTTACTAACTGCTTTGGGGCTCATCTACATTTGGATATAAGTTATTTAAAAGATTCCTCTTAGATGTAGCAGTACACACCCACGATTCGCGGTGCAACGTGCACAATCTCTTTTCAAAATCTCTAAATATATGAAACTAGACATGCCTGTTGGTTGGAGCATGACACGCCCCCTCAATGGGGCACTTTGCTAAATTCTGCTTTCAACTATAATCTCCCTGAAAGTAGTTTTTTAAAGTAGGCAAGTATGGTTAAAACACACAACAGACATTTACAGTACATGGGGCCTAGCACTGATACATCCATTTAGATCAGGGATGGGGAACCTTTTGGCCCTCCAGCTGTTGTTGTACTGCACATATCAGCATGCACTGCTACAGCTTTGCTATTTGGCCATGCTTTAACTGTTGCAGGGCATGCTGGGATGCATAGTTCAACAACAGCTGGCGGGCCGAAGGTTCCCCATCCATGATTTAGATCATGGCAAACAGCAAGCAGAAACAACCACAGAACACAGATACATCCAAACCTGGGTTAGACAACCATAGCACTGACAATTAGAAAGTGAACTTTCAGGAAACTTATACCTGCTGGGAACAGGTTTGGATTCTGAAGGAAAAGTCTGTTGTAAACAGCATGCTGCAGCCTACAGTAATGCATACCTCCCGACTTAGCCTTTATCAAATTGGGACCTGCCCCGCCAAAGACGTGGCTGGCCCAAAAAGGGGGTGGAGCTAAGGGTTAGATGTGCATGGCCTTGGGTAGAGGACATGGCCTATCACAGCGACCCGAGTTTTGGTAATTTTCAGGGCCGTGCCCAGCGCTCCCCTAGTAGCTGTGCAGGACTATCAGTCCATGTCTCATAAGATGCATGGGAATGGCCACCTTACGACACATTGAGCGTACATATCCTACAATGTCGTACTGAACTGAACAAAATAGTAACAATTCTGTTGTTCAATACTGAATAAATTGTAGTAACAATCCTGTATTATACTGAATAATGTGTATCGGCCGTTAGTTACCCATAGACTTCACTTGCTTCTTTTTGCAGATATAGCTACCATAGCAGGGATATTACTTCCTTTGACTATGGCAGTTGCTTACTCTGTACGTAATTGGTTCTAGATGTTGGGAGCTATTGATTAAAGGCCCATACACACTGGGCAACTTTGAACTTAAAGCAGCTCAGTTTAATCGTTTTGAGCTGCTTTCAGCTCGAAAGCCGCCCAGTGTGTACAGGGCAGCAATGAGCGGTGAGCGCTGATGCGTGCTCCCGCGTCATAGCTTGCCCAGCCGCTTATCTGCTGGTATTACAAGGAGATGAGCGACGGAGTGGATGGCTGTCTATAGAAAGTCGTCCACCCCTAGGAAAATCGCTAATACGGTCAAAAAATGCTCAGTGTGTTCGCACAGAGCATTTTTCATCCCAACGAGTTTCCTTATCATCGGCCAGCACAATCACCCAGTGTGTATGGACTTAAGACTCATAACTTATAGGAACTAAAGTATTGGTTTAGATAGAATTGCTTATGATGATTGCCGGATTTGTTTCTTTCTCTTTTAGAGCAACAGACTGTCGCCACACACATACAGTATGCATGTCACATTCTAGCAGCTGTTGTGGCTGCATCTGTCACAGAGGGCTCATCTTGCAGCATCACATAACATAAACAGAAGGAACGGAAGAAAAAGCGGATACTCTAGCAATGGCTATATGATTCTGCTGGGAAACAAAACAAAAATACTATATATATATATATATATATATATATATATATATATATATGGTGCTGCATAATATGTGTGATGTATAGAAATGACGGTTAATAAATTAAATATTAGTCCATGCATATTAAGGCACAATAGTAAATTCTTAGTGCAACTAGTAGACAGTAATCAAAACCATTTATCACAATGACATTTCTAGAATGAGATAAATGGGGACAGGAATACATGGGCTGCTTCCACCATAACAAGATCACGTTACAAGAAGAGAGAGACTAAGCTTTTAAGATTGTTTGATTAAATATTCTATTATTTGTTCCAAAAGAAGATGTCAGGTCGGATCATTTTAATGTGTTCTCTGAGATTTTCAAAAAAAAAATGCAAACGCAGGATTCAGTATGTAAAGATTCCGTATATAAGGATTCAGTATGTAAGCATTCTGTTACTTTCAATGTAATTGGAATGGACCGTCTATGAACTCATATACCGTGCTGGTTTGCCTGTTCCTAAAGTGACATGCAATTTTACATTATGAGAGCAGTAGATTAGTTCTTAATAGAACAAAATATGAAAATAGTCAGATACTGGGGCTGATATATACAGTAGTTTAATGGGATCCGATACGCAATGCCGGCGGTCGGAATCCCGACACTGGAATCCCGACCGCCGAAATCCCGACATGGGGGGGACGTGGATCGCCCCCCCTTGCGGGCTCGCTGCGCTCGCCACGCAGCGGGCCCGGTGCCTCGCTACGCTCGGCACGCTATTTTATTCTCCCTCTATGGGTGTCGTGGACACCCACGGAGGGAGAAAGTTTCGGGATTTCGGCGGTCGGGATTCCAGTGTCGGGATTCTGAACGCCGGGATCCCGACCGCCGGCAAATTGACCGCATCACGTTTAATGTAGGCATATTGCAGAGTGCACCTTTCTTGCTACTCCAGATCCAAAATGAATCATGCACAACTAGGTACACAATGCAGATGCCTCTGCACTTGTGTAACAGAACTGCGACAGGGTGTTCCCACATACGTAGGTGCTGCTCAGTGAGGGAGTGTCCAGGGAATTATGGGCTATGCAGAGTCGGCCAAATATAGGCCCTTATTCTGTTGGACTTGTAAGGCGAATTCACAGCCTTGTGAGAGCCCCAGATGTCGTTTGTCGGTCTGCCCAACCCCCCTCCCCTCGGATATCAGGTTCGGCCACACAGCTGCAAATGGATGTTATGGGGCGACATCAACCTCGTTCTATGGTTGCCGATCATCCAATGATATGGAAGGTGCACACATCTAAGTGAATCTCGGGTTACTTAGATTTGCATGCACATTTGACAGGAACAGGTCAGGCATCTGACATCTGGCATACGTCCCAACATTCCTCGACAGGGAGGCGGGACAGCTCGTGCCACAGCGGCGCATGCCAATTTTTTGAGGTGTGGATGCATGCAAACCAGAATAGGGAGGTAATGTGCGCTGGTGGCAACTGGAGTGCTGCATGCTATCACAGCTGAAAGTGAAAGTGATAATGCAGGAATGTTACAGCTAGGGGTGTGCACCGGACACTTTTCAGGTTTTGTGTTTTAGTTTTGTATCTGGATCTGGCTTCATGTTTTGGATCCGGATTGGTTTTGCCAAAACCACCCTTTCGGGTTTTGGTTTAGATATGTATTTTGATATCGTCATTTGTTTTTTTGTTTCAACAGTATTATTAAACTAAAGAACATTCATTCCAGTCTATTCTGAACACCTCACACTTCACAATATTGTTTTTAGGCCAAAAGTTTGCACTGAGGTAACTGGATGACTTTGCCATATGCTTTTTGCGGGACCGTCCCATTTTTTGGGGATGTTTCAGGGTGTTGGTGGGGGGGGGGGGGGGCAGTTGGGAGTCTCCCCTGTCATCCATACATGTTCACAATGTCTATTTCTGTAGCCAGAGGGGCTGGGGGCATGGCCAGAAGCTCACAGAGCCACTGGCTATATGCCCCCTGCCCCCACAGCGGCAAAAATTGGGATGTTGCCTTATGGGAGCGTCGTGAGTATAAGTCACACCCTATTGCTGCTAAGGCCATGCTCCAAAATTTCCGGCGTCCCTATGCGGGCTCGGCTGATGTTGGGAGGTATGACTTTGCTAAGAGACACAAGTGGGCGTCACAAACATTGGACTCATACGACACACTTAGCAGCACCCCTGGGCTGATCTTGCACATGTAGCAGCGCCCCTGGACTGATACTGCACACTAAGCAGTACCCCAGGACTAATACTGCACACTTAGAAGCACCCATGGACTGATATTACACACTTAGAAGCACACCTGACTGATTCAGCACACTTAACAGCAAGGGTGCTGACCCTTGCTGTAAAAGAAATAAAAAACCTTTATTTGCTCTTAAAAAATTGGGGAAGCACCCCTGGGCTGATACAGTACACATGGCAGTACCCCTGGAATTATACATGACACATGGGGCACCCCTAGAATTATACAGCACCCATGGCAGCACACATGGCACCACACACTTAGTAGAACCCCTGGAATTATACAGCACACATGGAAGCACCCCTGGAATTATACGCAACACATGGTGGCACCCCTGGAATTACAAAGCACACATGGCACCACACACTTAGTAGAACCCCTGGAATTTTACAGCACACATGGCAGCACCCCTGGAATTATACACAACACATGGTGGCACCCCAGGAATTATACGGGACACTTAGCAGTTCCCCTGAAATTATATGGCTGATTTAGCAGCACCCCAGGAATTATATGACACACCACAGGAATTATATAGGACACTCAGGGCCGGCGCCACCACTAGGCAGCCTTAGGCATTTGCCTAGGGTGCCGGCCACTGGAGGGTGGCAGTTTGGAGCAAGCCCCCCTGGATGGAGGTCGGCAGCCGCCGCAACTCTCCACCCCCCAGCATCACCCCCGGGTGGCCTTGGAACAGCAGAGGACCTGGAATCCCAGCAGGGGTAAGTTTCCTGCAGCTCTCTGTGGGTAGAGCAGGGGAATCCCCAGGTCCCTCCCACGTCACATTCCCCGGCACCTCGGCACATCTCCCACCTCGGGTGACACGGCCAACCCAGGTCCCTCCCGCGCCCAGGGCCGCCGAGAGGCAGGGGGGGCGGGTACATTTTACCTGGGCCCGGGCCTGTCAGGGGGGCCCGGGCCAGGGGATAGTCACACTTACAATTTTTTTTAATGGCAGCGGTGTAGCAGCAGCGTGGGCGGGAGAAGGGTTGGTGGCGGCTGGCCGGTGAGAGCGGATCAGCAGCGGCAGCCTGTGTCACTTTCACTCACTGTGTGTGGAGTGTGCTGCAGTCTGCAGACAGTGACAGAGGCCCCATCTACTGCTGCGGAGCGTCTGCAGATAAACTCTGTGTGTCTGCAGACTGCAGCTGCTTTCACAACACTTGATGTGAGAGCGAGGGGAAGGTCAAAGGTCAGGTGCACGAAGCGCGGCATGTGTCAGGGAGGCTGGAGCCGGAGGAGATCCTGAATCTACTGTCTGACTCGAGTCCTGCCCTGTAAGTGCATTTTTGTTCTGCCCTGCCTTTCTTAATGCTAAATTGTTCTCCATATAAATGTATATATGTGCCTTCATCATTGGATCATCAATATATAGATATATATCTATAGATATATAGATATATATATATATAGATATACAGTATATATATATATATATATATATATATATATATATATATATATATATATATATCAATATATCTCAAATTATATATATCTATAGATATATATCTATAGATATAGATATATATCTATATATTGATAATCCAATGAAGAAAGCACACTAGCAATTATGCAGAAATGACTGTATTAGCACCTAGCACTTGCAGGGTCTCCCCCGTCCTCAGGGCGATACAGCATAAATACTGTATACACTCAAAAAGACATTACATTTCCCATATAAATACCCCCACTGTAGTCTCCGCTGGGCACCTGGGTCCATCATACTAAAAGTGCTTGGCACCATACTTCCCGTATCGCGCACAGTAGGAAGTCAGGGCACACTCGCATTCATTCCACTGCTCCCCCTCCGCGTTCCACTGGCTGGCAGTACCCAGCTCATGACAGGCGGATCCACGGCACCCAGCTGTAACAGAAGAGGCGATTTTAAACCCCAGTGAATGAGTGCCGTGGATCCACTTTTATGATGTAGCTTGGTACTGCCGGTCTGTGGAACGCGGAGGGTGATCAGTGGAACTCGGGTGAGTGTGTCCTTACTTCCTATTGGAAGTACGGTGCAAAGCACTTCCGGTAGGTCGGACCCGGGAGCCTGGCGGGGATGGAGAGATGGGACTACAGTGGGGGTATTTATAGGGGTAAGTGAATATCTTTTTGTGTGTATATTTATTCTGTATCGCCCTGAGGACAAGAGAGACCCTGAAAGGCGCTGGCTAGGCGCTAATACAGTAATTTCTGCATAATTCCTTGTGTGCCAGTGCCTCCTTCATTGGATTACCTGTACAGACTTCTGGAGTACACCAGTTCCACTACCTTGGAAAGGTGGAGTGCCGACATAATAGTGGACTCACTCAGGACAAAATATGCGCTGACACTTGGAGACTACGAGAATACGTCTCCAAGTGTCAGCGCATATTTTGTCCTGAGTGCAAACAGCGTCCTACAGCGTATGCAAATTGTTTTAGTGAGGGCACCGGAATCGCTGTTAATTTTGTTGGGAGTGCCGGGCCACCCACACACTATATATATATATATATATATATATATATATATATATATATATATATATATATATATATATATATATCCAGTATATGATATAAGGCAAAGGCATTTTGTATAGTTTTGTAGGCTGCACAAAAATCTACAGTAAAAAGGATCTGTATGTATATATGCTGTATATACAAATATAAAATATTTTCATCCAAAGACAGCAGCAATAAGGGACATTTTTAAAGAAGTCTGACCGAGTGCTGCCATCTTTGGAGGATTATATATATATTTATATATATATATATATATATATATATATATGTATGTATGTATGTGTGTGTGTTCTCTAAAGCACCTTGATAAAGGAGCCTTGTGGCTTTGAAACTGTTGGTGGCCTGCTGTGTCTTCACTCTGAGTGCCGCCGCATCCCCTTAAGCCAGTGGTAGCCAACCACGGTCCTCGAGAGCTACCAACAGTGCCCATTTTCCAGACAACCTAGCTGCTGCAAAGGTGCACTCATTACTAGCTGAAACATTTTAAAAGATCCACAGGTGGAGGTAAGTAAGTACTTCACTTGTGATTCTGTGAGGAGAGCTGGAAAACATTAACTGTTGGTAGCTCTCGAGGACTGGAGTTGGCTACCCCAGCCTTAAGCTATATATATATATATATATATATATATATATATATATATATATATATATATATATATATATATATATATATATATATATAATACTTATGACCCAGCTGCTGGGAGGCATGCATGCCACACTTCTGTGAGTGGGTTCTTCTCATGTGCTAAACACGCCCTTAACATGCCGTGGTCACAACCCCCCCCCCCCATGGGGGCCCCTGGAAGTTGATGTACCGGGGCCCAGGATTTCTCTTGGCAGCCCTGCCCGCGCCGCGTCACCCGGCAAACCCCCCCCCCATGTCCAGTGATCGCCGCATAGCAGCTGGGTGGGCAGGCAGGCGGGGCCCCTCCACAACCCCCCTCCACCGGCCCTGAGGACACTTATGCTGATGCTGATATAGCAGCACCCCAAAAATTAATAGTATGCAACATAGTACACTTAGTATCACATAATTGACATTCAACAACACCTACATCAGCATACGGACACTTTATCAGCAATGCTATGGCTTAATTCTTCTTTAGGATGCCTTGACAAAACCTTATGGGTGAAACAGCCGTAGGCTAATGTAACTGTTATTGAATGTCAATTATGTGATACAAAGTCTAATATGTTGGGGACAAGTGTGGGCACTTACTGATGGGGGGAGAAGGTGAATCAGTCTGTCAGGAAGGGGTGAGCAGTGCGGTGACAGGGAGGAGGAGAGTTCTGTGCTGAGGCCAGTGCTGGGGCTGCAGATGATGCCAGTGAGGAGGAGGCAGATAACTGTTTTAGCTGCTTACTTCCCTCACCTTGTACAGGCCATGCCCACATCCCTCCGGCCAGCTGCTAGTGGCTACTGTGCCCTCTACACCCAGACTGGTCAAGAGCTGTGCTGGAGTTGGTGAGCTAACACGTGCCAGTACTGGTGTAAATAGTGCAACCTCATTATAGCCTGCCCATTGCATATATACAGCATCAGCATCTACAGTAATATATACATATATATATATATATATATATTTTTTTTTTTTGCTAATGCTACACACACAGATACGCACACACACAAACACACAACATGACAGAGCCATGTCTCCGAGCAGCTGAACTCCGAAAAACCTGGCATGTCCCATGTGTGTAGTGACCACCCCCCTATAATCTGGCCTTGGTGCCAATTATTTTGGCAGGTTTTAACTAGTTGTAAGCTAAAACCTGCTGCGCTGTAGTTGCAGTACGGAATGACAGCGAGTATTGTCTTTCCATTCATGCTGACTCTTCTACACCACCACAGGAACTCAGGTTCCATTGCTGGGTAAGTAGCGGCTCAGTGTTCAAGGGTTATCCCGGGTCCAGTGAGCTGGGAATCTAACCCAGCTAGCTACCCAGGTTAGTCTGAGAAGAACACAGGTTACAGGGCGGTGTAAAAGAGTAACCCAGGTTGTATGGGAATCCCTTTCACTGCTAGGGAGAGCGGCATGGCTACCCAAAAGCTGAACCAGTTCTATATTGCTAAGCCTATAAATGCCCCAGGTGAACGTAACAGTCTCATATTACAGTATATGTGTAGGATGCCAAAGTCAACTGGAAAGTTAAAAATGTTTTGATTGCATTTTGCTGAGGTCAAATTAGCCATTATAGTTCATACACTCATTTAAAATACAATATTTTACCAGATTATAGACACTTGAATGATTTTAAGTAAAACATTATCTTATAAGCCATGGTGTAAAAAGTAATTGTGCTAAAAGTGAAACTTCATTGGTGATGAATTAATACCCTTGGGGGGTGATTCAACACCTCTTGGTAACCACCCTCGGCCCTGCCGAATTCCCGACCCCCGCCACCGAATCCTCTCTGCATCATGCGTCCGCTAGCAAGAAAAATCATGCGATGATTGACGATCATCAAATGATTTCTCCTGCCTTCGGAAATAAATATCAGTAGAAACTAACATTTATTTTCTTTGCAAATCGCCGAAGGTAGGGCGGGGTTCTGGGATGTCAGCCGCCTGCCCCTAGCATTGTCCTGCCTGAGTTCCCATTGGTCTGCTGGGCATTCCCATTGTTCAGAGCCATCTAAGCCCTCGTCCGCTCCCGGTCCTCCCTCCCTGCAACAAACAGCATGGTGTATCTCGCCAAAGCTGTTAGTTGTCAGGGTCTGCACATGTGCAAATATGTGGTTGCGCATGCGCAAATACATGATTGCACATGCGCAGACCCCAAACATTGTAACAGGGACGAATTTGCCCTGTTCCAAGTGTTCTTGTTTTCTTGGATTGTGATTACTCTGCAGATATTAGGCCTGATTCAGAGATGTACACTAAGGGATTGGCTGTCCTCCAGCCAATCAGAAGTGGCCTCTGGGGGAGCTCCACTCCTGATTGGTTGGGAGACGGCCAATCCTCCATTTAGGGGGAGGAGTCGTAAATGTTATAAAAACCATCTGCCATAAGATGATTTGCGATGTGTTCTTTAACTTGCGGAATGCCTACTACGGAACCTTATTAAGTATTAGTGTTAAGCCTTGTTAAGTATAATTTCCTTCCACAGGTACCCATGGGATTCTCCTGAAGAAGAGGACGGGCCAATATTGGAATCCATAGGTATGTAAGTATTAATGATTGTAGAATGTATTAAAGATGTATTATTCTAATTTCTCTGGGGTTTTTTCACTATTTTTGTTGTAGAACTACAAGTATCAGCAGACTCTTTGATGCCCCGCATGTTGAGACTTGTGGTTCTCCAAGTCCATGCATGCGGGGTAAGCTTGCTGGGACTTGTAGTTCCACAACTTAACACAATAGTTGTATCTCTTTTTACACAACAAATCAGCTCCTACCCACCGCCCTGGGGTACCAGGGACAGCCCCAGGCTTCAGCCCGGGCTCAGGGTATTTCAGAGGGGGACCCCTTTATTGGGGGGGGGGGTCCCCACTCCCCCAGGGTCCCAGTCTGGGCTGACCAGTCAGGGGGATAATACTGTTATAAAAAGTTTCCCCCAGCTGCAGCAATACCCTGCTGGCTGTTTGGGCTTGGTGCGGGTTGTCCCTCGTATTTCAGGAACCATGACCAAACCATAAGCCTGTCGTATCCATTCATATCCAGGATCAGTAGTAGAAACTGACATTTATTTCCTTCGCAAATCACCGAAGACAGGGTGCACCAGCCAATCAGCTATGTTTAGAAAATTACAGTTAGGAGTTGATTGGCTGGTTCATTATCATCTTCCACTTTATATCCACTTTGAAAATAATTAATTTGATGGTTCACGATCTTTGAATGATTGTTTCAAGCAGTGTGTGTGTGTTGAAAAATGATGACTCATTGGGGTAAGAGTAAAAATGTGGCCCATAGCAACCAATCAATCTTCTACCTATAACTTTATAGAATGTATTTGATAAATGCTAGCTAGAAGCTCATTGGCTTTTATGGGCAACTTTTCCACTTGCCAACTATTGAGATGGTTTCATACATTTCCCCCATAGTTTAGTAAAATAAAATACTGGTATTTCACAATTTTCTGGATCACTATGGGCCTTATTCTGATCGGTGCGGATATTCCCGCATGCGGACGGACCGCCGATGTTGATCGTCTGCGCATGTGCAGAGGTCACTCTGCGCATGTGCAGGCGATTTCGCCGCACGGATTCTTTATACGCCGTAGAGGGGCGTGAGGGGCTACTTAGCCTCATTACCCTATGCATACGCCCCGCGTTTCATGGGCGTTCCCATGCAAATGCGGGGCGTATGCATGGTAATGAGGCCGTGACGCATGGGTACGGGGCGGGCATCTGACATCGCCGGATGTCAGCTGCCCGCCCCCATACATGATTTCACACGGACAAGTGTCCGTGTGGTCTTGTGTTGCGGGACCTGGTGGAGCGTGCGGCCCTGCATTCGATGTTCGGCGACCATCGAATGCAGGGGCAGCTCCCAAGACGGAGGAGGCGTATCCCCGTCCAATTTCATGCGGATCGCCACATATCCGCGTACGGACGGCAGGTGGCGATCCGTATGGAAGGCGGGGATTCGCCTGCACGGTTGCGGCCGCATATTCTGATCGGGCTGCACCGATCAGAATAAGGCCCTATGTATTGTGCCTTGCCAGCATTTCACTGTTTTTTTAGCCCACTTCTCCAAACCGCAGTGTAAATGGGGTCGGTGCTTGGAGATGATGCCAGTTGCCTCACTGGAAGCAAGGCCAGCACCAAGGTAAGCTGCTGGGCTGCCCCCAACCTCTGTGCAGAGCTAGCCCCCCCCCGTCCGTGAGGTGAATGGATGCTGCACACAGGCATCCATTCACCTCCTTCCCGCCTACGTTGCTGTCTGCACAGTACAGCAGACAGCAGCGGAGGCTGTATGCGTCCCCTGCCCAATCTCCATACTGACTGCAGGATGCTGCGGTCAGGAGTTTGGGCTCCCCCTTTGCTGTAAATGGGAGCTGGGTCGATTAACCGGCATATCCGTTTACACTGTACCCCACTCAGGTCCTCCCCGCGTTCCACCCTAGTCAGGACCAGGGTAGGATTCGCAGGGAAATGGAGCTATGTTTTTTTCAGCTACCCCTTTTACACCGACGTTCACCCAGGTCCACGAGGCAAAAACCCGGGTTTTTGCCTCGGTGTAAAAGATAAAAAGCATACTGAAGATACAGAAAAGTGATGCCAGGCTTATGTCAATCAGTTACCAGAGACTGTTCTGCTTGTGCACTAGTAGGACAGAACAGCACAGGAGATGAATGTTTTATGTCAGGAAACGAGTGTGTTCGTGCAGAGTCAATTGGGAAACAATGATACACTTATTGAATGGATATCATATTTTTACCTTTGTGGGTTTATATTTCAGAGATATAGTCCTGATCCTTCTCTGCATTTGTACATTTGCAATGTATAAAAATATTACATTGGAGTTTATAGATAGAATGTACAGCGGAGAAAGGTGCTAGAAATAAAAATCACAACTCTGGCATCAGTGTAGCAGCTCTGTATCTCATTAACCCGCCACGTGCAGGAAACAACTGGCCGATTGTGTTTCACTCCACTTCCGCCTCCCACTCACCTATGCCCAGTGCTATGCTTTGCATAACTGCTTTACTAAAATAATATAAATTCCAAACTTGATGTAGCACAGATTTAAATAGACTTTATTCTCATGAAGCCTTAAACATACAGATTAAATTTGCTCTCTCTCTCTCTCTCTCTCTCTCTCTCTCTCTCTCTCTCTCTCTCTCTCTCTCTCGATTTTAACTAGGTTCTGCAGTATTAACCCCCAATAAGTATGGGAAATCACTCCCCTGCTATATCATCAACCCGATCTGGCTACTATGGGCAACAGATGATGCAGTCCATAAAAAGCAGGCTGTTTAGCATTACTGGAATTAAACCTCCCGCCTCACTATTGCATTGGATTCAGTATTGAATCCCGGCGGTCGGGATCCCGGCGTTCAGAATCCCGACGCCGGAATCCAGACAGCGGAAATGCCGACAAGGGGGGGACGTGGATCGCCCCCCCTTGCGGGCTCGCTGCGCTCGCCACGCAGCGGGCCCGATGCCTCGCTACGCTCGGCACACTAATTTATTCTCCCTTTAGGGGTGTCGTGGACACCCCAGGAGGGAGAAAGTGTTGGCATTTCGGCGGTCGGGATTCCGGCGTCGGGATTCTGAACGCCGGGATCCCGACCGCCGGGATTGTAATTGCATCCCATTGCATTCCCTCCTACAACTGCAGAGCAAAAACTGGTACATATCTGCCACATTTCCTATACGTACAATGGGCAGTTGGAGACCCCAAAAAAGTACAGGTCATAAAAAACGGCGCTGTACCTGAAAAAAAAAAGCTACAGTTGGAGGGTATGCTATTGTTGGACCTAAGCCCTCATTCTTGGTGATGTTATCCATCAATTACTGGGGAGACATGAAGGAGAGTACTGCAGACTACCCAGCCAGACAGAAAAAGAGCCACCACTGGCTGCTACTGTCAGTTGTGCAGGCCCCACTCCCTTCCTCGCCAGCTATTATTGGTTGCCCAGATGCCTCTACTCTCTAGCAACAAACCACCAGTCCCTGCCTCTCCCCACCAGTTGAGAAGGTCCCACCATGTGCCTCCAAGCAACCCACTCTAACACCGCCACCCCCTCCTCAGGCATATTTATTGATATAAAATGTGTGCGCATGCTAATTTGGATTTGATATGACCGTAAAATGTAATAATCACTGGGTCAGCAGAAGTACCTCCACTGCCAATCGTTCATAAAAAAAACTAAGGATGTGCACCAACCACTTTTTGGGTTTTGGGTTTTGGGTTTTAATCTGGATCTCCATTCGTGTTTTGAATCTGGACTGGTTTTCCAAATCCACCCTTCTGGGTTTTGGATCTGTATTTTATGGGAAAAAATCATAAAAACTGATAAGAATACAGAATTTTTTGTTGTAGTTCCTACAGGATTATTAACCTCAGTAACATTAATTTCCACTAATTTTAGTCTATTCTGAACACCTCAAGGCTCACATTATTTTTAGGAGAGATGTAGGACCAAGGTAGCTGGATGACTAAACTAATACTCCTTTTCCACTAGAAAATTCTACCCGGGTTTTTGCGCGGGGACACGCACCGACACAGGTTTTTTGTTAGTGTGAACGGTCCGACTTCCAAAACATGGGTAGAGAGACCAGGGAATTCTACCCTGGTATTTACCAGCGTAGAACACGGCAATGACACGTACCCGGGTTTTTATATCCGGGTAACGCTCTGAGGCCGTTTATTGGTTCATTATTGGAAAAAAGTTTTCTACACATTATGCAAAAAAATACTAGACCCCATTATACTTGCCCCTTACACATGATGCCAAATGGAATGAGCCTAAATTCACATAATGCCACACGGATTGAGCCAAAATTCAAATAATGCCACATGGATTGTGTCAAAATTCACATCAAGGCACACGGATTGAGCCAAAATTCACATAATGCCACATGGATTGAGCCAAAATCCAAATAGTGCCACATGGATTGTGTCAAAATTCACGTAATGCCACACGTATTGAGCCAAAATTTACATAATAACACACGGATTGAGCCAAAATTCACATAATGCCAAATGGTTTGAGCCAAAATAAACATAATGCCACACGGATTGAGCCAAAATTCACATAATGCCACACGGATTGAGCCAAAATTCACATAATGCCACACGGATTGAGACATAATTCACATAATGCCACACGTATTGAGCCAAAATTCACATAATGCCACACGGATTGTGACAAAATTCACATAATCCACACGGATTGAGCCAAAATTCACATAATGCCACACGGATTGAGCCAAAATTCACATAATGCCACACAGATTAAGCCAAAATTCACAATACGTTTCATAAACAGGAACATTGTCCACCAAAGGCGCGCATTAAACATTTACACCATAATGTCCATTACACGTTAAATTACACGCCATTATACCCATTATGTATTATGTCAAACACCATAATGCCTATTAAAAATTATGCTACATAAATGCTGCTTATCTACATGCTCATTGCCAAGGGTTCCATGCTCATTGCCAGAGGTTCCATGCTCATTGCCATGTGGGATTACATGCTCATTGCCAAGGGGAATACATGCTCGCGGTAAATGGGGGACATCCGCCAGGCAGAAGTGATAGCCACTGACAGTGGCAGAGCCTGGCTGTATTCAGAGCACTGCAGGTCCAGGCTTTTTGAAATAATACCCCTTTCACACCAGAAAATGCATTCCCAGGCTTTTACACCAGCCTAGTCCCTGCATTTTCTTGTGTGAGGGGGAGAGAAAACCACCCCTCCCCCCCTTTAACCAGTTATCTTATTTAACCGGCTATATCTTCGGAACCAACTGATCCATTTACATGAGACAAGTATCATATTGAAGAACTTTTGAGTGGGCTTTGAATGATTTTGGTCCAGTGAAACTGTTTGGTTCCAGAGTAATCTGCCCTCAAAGAACATGAACAGCCATGAAATTACATTTCAAAAATAAAAAAATTAGTTTACACGTAATATCTCTGGAACCGATTGATTGACCGATATGGACCAGCCTGGTATGATATTGAAGGCCCAGCGATTTGGAATTGAATGGGATAAAACACAAGCTTCTGTGATGCCAGGGGGGGAACTGGCAGCCGTCGGAACCGGGTGGGGGTCGGAATTGACGGGTCCCATATTATCCTATGGGGAAAAAACGTTACAGATTTGCCAGGCGATATCTCTGGTTCCCGGGGGGCTAGAGACACGGGGCTGGGCTCGTTAGAAAGCCCTGGTCCTCAGCTACAAAATGGCTACAAACATATCACCCCCATATATGGTGAATTTTCACAAGAGGCAAGAGGTAAGGCCAAAACAATCTGCAATGACATGAAGTGGCAAGGAAAGGCTAAGGCCTTGACCTATGTTTATGACTTTAGTCTTGATCCAGGATTACGGACTGTACATCTTCAGTTGACTGTCTCCCCTTATTCCACATGCGTCCGGATTATACTCCAGTATGTCTTCACCAGCTAACTATGTTTTTACACAGCACAGCAGACAGGTAGCAGCAACCCTGTGAAGAAAGGGGGGTTACACCTTACGGTCAGGGCCGGCGCCACCAGTAGGCAGGTCTAGGCATTTGCCTAGGGCGCCGGCCAATGGAGGGCGGCACTTTGCAGCCTGGAAGCGGCGGCCGTTGTAGCCTGCAGCCCCCTGGAGTCAGGTAAGCTTTGCACGCACCCGCGTCCCTCTCCCTCCGGGGTTTGTGGATGAATTAAGATGTTTCTGCTGCGAGGAGGAGGGGGGATGTCAGGACTCGGGTCACAGCTGCCAATGCCGCCGGGGGGAGGAGGGCTGTCCGCCACCGCTGCAGCACTGCGGGGAGGAGGTGGTGTTGGGAGTAGCTCCCCAGTGCCGCCCCCTCCCGTGGATCGCGGTAAACGGCCCATGCCATGGAGCAGATCAGCGGCAGCCGCATCCACCCCCCCCCCCTTTCCTGAAACTGCTCAGAGCGGGAGGGGAGCGGAGGGCAGCGGGTGCAGGGGATTTCGCCTGGGGCGCGGACAGGGGCGCACCGGCCCTGCTTACGGTGTCACTCTGCGCTTGGAATACCCTATAGGGAAATATTTATTTTTCTAAAGTAATAATGAGGTAAGCACTCTGTAGTTTGAAACAATGTGTGTTTATTAATAAAAAAGTGCAATATCTAAAAATTCTGCAGTTGAATTATTAATAACATTTATGACAGGTTTTTCAGCATCTATTGTGGTAAATACAATTTTAATTAATACCGGTAAACACATACAGGGCCGGCAAGAGAAATCCTGGGCCCCGGTACAACAACTTCCTGGGGCCCCCACGGACGGAGCTCCCACACACTCTGCGGACCCGTTGTTACGCCACTGCTTCCAAAGTGGATACACGTACAAAAATGTACACTGTAATGCCTATTACACATGTCACACACTCATTACATATTATACCACATGCCATAATGCTCATTACACGTTATGCCACACACCGTAATGCTCATTGCATATTAAGGGGTTAACATGCTCTGCCAGGGGTTAACATTCTCTGCCAGGGATTAACCTGTCTGCCCTGATTTACATGCTCTGCCAGGGGTTAACATGCTCTGCCAGGGGTTACATGCTCTTTGCAAAGGATTTACACATACCCTCCAACATGACCCATTCCATTAGTTACAAAATGCTCTGTTCCTGGACTTCCCTGCCAGTGGCAGTTACAGATGTGAGCCTGCAGCACAGTCCAATATTCAAAAAGGGGGGGTCATATATACTGCCACCCCAAGCATCACAGTCTTGGACTCACTGACCCTAAGTCGTTTGAAAACATCAGGAGCAAGGTTAATTTTGCGGTCCCTAAAGTGGTCACGTCTTTGGTACGGGAGTCCCCATCTTTCTACAGAAATGATGGCCTTCATTTGTCAGACTAGGTGTGAATTTCCTTCTCCAGGACCTGTTTAGTTGTTTCGGTAGGGGTTTATCCCTTTTAGGGTTTAGCATAGGGCTATTGTTAGGGTTGGCGGGCAGCGGTTCTGCAGTAATTACCTTTAGTGGTAATTTTTGAGCCTTGCTGTGGCGGGAGGGCGCTCTCGATCAGCTGTCAAGTTTGAGGTACAGGAGGTCACTGTGCGGTATTGCCACCCTCTGCCAGGACGGCTGGTGAGTCCCGCCCCCGAGGGGGGACGTTGGCCACTTCCTTGAACTGTCCTCACCATGCAATAGGAAGGGCGGTAAGACCGTCACAGTGCGGGCTGTGCCTTGAATTCAATGGGGGCGGTTCATCGCCCTGGTTACAAGTTGGGGCGTTGTAGTCGCCGCCATTGTTAACGTTTGTGACTTAGCTGGTCTCCAAGCGCTCTCCTGGCCATCCCTTTCAATAGGGTCATACCAACAATAAATACTGTTGACCTTTTAAACTTATGCAGTGGTTGTCCGTGTGGTTATTTCAGGTCACCTGTCCGTGTGATTTATTTCAGGTCATGTGTCCGAGTCTGTTATTTCTAGGGGTAACAAATGTTAATGTTAAGGTAAAGGTCAATCACAATAATTTAATAGGCGCCTTATGTGATTGTAGCTGTTTATAATTTATAATTTTTAAATTAAATACAGATCCAAAGCCAAAACCAGCAAGGGCAGTTTGGCAAAACAAATACAGATCCAAAACTTGAAGGACATACAGATCCAAAACCAAAATCCTGATGGAGACCAGTGCACATCCCAGTTTATGCTGTCTGACAAACCTAGGAGTGGATTGACATCACTGTCCACTACGTGAATCTGCAGCATGGACACTCATAGAATGTTGATTACCTGGAAGTTCACATGATATGACATTACACTTCACACAGTGTAAATTTTTATTGAATGGCATTAGTTGTCTCCTTATCTATTATGGGGGTAATTATATCACCCTTCTCAGCCTGGTGGTCAATACTCACAGTCAAAAAAAATCGTAATTTGAGGAAAAATTAGTTCCCATCAGAGGTGGTGGAGTCAAATACAGTAGAGCAATTTAAACATGCTTGGGATCAGCATATTGATATACATACAAAGAAATAAGTATCAAATATGGTTTGAGGTAACATGTTTAAAAAAGGGGCAGACTAGATGGGCCAAGTGGTTCTTATCTGCCGTCAGTTTCTATGTAATCTGGGATGTTTTTTGGCAGAGCGTATAAAGCTGTTGCTTCTGTGGGTCGCAGTGTCCCGCTGATGGGGGAGGGGGGCAGTAGGGGGGACATGGAGATAACAGCTGCTCTGCAGCTGGTGATCGGTGAAAAGATGCGCATGGCATCTCTTCAGTGCAAGGAGGGAGGTCACGCCCCCTCTGTCGTATAACACGCCAGACTTGAAGATCTGCCCCCTCCACCTTCGACATGGCAGGTTCGATTACCAAAATGCCAAAGTTGGTACGGATGACCATGCAGCTTGCGCATGTGCACAGCATCTATTCGTGGCTGCTCTGCTAAGCAGAGCATCGAGTCACAGGGGGTCCTACCACCACCGCAGGACACTGCTGCCGACGGATCGGACATCGGAACAGTCACAAATAATGCAAAATTTACTATATTTGGGAGGTATGTGTAGCGGTGATACCATCCACATACAGCATACTGTGCAAGCTCTATGAGAACTGTCCTTACCATATGTCATATTGGAAGATCTGCCTGAATGAAGATATATCACAAAACCAAATTGTGTCAAGTGAAACTCGGCTCTTTATTAATTTATGGACAGTAAGTTTAGCTTATATCCATGGGTGTCTCTTAACCTTAATATAATACAAATCATGTCTTTAAATTTCCATTAATTCAGTTCAGTTTGAACATGTGCACAAGGGCTGGTCGGGGATGATTATCCGATTTTAATGTTACAATTATAATTAGATGTGGGTGTACTTTGTATACTGTCTCTTATTTTATCTTTAGACCTATTATTGCATGATTCACATGTTCTAAAAAAGTTTTGGCTGGGTGGACAGAAGGCTTTTGTTTAAATTAACAATATATGTAAATTCAAAACCTTTTAGTACCACTCAGTATATGAAAACATTTGAGGTCAGTCATTCAGAAAAAAATTACTTCCTAGCCTTTCTTTGCCAATTACATTTTAACCAAATGTAAAACCTGAAAATTAAATACTTTCAAAAGGTAACCATCTGGTACTTTTGTTTTGGAATGCCGAAGTTCCTTCATTGATCTGTAATCAATTATCGCCATTGTAGGATAATGATGTGCTGCTGTGCACATCACTGCTTGATACGGTACCCCAACATTACTAATGGCGGTCTCTAGAAACCAGATCAACGTACAGGACACTGGCACTGTAAAGAGGAACTGAACTGCTACTGTAAAGAGGATTTATATATGCTAGAGCATATATAAAGCATATAGGGCTAGATGTACTAAGCTTCAAAAGTGATAAAATGGGGAGTGATAAACAAACAACCAATCAGCTCCTGGCTGACATTTTTCAAACGCAGTCTGTGACATTGAAGTTTGGAGCTGATTGGTTGGTTGTTTATCACTCTCTTTTTTATCACTTTTCAAGCTTAGTGCATCTGGGCCATAGAATTTGGGGGAAAAAACATCAAATATTGAATAGATTTAGTTCTCATTCCAACCCATCACTATGATAAAGGGACCTATTCTTCAAAGTACAGTATAACCAGAGTTCGCTGTGCAGAATGAATCCCTTGCAGTGTCGTCACAAAACAGGGACAGCAGCAGAGGGGCATATGAGGGATTCGGTATGAAATCCCGACGGTCAAAATCCTGACAGGGTCAAAATCCCGAATGGGTCAAAATACCGACATGGACAAAATACCGACATGGACAAAATCCCGACATTTAAAATCCCGACAGGGTCAAAATCCCGACATTTAAAATCCTGACAGGGTCAAAATCCCGACATATAGAATGTACAGGTGAAACAGTCTACGTGCCTTTTGGTCGACAGGTGCAAGGTATTTTGTTTCTGTGCAGGGTAAATACTGGCTGCTTTATTTTTATACTGCAATTTAGAATTCGATTTGCACATACCCCACCCAAACTCTTACTGTTACATTTACCCCACCTGTAGTGCAGTATGAGTTTGTACATTTTAAGAACAAACTTGCCCTGCGATCAGGTCTAAATTATGCCCTTTAGCCACAGATGTCAGCCTGTACTCATCTCCTGCAAACAGACCATACACTATGGACCTTATTCTGGTCCACACGCAACGCTGCAAATTTCCACCCGATGCTTGCAGAGCCTCCCCTCCTTCGACGTGTTCCATTGCATAAACATCCATTCACAGCCTTGGGTGTGGCGACCATCGAATGATTTGGAAGGAGCACGGACACTCTCTGGTGTCTTCGCTTTCCGTGCACCCTTTTACGGGCAGAGGGCGGACAGCTGACATCTGGTGATGTCAGCTGCCCACCCCCGGCACCGCCTATTTTCCATGAGAACGCCCAACGTTTTCATGGGAACACCCATGAAACGCTGGTCATTCCCATGGGCACAACGTGTCACCGTCGCCCCCACTGCCCGCACTGCTAGGTGAGAATGGGACGGCAAACTAGCAGGTCACCATGCCCGCTCGCACCTAGCGTATGCACATGCGCAGAAATGCGCATGCACAGATGAAAAACATTGCTCCGCTGTGCGAACGCATGGGGGAGCAAATGCACCAAAATAAGGCCCTATATCCCCAGCCTGTACTCCTCTCTTGCACATTGACCTAACAGTATATAAACAGATGTCAACCTGTACTCCTTTCCTGTACACAGACCATCTATATGTATAAGAGCCCAACTACTCCTCAACTCTGGTTAGGAAAAAAAACAGTTTGTATCCCAATTGCACACTGAATGAGAAATATACATTTAATAATCAGATAATACAGAGATCTTGGTTGCATATATCTGCAGATATAGGGCTAAGCCCCCAGGCCATATGTCAAGGCATCTCTGTCACTGGGGGTCCCTAACACTGGGTATGGGTCTGGGGTGTGGGCCCCCAATATGCTGGCACAGGCTGACTACGCCAGGGCAGCACACAAATGAACAGTGGTGTAGCTTTGTTCCACGGTGCCTGGAGCAAGGGCATGTTTTGCGCCCCCTCTCCTCTGCTAGTAAAAAGCACAGATGGGGGTTAAGGATTAGTCCTGCCCGTTGAACCTCTGGGTACCTTTGGAGATAGGGCCACACTGGCCAACTCACGTGCCCTGGGCTGGTGTCTGGGGTGGTCTGAGACCTTCCTATTCAGTGCCACCGGATGCTGGGGGCCATCACTGGTCGCTGCCTGATGTGGGGGGGTCAGTTGCTGTGGCCAGAGGTAGGTGCTGGCTCCCTGACGCTCTGGCTGTTGCCCAGGTGACACTGTGTACCGCGGCCAGTTGCTGGGTGCGAGGCCCGGGCTCTCATTCTCTCCTGTGGCCACCAGGACTTGCGGATCAAGGATGACACACTGGCCATGGAGAGGAGAAGTGACTGGTCCCTGGAGAGGAAGCCCGAGGTCAGGGGTCAGTGCGACGAGGAGGAGGAGAGTGAAGCTGCATGGCGAGGGGCAGGAGGAATAAAAGCAGCCAGCAGCGTTGCCAGCAGCGCGTGGGAGCAGAGCAGAGAGAGGACGGAGCGGAGATTGACAGCTCCAGTCACCGGCACCCGACAGCAGCGCCCGATACCCGGCAGCGCATGGGAGCAGAGAGAGGACGGAGAGGCCCACATTAGGAGAGGAAGAGATAGCCCGGGGTCGGGGGTCAGTGCGACGAGGAGGAGAAGGAGAGTGAAGCTGCGTGGCGATGGGGCAGGAGGAGGAAGAGCAGCCAGCAGCATTGCCAGCAGCGCGTGGGAGCAGATCAGAGAGAGGACGGAGCGGAGATTGACAGCTCCAGTCCCCGGCACCCGACAGCAGCGCCCGATACCCGGCAGCCGCATCACCGCACCAGTCCACGGCACCTGGCTGCCGGGTATCGGGCGCTGCTGTCGGGTGCCGGGGACTGGAGCTGTCAATCTCCGCTCCGTCCTCTCTCTGCTCTGCTGGCAACGCTGCTGGCTGGTCTTCCTCCTCCTGCCCCATCGCCACGCAGCTTCACTCTCCTTCTCCTCGTCGCGCTGACCCCCGACCCCGGGCTATCTCTTCCTCTCCTAATGTGGGCTCCTTGTTTCGCCCACCACACAGGCGAGCAGGGCGGGGAGCAGGCGGCAGAGCTCCGGCGCCAGGTGACATGTCTGCGCCCGGAGCTGGTGCTCCGCCCTAGCTACGCCTCTGCAAATGAAAATTAGTAGGTATTAATAAGAAGCACATAAGTGCTATGTAAGGAGGTGAAGGTGTGGTTAAAATAATACATACAATGTGATAGGGAAAAACATAAATGTTAATAAAGTGTTAGGGTGTGCTAACCTGGAGAAGACCAGACATACCAACAAAGAGGGAATCACACTCCCAAACCCATCCCATGCACAATAACACATTTTTGGGCCTAATAGCCCAGTGTAAGGCCACATGATAATGGCTTACAACATCTGAGAGCCAGCTTACCTGGAGATACCCCTGGCTTCTCCAATGGCACTCAGGTGTCAGCAATCCCTCCTAATGCTGACCCATCTATGCCTCTCTCAACTGCACAACACTTTTATTGGCAAGCTGCTTAATCAGAGGTCTGTCATTCAGGTGCCAACAGGGAGGGGTAAATCTGGTTAGGAAAAAAAACAGTTTGTATCCCAATTGCACACTGAATGAGAAATATACATTTAATAATCAGATAATACAGAGATCTTGGTTGCATATATCTGCAGATATAGGGCTAAGCCCCCAGGCCGTACGTTAAGGCATCTCTGTCACTGGGGGTCCCTAACACTGGGTATGGGTCTGGGCTGTGGGCCCCCAATATGCCGGCACAGGCTGACTACTCCTAACTTTTTTTTCCTAACCAGATTTACCCCTCCCTGTTGGCACCTGAATGACATTACCTCTGATTGAGCAGCTTGCCAATAAAAGTGTTGTACTCCTCAACTCTATGAGGTGAAGTACTGCCAGTGACCACTAAACACCACTCGATGGACTAACTACATAACAGAAAGTAAAAGTAATTATTGCAGGGCTGCTGAACTTGCTGAATATGAAGAGAGGGAGCTGCGAAGATTAGACACCTGACGCACCTAGGACCACCCCCTGACGTCACGCTACACTCCGAGTCTGTTATCCGCCGCTAACCACGGGCGGATTACCTGGCCGCCTCTACACAGCCATCTACGCTGAAATCTACAGTGGAAGCAGCCTGACTCGGGGACCCACCCGGACTGAGCCTCTACCAACAGCGGGTTGTCACCCGCCAGGTACCGGCACTCCACACGGCACCCTATCTTCTCTCATTACGAGGGATTTCCCACCCACTGCCCCACTCACTTATCAGATTGTCTTTCTTATGCTAGACTGACCTCTGTTCCCCCCTTTCCGTTGGTAAGGTTATCTCCCTAAATAGCTGGGTACAAAGGAGTGTCACACTTTACATATTAGCACATACTTCAATCTGCCGCTGAGCAACGCACTTCTACCAGTGCACTCACAACCTTGTCGCTCTCTTTGCACTGATTGCCTTAAATTTCCAGATATATCTCCCCTCTTTGTTAGCCAGGCTATCTCCTTACCAGCTGGGCACCATAGAGGGTTACCCAGTGCAATAATAGCGCACACTTTATCTGTTGTTGTGTCAACGAACAACCATTATTGCACCCACAACTTTGCTGTCATCTGGGCACTGATTGCCCTCAATTATCAGACATATTGTGAAATCAATCTGTACCATTTGTTACTGAGCATACTTTTTCGAGGGTTGTTCTCCGAATACATTAGTATTAATATTTATCCCTGTATACCTAATTGGCACTGTGTAAATGTATTTCTGGGGTGCCACCGTGTGCACTTGTCATTGTGACCAGATTATTGTTTCAAACACTCCAAATCATTGGGAGTCTACACTGTCTCTAATGTGAAGTGGCAATCTATCTGTGCCTGTCACTCTGACTGTACGGTGCAAATCGCAGGCTATTACATCAAGTGCCTATTATCCATTATATATGTGCATTATTTGTACTCTGATTGAATGTTACGGTGTACACATGTTCCCTCAACCCTGAGATTGATCACCAGGTTTATTAGATCCGTATAACCACGTTTTAGTATACTGTGTATTATTTACTAAAGTCCATTTGGTTTCTTTATAACCTCCATTGGCTGTTGTGTACTTATCTCACCAGCTCATGTGATCACCTTGGGATCAAAAAACCATCATTTTTCCCTCTGTGACACATACTCCATAGAACTGTACCACACAACCCCCGGATCGCATCTGGTGTTAAGTGCCAATCTATCATTTTCACCAGTAAGACTAATTGGATAGGGGGTACATATCAACCTTCTATTTCTTTTTCCCTATCCCTCTTTTTATTGAATTGAGCACAACCAGACTATTACTCTCAACCTCCATCCAATTCAATTCATATGATGGAGGGTAGTAGAAGGGTCTGGTCACTGCAATAAATTCAGTGTCCTGTACTCTCTTATATCGTTGCTCTCTCATCCCCAGGCATACCTGACCCGTCCTGCAATACCTTGCGTATCAGGCCTTGGTCACCCGGTGTGTCTCTGGAAAGCAGAAGCAACCTATGGTCCTCTTTGTCAGTCCTGTGTCGCTATACCAATATACTTAGTATACGACCATACACCACTGGGCCGCCTGATCTCGTCCGATCTCAGCAGCTAAACAGTGTCTGGCCAGATCAGTACTTAATCGGGCGACTGATAGGGAAGATCTGGTGTCGTATGAACAGCGGGACACCTCGAATAACAGGCACGACACCAATGACCAATTTTTCTTGTTCTTACTCTTAATCTTATTATCATTTTTTCTGTACCTAATCTCTCATAACGCAACCCACTGAGCAGTTGATAACTGTCAGCATTGTGAATCTCCCCGTCAATTTTCCTATTAGGGATATTTCCACGGGTCGAATATCCCTTCGACTCAACAGGGGGTGGTCCCCTCGGTGTAAAACATTTTCGCCTAGTCCATGTGACTTTCAATTGTTATTATATACTTATAATGTGATGCACCATTTGCAAACTGTATTTACTTGATATATTGTATTTATTTATTATTGACGCCAATTTATCTTAAGTGAACTCTAATAAAAGTTATGTATTAATTCCAACCATCTTACTACTTTACACCTTATTATTCTAAAAAGAGTGCCCCAAAAACCTAGTTTTGTTCTTCCTTTGTCCTCCTCTGGACACCCCACTTCCAATCAGCTTTACTGCTGAACTCTTGGGAGCACCACCAACCGAGTACCACTGACAGTTGTTGTCACACTGGTCATATGTTGGTATTCATATCGATTGTTCAATAAATTTTTCACGACTAATACTTTATTGTTATTGCTTGCTTGTGACGATCCACCCCAACTCTTCGAAAAGATTAGAGGTAAGAGCAGATAGGGACTGGGATGGGGAGGAGAGTTTGTGGGCTAAAAACTGTCACATCTCAAACTGAAAGTAACAACTGTCACAGATCAAAGTTAAAATACATTTCAGAAGCAATAATTTTGATCAGCTTTTAACTAGTCAAGAAATAATACCCCCAAATGTCCTGAGTGTGATGGGATATTAATGACATATTCTTCATTTTTCTTATTGATATTACTTTTTTGTTTTTTAACAGAATTCTCATGCGTTTGCTATGGCATAGCTTTGCCTCACAAAATATACTTATAATTATTTGCTCAGGTATAAATACTTTTCAGAAAACTGGGTTGAGACTTACAAATAATTCCTTATATGTTCCTTTTGGCTAACTATACATACAGAAGGACTGGATAAAGGAATTGGTACAGGGAGATGTGCCATACATGTAACCTGTTGACAGCTGTCTTGAACTTATTAAACCTCATACATTGGTGTTCATGATGAAAGACAAAAAATATACAGAGACATGTTGGGTGAGGTCAGGGGAAAACTCAGGATTTTGCTGAGGGGGTCTGTGATCATTTATTGCACACAAACACACACACACACACACACACACACACATTGTACACTGTACATACATGTACATACATGGCATATTTTCAAAAACATATACATACACACTGCAGACACAAACACATATACACAGAGCATACATATTGTACACACTGCACACACATACACAGCAATGGCATACAAAACAGAAAGCAGCATATACATCCAAACACATACACACACACAAATAGCATATACACACAAACACACACAGCATATACAGTGCCGTCTTTCCCATTGGGCACAATGGGCACTTAGGACCTAGGGGTCCACTCCAATGGGAAAGACGGCAGGGATCCGGGTGGCAGGGACCAGACGCTGCCCGCTGTTAGCAGATGTCTGTAGGATCTCGGTGCTGGCTCAGTGGCAGAACCCGTCAGGCTGTAGGACTGCGATGCTCGCTGACACCATACGGCGGGCGGTAGGACCTCCCATCTCTTGGCCAGGCCGCCTCCCCCTTCTCTCACCGCTCTTATGTCCCGCGCCCCCAGAATGGATTACGAGTGGAGAAAGGCCACCAGCAAATACTGCAGCTGCTTAAAGAGTCCCAGTCCCTTGACACTTCCACGCAGAGGACCATGCAACAGGTATCCCTCTCTGGGCCTGCTGGGCAGCGGGTGGAGTCTGACCGGGCTCTGTGCGCCGGGAGGGCCAGCACCGGGTCACGTGAGAGCGGGAGATGCAGGGTGCGGAATGTGGAGCAATGTCTTTATATCTTGGCTGCCCGCACTGCATGCGGTGTAGGTCTCGTAGTGCGCCCAGTTCGGCCGTTACCTCCCGCTATTAGGGATTGCTAAAACTATGGCAAGGCATGCTGGGATGTGTAGTTTCACAACAGCTGGAGGGCCACAGTTTGGCCATGTCCGCTCTAAACATTTGGATCAGTCTTAGAAGAATTTGATTTGTGGGCCTAATTAAGACCTGATCGCAGGACAAATCTGTTCTCAAATTGAGCAAAACCATGCTGCACTGCAGGTGGGGCAGATGTATGTAACATGTACAGAAGGAGTTAGATTTGGGCGGGGGTGTTGAAACTAAAATCTAAATTGCAGTGTAAGAATAAAGCAGTCAGTATTTACCCTGCACAGAAACAAAATATCTCACTCAAATCCAGGGACGTGCAGTCAGGGGAGGCAGGGGAGGCAGAGCCTCCCCTGTCATAATGATGAAAATAATAAAAAGAAGATATTTATATATCTTCTTTTATTATTTTCATCATTTCTACCTCTACGGCTGCCTCCCACCTTCTTACACTGCTGCATGTGAGGGTGGGAGGCAGCGGGAGAGGTTCCTCCCGCTGTTAACATTAAAACTCCAGGCAGCGAGGGGCGGGTAGGGGTGGGCAGGGTGCAGCAATGGGCTGTAAAAGCCCATTGAAAATGAATGGGGAAGCGGCACTTATACTGATGCCGCAATGACAGGGGCACCAGTATAAACGCACGCTCCCAGATGTGATTGGGCGAGCAGATCCAGTGCTGGATCCGCTGTCCATTCACATACATGCAGGGCCCTGGAGAGGATGCAGCAGCGAGGGCAACGGGGAGTTCGGCGCCTGCAGGGAGAAAGCAGATGTCACTCACCCGTCTCACCGCCGAGAGGACTGGCCGCCGGGTGGTGGGAGGGGAGGGGGGGCACATGTACCGGCGGCCGCTGCATATGTAGCACCGCCATGTCCGGGGGGGGGGGGGGGGGTGGTGGTGAGGTCAGTGCCTCCCCAGGCCATGACCTCACAGCACGTCACTGCTCAAATCCAACTCTCTCTCTGCACTTGTTACATCTGCCCGACTTGCAGTGCAGCATGGATTTGCCCATTCTGAGAACAAATTTGTCTTGCAATCAGGTCTTAAGTAGGTCCTGTATGTGGCAAAATTGCTAACGCAGTTATCTGCTGCCCCTCGTGTGCTTCTTTGCTTCTCTTGACAACATTAGCATTTTTTTATATCAACATAAAGGTTCTTTGTTGCAAAGGATAAAAGCAAATATTGTGTAACAAAATATAATGGGCGGGCAATTAACCTGGTTATGCTCTGATACAAGAGGAATTTTATAGTATCAAATGCCATTTGTTAATTAGATGACTGTACTTAATTTTGCTTTTATGAAAGAATTTATGACTATACATGTTCGCAATCTGTTTCTGTCCGTAAATGCAACTGATGTGAAATCTTTCATAATTCTTTGTTTGCATGTAAGTCCTAGCAACTGAGGAGTTACATTTCTAGTAATGGGAAAAGTGTCGAGAGTTACCAGGAGCAAGTTAAAACAAATAAGCACATACCTACGTATGTATACTATGTGGATCCCAGAGCCACTTGAGCGAATAGACTTCTTGATGGATTAGTAAGCCATGGGTGGAGCAGTAGGCAATGTTGGAGCTTCCAATGTGTCTTGAAACAACAGAATTTCCCCAGGATGAGAACAGCAATTTATGTTTGGTCAAGTTTCGTGTTTCACTGGAAATTCTGTCGCAGTAAGCTAATGGAGGTGATGAAAACATACAGAGAAGGCTTCCAGACCATGGCAATCACCTGGAACTTACACATAGATGTATGGTCATCAGGAAAACTCTCAATAACTACCATGCTTCTCACTGCACATCTCCTATCCCATCACAGCATTCAGTATGACAGTTTAAGTATTATTATTATCTTGTATTTGTAAGTCACCACAAATGGCCCACAGCACCGTATATAGGGGTGGACAGAGAACACATCTAACAGTTATCAAAAATAAAGAGAAAACAAAGAACACATAATTTCACAATACAAAGGAGTAGGAGAGAGTACACAGAGTTTGCAGGCTCCGACTGTCTAATGAGCATGTCTGACTGGCATATGAGGATGTACGCGGCATGTTAGGGGCATTCATTTTATGGATATGAGCAGAGGTTTGGGGCATGTAAGGAAGTCTGAGGGCCATGTAAGGTTCATGTGGGCAGAAAGCATGAGGGGAGGTCTAAAGGGCATGTAAGCAAGGGCGTAACTACCATAGGTTCAAGGGGTGCAGCTGCTATGGGGTTCAGAGCTGAAAGGAGCCCATCTTTACTGTCTAAGTAATAGGTTTTACATACATTTATCACCATCAGTCACTAAATAGGGGGCCTTTACAACTTTTTGCTATGGGGCCTACGAATATCTAGTTACGCCCCTGCAAGTAAGGGACTTCTAGGAAATCAGAGCTATATGTTGGGAGGTTGGCGGCATTGGGTATGTAAGGGGCTTGTGGGGCACATGTGCCTTACATGTCTGAGGGGCATGTAAGGCACATGTGGGGAGGTCTGATGGGCTGTAAGGAGAATATAGGCGACATGTCCATCATGTGAGATTCCTGTTGACCTGTAGGGAAGTCTGACAGCGCATGTTTAGATTCTAGGGCATGTCAATTCTTCAAACAGTGCAGAGTGTTGAGAAGATAGATATATGTATCTCATTATTGCAGGAGTACTCATTAGGAAAACATTGATGGATAGATAAAGAAAAACACATACACAAAGGATTCTAATTTGTCTACAGATATTTTATGACAGACATTCATAATTTATGTATTTACAGTGTCTTCTCAACCCTCTATTATTACATGTAGATTTCAAAACGCTATGCGCAACATCACTGGTTAAAACATAAAGTTATGTTATCATGTGACATCATAAGGATTTACATGAAGGGTAAAAAAGCCACATTAAATGCACAAAGGATCCTTAACTTTTTTGAGCAGCGTCGCTCACATTTGTGATATAAATTCAAATAAAAAATGCTGTGTAAAAGAACCGATTCTATATCCTATGTCATTACAGGTCAATATCAAAGGGTTAATCTGGCCTCCTATATAAAACCGCAGTAGAAAATCCATATATTTATGTTAACTAGTATGTTAGATGCTAATGGCAACTAGGCCTTACATAGGGGTATTTAAGTTAACTGAAAGTCCTGAGCTCATGGGCCTGCAAGCCAGGTAGTTTTGCAAGATCTCATAGACCTAAGAAACCTCTGTGGTGTCTAAGGTCTGCGGGCGCCCCTGTATGGGAAGCGGGCGAGCAGCTGATGTCAGCTGCCCGCCCCCTGAACCCGCATCATTTACATGGGAATGCCCAGCCTATGAAAGGCAGAAGCTAAACATCGCTCTCCAATGCGTACAGGTGGGGGAGCGATGAAATCAAAATGGCAACCTAAATTGTGGCAACCTAAAAGTCAAAGTGCTAGGAGGGTCGGTGAGACATTTATACAGCGTGCCTATACATTTACGGAGGTCGACATTGACATAAGGGGACAGAAGCTTATGGGTGACATAGACATGGTCGACATGAATTTAAATGTGAATCTACAGTATTATCCTTTGGGAAAAAATACTGCTGATGTAATTGTCTGCGTGTGGCTCACACCATAGGCAGGACCTTGCTTTGTGCCCAGGTAATCCGTGTGAATGCACCATATGGAGAAAACCTTTTCATTTGTAAGTGTGCTTATATTTTACATGGCCTTGTGAACACCTGTGATAGTAACACCTTTTATAATGCAGGATTTGTGTATATTGCATACTAAAAGAGAAACAACTCATAGGTAAATAACAATGCCCTTTAGGGGGGAGTGATGGGGGCGTTGGGTATCTGGCGGTGCCAGAAATGGGGACGTGTCACCCCTGTTTTCCAGGAGTGGCAAGACCCAAAGACTCTGTCACGGGACGCGGGTTATCGGCCAGACAGTTAGCAGAGGCTTACTCAGTTGGCCGTTGCAGATGAACATAGTGAACAGTTGTCGCAATGTTGATACCAGACTGTGACTACTGTGTTTGCTATGGATCTGCTACAAGCAGCTTTCCAAATGCAGTCCATACTGAATGAGGGCCCAAGAATCTAGAATGTATTTTTTATTTAATATCCTACATTGAATGCAGAATTATGAACACTGGGGGTCATTCTACTTTATTTGGATGGGGATGAATTCGACCCCGTTCCAATGTTTTGGGGACTGTGCATGTGCATGGTCTATTATGCGCACATGCAGCTTGTGAATGGCTTCAGCCACTTGCATAATGGCTGAAGGCTAGGGGCAGACATTGGTGGTGACGTGGATCACCCTTGGGAACACCCAGCATTTTTATGGGCATCCCAATGGAAATGCTGGGCTTTCCCAGGGGTACGCGGACGGGACGATGTCTGCTGGGAGAGGGCGGCTGATGTCACAGGATGAATCCTGTTCCCACTGACTTTTATGTGCACAGCTAGGAGAAATCATTTGATAGTCGGGGACCATTGAATGATTTCTCCTGCAGCGGAGACCTGCGCAGAGATGTGTCTTCATGATAATGAGGGGAATTGGTGGCGGGAGGGGGGGGGGCGGGTACTTGGTGGATTCTGCCCTTCAACACACACCCTCAGCAGACCCCGCCTTCATGTGGGCTGCTTCCAGAAAACTCTCTGGCTGGTTTTCCATCCCAATTCACCCCTGGATATTTTAACATGATCTGGACAGATTTGTTGGCATCCCTTACAAAAATAATAAACAACTGGATTACAATGATCTTTCAAACTAGCTGCTTTCTTGAATTAGCATAACGCATGTCTTCAACCTTTTAGTCAGTTATTCAGTCTATTTAAATGGAGACAAGTAGTCTCTCTGCTGTTTGGTATCATCGTATGCACCACGCTGAATAAGGACTAGAGAAACTGAAATTGTCTGGGGTTATCAGAAAGAAACCTATATAAAAGCATGTTTATGGTTAAAGTTCTTGTGTTTACATGTGTAAATAGTATTAAGATGTTTAAAGTCCATGGGACAGTAGCCAATCTCTCTATATGCAGCTGCAAGATGAAATTTGACCCTAGATTACACAGGAAAGAATTGATTAAAAAAGAGCCAAGGTAAACTTTCAAGGAGATAAAAGTTTAATTCTAATGTCAAGGTTAGGTAGTTTTTGGTCACACCATCCAGTGCTTTATCGGTGATAAAGGGTTCCATGGAAGAAGAGCCAGTAGGATTGAAAAAAACAAAACTTAATAAACAGAGGGCAGTTGGCGGATGTCTGAGAAACAACAAGCTAATAGGCAATACGTTTTCCCATTTTTTTGTTGTAAAATAAGGTGCCTCGGCTTATATTCTGGTCGACTTATACTCGAGTATATACGGTAACTAATATTTCAGAACTTTCATTGCTTCTTTTTTCATGTGTAATGATTACTTTAAATGTTATCACATTGGGGTTTATTCTGGTTCACTCCTTATGACAAATTCCTTCTTAGATGGACAAAACCATGTGCACTGCAGGTGGAAAAGATGTAACTTGTGAAGAGTGAATTAGATTTGGGTGAGTTATTTTGTTTCTGTGCAGGGAAAATACTGGCTACTTTATTTTTACACTTCAATATAGATCACACTTTTAAGTAAAACACCACCCAAATCTAACTCTCTGTGCACATTTTACATCTGCCCCCCCTGCAGTGAACATGGTTTTGTCCATCTAAGAAGGACTTTGCCAGAAGGAGTGAACCAGAATAACCCACATTGTGTGGTCCATCACAGAGTGCCGTCTATTATACCGCTTTCACACTGCCAAAATGTTTTAAAACGGGTCTGAGCCCTCACATTGCAGTAGATTACCGTTTTAGATACCATTTAAGTACCATTCACATCAGTCAACCCGTTTAATCCCCTGAACACGTTTCAAGGCAGAATGCAGGGGACAGCCTAGCCCTATCACATGTCTGTATTCTGTTGTTTTTTGCTAAATACCGTTTCAGAGGCATTCTCACTGCAAAAAAAAACGTCTCTGAAACGTGTAGGACTCCGCTTTTTAAACGTTTTGAAATACCGGTTATCTTTAAACGGTAAATCAACTCTGGCATTTTCCCACTGCAGCCTTAAACGTTTTGAAGTGGGAAAAAATGGCAATATACCGTTTAACAAGTGCAGTGTGAAAGGGGTATCAGATGTAGGTTGCTTATGTTGTCAAACTGAGTCCAGTTGAAAATAGCTAACCTCATTAACTTCCTCATACCCATTAATAATTAACCCCCCTCCCCCTACACACCATCAATTATATTTATGTTTATTAACCCCTTCAACCTCCCAAACATAATCAAGTCCAATTAAATTAGATAACCTGTTAAACATGAACTTCCTTTACTGTGGGGTCACCAGACTATATATATAACGGCCTTGATTCTGGTCTTGCAAAGGCAAATTCTTTCTCCAATGGACAAAACCATGTGCAGGGAGGGAGGGGGGGGGGGGGCAGATATAATATGTGCAGAGAGAGTTAGATTTGGGTGGGGTTTTACTTCACAGTGAGATCTATAATGCAGAGTTAAAATAAAGCAGCCAGTATTTACCCTGCACAGAAACAAAATAACTCACCCAAATCTAATTCTCTCTCCACATGTTACATCTGCCCTACCTGCATTGCACATGGTTTTGTCCATTTGAGAAGAAACTTGTCTTTGCGAGTGAAGCAGAAAAAGGGTGAATGAAACGATTTTGTGAAATCATACAACTGGATTGGAGTACAAGATCTGCATATGATCGGTACCCAATCCAATGTAGATGACGAATCTTTAGTGCAGTAGGTAAAATCTCCAAAGGGACCAAACGACCAGCGGGGATGCGCATCGGAATCTCATTGTAAACATGTACAATTCTGCTCTTTTAACATACAATCGGTCGTTAGACGTGTCAAAATTGTGAGAATTGAGACCAAATCGTTCTGGGTACCCAGCTTTACACCACACAGGTCACTGAAAATTGCAGCTTCTGGATGTAGTGGAATAAGATTGTTGCTGGTTGCCCCAGATGTTGTGCAATGGTTATTCAACAGTGTTTTCTAACTGCAATTATCCACTTAGTGAGGAAATCTATAATGTATCTTCCCCCGCAAACACATCCCCATACACTTATGGTATAGTAAAGCTGATTCACAAAACAAGCCACGTGTGAGCAATTACTCAGCTGATCCAAAGACAGTGCTGAGACTTGATGAGAATATATTATTGCCAGAAAATTTTCATCTCTCTTCAGCAGTTTAATAAAAATAATAGTCACTGGCATATTGCAGTTACATAGTTCCATAATCCTGCAGCAGCTTCTAGTATCGGGTGTTTTCCTGACCAGGAACCACATATTACATTAAGCATATGCTCATATTATCAAGAAACCATATTAACAGGCTGATCTGCATCCAATGCCGGTGCTCACAGCATTCACAGTTAAGGATTTTTTGCTACTGTACATGCCTCTAAGTTGCTGTTAAGTAACAAAGTACATCCGTCACATGGTGTGATGCAATTCACTGTCTTCCCAGTTACAGCTGTAACCAGGGTTATAGAGAGTGCGACCTCCAGGAGCCCTGAAGGAGAGAGGGCCCCCTCTTCTCGCTCCTCCACTGCATAGGGAAATGGTGCAACAAGACGCTGGTGGGGGAAGCGGGTGCTGCAGGGGCACAAGGTCTCTGTCCATATGGAATCTGCAGATAGCGATCCTGCACCCCTCCGAAAATGGCCACCACCTTAGAGGAAATAGATGCTACTAGGCTACTAGAGGTCCTACTGGACATACATCATACATAATTACCCCACTGCGTGTATAGCATTACCCAGAAGTGCTGGTAATGCTGCCACCATCAAGAGAAGATGCAGAAAGCTGCATCTTTTGCCTTGAAACCCCCGGTAATACGTAATTAGAAGCCTTACTGTGGGGCATCATTTATAAGGGGCATTTTTGTCTGTGGGATATCAAGTGTTGTCCGCGGCATAACTGTCTGTGGCCTAATATGTTATAGGCATTACGATGTGTGGTATAATATGTAAAAGGCATTACAGTGTTTGACATCATGTGTAATGGGCATTGCCATTTGTGTGGCATAACGGGTAAGGGGCATTATGGTGTATGGCCTAAAGTGAAATAAGCAAACGGTGTGTGGTGTAATGAGCATTATGATGTGTGGCATAATGTATATTGGGCACTACAGTGTATGACATCATTTTTAAAGGGAATTGCAGTTTGCAAGGCATAATGTATAAGGGGCATTCTGGTGTATGGCATAAAGTTTACGGTGTGGGGCGGAATGTGGAAAGGGCATTATGGTGTGTGGCATAATGTGTAATGGGCATTGCAGATTGTATGGCACAATATGTAAGGAGCGTTACTATAAGAAGAAAAAATGAATGGCAGAGGGGGGTGCCGAATCATACCCTTGATACCAATGATACTCCCCGGAGAGGTGTCTTTTCTATGCATCACCCAATCAGCACACAAAGCACGGCATTGTGAAGGGCCATGATCACGCAATTCAGCCTAAATCGTGTCATTTGCCTACCAGACCACCCACTTTTTCTATGAAAATGCTACCTGGGCTTGCTGATAGCTCGGGAAACTTGCCTACTTTTCCTGGTGGCCGGAAGTGCAATCAGAGTTTTGGGAGACTCCCGGCGGTTGCAGAAAGAGTAGGCAACAATGCTATACACCTTGCAGTTGCAAAAGACACACCTCCCCATTTATTTATGTTACTGCAGGACCTCATGAGCCACATTTATGTGAACACGGCAGCCCATATCAAACTGTCCACCTTACCTGCTTCATTTCACCTCTCCGTTTGTATGTGCCGCACATTTGGATTGGTGCATATGCATCTATTCGGTGTATGTTGGCGCAAATGACTGCTCCCCCTAACCCATGAAGCTGGGAATTGCAGGCAGGACATAAAATATGAAATAACAGTAATTTAAAGATGTCCAATAAAAACACTAAAGAATGAAATGCAATGTACAATGAAGAGTGCAGGATTCAACAGATATTTAAGGCCTATTTCTGAGTCGCAAACAAAAGCACATGCAGCAGGGTCTATTGATGGTTGCCCTGCCTTTGTGTACATGATCCATGCAGTTTTCATGTATAAATGCTTTCCTCTCACTGGTGGTACAGTATATGCACAAAATGTTTCCTGCCATTGTATTTATAATGATGAAGTAATTTCTTACTTCGTCATTCGCTATTGTTACTTGTTTCCAGTGCATACCAGTAGTCGCACAACACATGATGAACTGTAATGAGGACTCAAACTACTGTAGACATTTATGCAAAAAAGAGCAGTATTTGTAAACAAAACTAATTCTTACTTTCATTTGTAATGTATTCATGATGCAACAAACATTTCTCTTAAGCAGCCGGATTTTGCAAGTATACCAAATTCACAAACACATCCCCCTTTGTCATTGTATTCAGTTTTTATTTGATCACATCATGATATTCAAATTGATTTATGTAGGATTTCCTACCATTTTAATTAAGTAATTTTTATTAGCTTTTTGCAGAAACATACAAAGTGCAAGATAGACATGTCAAATTTGAGCAGCGCCAGGCCCTTCGTCATATCATGTACATACAAAATGTCAATTAGGAACGTAGATATGGATACCTATACAGTACCTCCACAACAGGGGAATAACAAGCTATCGACCTGGAGACGCCATCCAGATCGAACAGGTCATATATATATGCAGAGGTTAAAAAAAAAAGGATTATACATTTAAATGTACATGGACTATAGAAGGTAAGGACAGGGCAGCCGAGAGGGGGGGGGAGCGGGTACTAATTACCGGGGCCCAGGCTTGCTGGAGGGGCCCACGGGGGCCCTGGTCTGACCCCCCCACTTCCCCCTCTGTCCCTCCCGGGCAGCAGCAGCACACACCTCTACAGCATGTGGTGGGCTGACAGCAGGCTCAGCATGTGCGTCTCACTGAGTGTGAGAGCTCGTGCTGAGCCTACTGTCAGCACAGCACATGCTGTAGGTGTGGGCTGCTGGTGCTGCTGAGGGAGGGACAATAACACTCCCCCCCCCCCCTCGACTTTAGAGCATTTTCTCAACCCCCTCTAAACATTTTGGGGGCGTGTCCTAATCGCGAGAGGTGGCCATGCCTCCAACAATTAGGCCACACCCCCAAAATTTTACCGGGGCCCGGCATACCTCTCGGCTGCCCTGGGTAAGGATAGACATATTAACTTCGCACTGAGTCATACTGTAAATCACAGACTACTGCAGTCAATCAACAATAACAAAACAATAAAAATACTATACCCTAAAAGAAAATCGACCCCACAGAAAATGCCCAAATTAAACCTCCTCAAAACCCTCCACCCTGTATAACCTAACCCCAAGTTAGGATCTACCTGGATCCCTAAACCATGAACCTTAATCCCACTAAAGCTATGTCTCTAAAAGGGAGTAGAATTAGTGGCGTCTAGCTAGATCTAAATAGAGTCTGCATCAAAAATAGGATATACCATTACTATCTTAGCTAACCTGCACCTAAAAAACCTAACTCACCCCCTCACACCCATCCTGCCCATCCACCCAACATATATTTAGCAACCACCTTTCCAAGACACTCGAGGATAGGCAGTAGAAGTTCCAAGGTAATGAAACAAAGAAGTCCAGGATCGTGGAATTTTCACCAGGAGTGGGAGAGAGACCTTTATGGGAAACCCAGCATGATCAGAAGAATTATGTTTGGAACGCCAAAATGATTGAAATTTAGTCATGTCCTCTTGAGTATATATTTCCAGAGTACGATGATAAACAGGAGCTGCGAAGGCCACAGGGTCGGTACACTGAGACATAACTCCCTCGGGCACATCAACACATTTCTTTGGGATATAGGAAGAAGTATGAACATTTCCCTGTATGTCATTCAGCTGGGCAATAAGCCTGTCGGTAAATGCACATATTGCATGCAGGATTTGTGAGTCGACGTCCATGATGCCACTATGGTATGTGTAAACAATACTGCAGCTACAGAGGGACCCCGAGGGAAAATGGCTGTAGCTATACGTATAGGGTTTCTGGTAAATAGTGAAGTGTATCTGGCAGGAGGACTGGTCAGCAGTAGGATCGTGGTGTCAGTATGCAAAGGCAGTACCTTGTATGGCAAAATAAACAGAGTTGTTCTCCCACCTCGGCGCCAGATAAAAAGGCGTCCACGCAGGGCTGTGCTGGGCGAAATCTCAGAATGAGGGCCGCTGTCTCCAACAACCAGGTTGGCCGAAACCAAGACATCAGACACACAGGTGCTGTGACAGTATGGTTACTTTACAGTAAGTCCTTTGAGCTCCACCCACCCCCCTGTTGCTGTATATATACATATTGTTTTCCGTTATGTTTCTTATTCTAGTTAAAAGCCGGGGCCACTTGCTTGAATTTGCCCTATAGCCTGCCAGTTGCCAGCCCCTGCCCCTAGCCTGTTCTCTTCTGCTCTTTACTGCTCCTTTTCTGCTCTGACTAGTTATCTCTCTGCCATCTGCTTTATACAGTATTTCTTCTCTCCTGTCTCCCCCTAATAATCCTCCTCACCTCTCATTTTCCCCTACTCCTTCCTCTTTCTCCCCCCTATCGCCCCTTATTCCTTTCACCTTTCTCGCATCTCCCCTATTCCTTCCTTCTCTCCCTGACGCTTTGTCTCCCTCTTTCCCACCCATCTGCTCTAAGTTGTTTATATTTAGGTAATAAAAATAATGTAATAATAAAAAAAAGTATATTGCTGTATTCCGTGCAGGTGACAGGGATTCTTAGACAATTGCTGCCTCTGCAATTTCACCGGGAAGGGGCTATTTAGGAGGGGAGGGGGGGGGAGCAATAGGCTGAAATTTTGCCTAGGGTGCCACTATACCTTGCACCGGCCCTGACCATAAGAAAAATATTGATAAGGCAGGGCCGAAACTAGGGTTTCCGGCGCCCGGGGCAAGGCAGTCATTTGGTGCCCCCCCCCCCCTTTTGTGAAAGCATACCTCCCAACTTTTGAAGCTTCGTAGTAGCGATGCTGCTGCGCGCCGGAGGCGTGCTGAAATTTTCAGGGAGTGGCCTAATTTGGGGGCGTGGTCTATAATCTCGGCTCTCCGCGAGGCCACGCCCCCATTTTGCCGCTATGGGGGCATGACCCAGAGGCTCTGTGAGCCTCTAGCCATGCCCCCAGCCCTCCTGTCACCGGACCTCACAGCGCCCCTCACCTCCAGCGCCCGGTGCGCGTGACCCCCCAGCCCCCCCCTAGTTACGCCCTGGATAAGGATAGATTTGATATATGACGTTCGCCAGAAAAGGCCATTATTATAAATGCCAGCAGAGTAGGCAGTGGCGTAACTATAGAGGGAGCAGGGGGTGCAGCTGCTACGAGGCCCGGCGGGTTGGGGGGGCCCGAGGACCCAGCAAGCCCCCTGCACCCTCTTGAATTTGTACAAACTACTACTGACCCGGACACGGTGACGGCGGGTTGCACATTACAATGAAGGAGGAGGAGGGCCAGTTGATTCAGGCTCTCCCCTTTCCTTCTCCCTTTCTAGTACTGGTGCCAGGGCTCACGTCACAACCTAGTGACCAGCCCCGGCGTGTGAATTAACCTGCTGCTAGCGCAGTAGCGCTGTCTGTGATGCTGAGGCACTTTGACACGTGCTGACACGCGCCACTACATCCACAGGAGGAAAGCCGCTGGAGCACGGGCATGGCGGCCAGGAGGCCCGACACCTGTCCACCTAATAGGAGACCCGTCCCCGGATATCCGGTAGAAGGGGAGGCCTGGCCCTGGATACCCAGCGGGAGGCGAGGCCCTGGAGACTCAGCGCTGCTGGAGCCTGGAGGTAACTGAACTTTACTAAAACTCCCCCCCCCTCTCTCCCTCTCCCCCTCTCTCTCTCTCTGGCCAGTATTCAATGAGAAATTTTCTCTGTGCATGGCGAGAGATTTTTTCTCTCGCCATGCACTCTCCGTGTTCCGGAGCCTCCTGCTCCCCCTATTCAACGTGTTAAAGAC
Source organism: Crinia signifera (assembly GCF_055691185.1). NCBI lineage: Eukaryota > Metazoa > Chordata > Amphibia > Anura > Myobatrachidae > Crinia > Crinia signifera. The sequence continues at coordinate 255,182,063 of NC_139220.1, read as the reverse complement.
TCGCCGCCACTCGCGGCGAGTCTTAACCCCTGCAGCGGACGAGCGTCCGCGGCAGGGAGCTGTCAGGGAGCCGGGGGACGTAGCAGCTGCTGTAGCGGATATGGGGAGGGGAGCAGGGCTCCCCTGGACCCAGGCAGCACAGGCTGCCCCCCCTATAGCCAGCGGGGGACCCAGTATTCACTGTACCCGAACGTGCATCGGGTGCAGTGAATATATGAATATCTAATGAGCGGCTCGAGCGCTCCGGCCCCCTGCTGGCTGCACTGTGTAAAAAAAAAAAAACAAATTGTAAAAAAATTTAAATTAAAATTAAATTAAATATATATTCATGTGCTATAGGCACATGAATAAAAATAACATGGCCCTTCACAGAAAAAAAAACCTGATTTTTTGACACCAAAATTAAAAAAAACACCCTTTTAGTTTAAAAGTTCACATTCCTGCTCTCCATCAAAAGATGGAGAATTTCTACACGGAGAGAGACGGCGAGAATCACTTAGAAAGACGAAGAATATTTCACATTGAATAGGGTGGCTCGCCTTTGGAGAAAAAAAACCTCTCTCCACCGCGTGAAAAGCACAAACTCTCCAGAAATCACAGCGAATTTTTCTCATTGAATACTGGCCTCTGTCTCCCTCTCTCTTTTCCCTCTCTCCGTCTCCCTCTCTCTTTCTGTCTCCCTCTCCCTCTCTTTCCCTCTCTCCGTCTCCCTCTCTCTCTATTCCTCTCTCCGTCTCCCTCTTTCTCTCTCTTTTCCTCTCTCCGTCTCCCCCCCCTCTCTCTATTTCCCTCTCTCTGTCTCCCTCTCTCTCTCTCTTTCCCTCTCCATCTCTCTCTATCCCTCTCTCTCTCTCTTTCCCTCTCTCC
>NC_139220.1:254836196-255176196 GCF_055691185.1 Crinia signifera | reverse complement strand
TCTCCGTCTCCCTCTCTCTCTCTTTCCCTCTCTCTGTCTACCTCTCTCTTTCTCTCTTTCCCTCTCTCCGTCTCCCTCTCTCTTTCCCTCTTTCCATCTCCCTCTCTTTCCCTCTCTCTCTCTTTCCCTCTCTCCGTCTCCATCTCTCCATCTCCCTCTCTCTTTCCCTCTCTCCGTTACCTTCTCTCTCTCTTTCTCTCTCTCCGTTTCCCTCTCTCTCTCTTTCCCTCTCTCCATCGCCCTCTCTCTCTTTCCCTCTCTCCATCTCCCTCTCTCTTTCCCTCTCTCCGTCTCCCCTTCTCTCCGTCTCCCCTTCTCTCTGTCTCTCCAACTCCCCTTCTCTCCGTCTCCCCTTCTCTCTTTCTTTCTGTCTCCCCTTCTCTCTCTCTCTAACTTTCCATCTCCCCTTCTCTCTCTCTCTTTCCATCTCCCATTCTCTCACGCTCCCCTGTGTCTTTACCCTCCCCCCTCTCTTCTTTCTTTTTCTCAGTCCCATGCACTCTTTTTTCTCTTGCCCCCTCTTTCTCACTCCCTCTCCTTCTCTATGCCCCTAGTCTCTTTTTCCTTATGTCTCTCCTCCCCACCTTTCCCTCTCTCTATCCCCCCCTCAACCTGGCACTACCCCTTTTCTCTTCCTGACAGCTTCTCTCTCTCCCTGGGCAGAATGTAATGCTGTTAGAATTCGGCAGCCGAGCAGGATACCGGCAATTACTTACAAGGTAAAAACCACGCGTTGTGATTGTCTCTATAAAAAGAGTTAGAGTTTGACATCCCGCACAGTCGCTGAACTTGGGAGACATTACATTCTGCACCTTGTCCCCTCCCTTACATCCTCTCACTCTCTTTTCTCCCCTCTCTCCTTGCCATTCTCTCACACCTCCCTTGCTCTTATTTTGCTCCTCACTACAATGCCCCCAACCCTAAAGGGGTGTACACACGGGGTGATTCTTCCAAGCGATTTTGACTACATTGTCAAAATCGCTTGGAAGGTTTGCCTGAATCGCCCCATGTGTACGCAGCGGGTCATAGTGATGCGTGGCCCAGCAGCATCGCTATCGCATGGCCAAATAGACAGTGGAGGCAAGTTTATTTTTGCTATACTGTGTATTTGGCTGTGGCTCCCGGGGCTGGAAGGATGTAGTTAGCCATCTCTCTGATGGCTTAACTACATCTTGGTGCACACGAGGCTCAGCCAAAATCGCCGAAACGGAGTCCTGTGTGCTCACGGCACTATAATGACAATTATAGTAGGGGGGCCCCGTTCAACATTTTGCTATGGGGCCCACAGAGTGCTAGTTACGCCTCTGAGAGTAGGGAATGTTTCAAGTGATTGCATACTTTAGTGAGCCCTACAGAGGTTCCAGAGATTAGTCATGATATTTGCACCATAGCAAGATTAAACTCAATTAAACTTGCACGTTACCTTTTTCCAGCTTCTGAAAGACACTTAAATACTACCTGAATGCTGCAACAATAAAATCAAAGGATAATTTTAAGCCTAGGAATAAACGTTTGTTTCTGAGGGTGCTATTAGTTTACATAAGACTGTGACAGTACAATGTTAAATTATAAAAAAAAAAATAATAATGTTAATATACTTCCGGGTTCCCCACTTGCTTCTTTTTATGTCTTATGTTTTCAACTTACAAAACTAAAAAAATATATTTTTGTAATAAGCTTTATTCTTCATTGTGGCTTCTTCCTCGCTACTCTTCACTTTCTGAACCAACAATCACACTCTGCGATACAGCATACCCCAAAGCAATATGAACAATTGGCACTTAATACCTTTTTTTAAGCCATTGCTAAGTCCTTTTTGTGATTCTACCTGCCTTGCATTACCATTTCTTGAACTTTTCTCTGAAATGTTGTCTGGGAGACATGTATGGGCAGAGGCGGAACTACCATTGGTGCAGCAGGTGCATTGCACCGGGGCCCCTGAAGACTAAGGGGCCCACTTCTGCCAGCCAGTGCTGGGTGGCATATTGTGAACTTGGGTTAGAGTGGAAGAGGAGGGCCCAAAAATGTAGTTTTGCACCTGGGCCAACCACTCATAAGTTCCGGCACTGTGTATGATATCAGTAGCTGATAGGGAGGGCTAGTCCTTTTGTTCACCATTTTGGGGTATGTCCAGTAAGCTAGCTTTCAATTTAGAACACATGACTATATATATAACCAATATAGAGACTTTTAGACCACCTTGATGTGGTTAGTGACTTATACTGTATATTTAAAAATGTGTGTAAGCATGTTGGATGAGATTTACTAAGCCCTGAAAAGTGATAAAAGGGAGAGTGATAAGCCACCAACCAATCAGCTCCTACCTCTAATTTTTCAAACACGGCCTGTGACATGGCAGGTAGCAGCCGATTGGCTAGTGGTTTATCACTCTTCATTTTATCGCTTTTCAAGCTTAGTACATCTGGCACGTTGGATGAGATGTACTAAGCCCTGAAAAGTGATAAAAGGGAGAGTGATAAGCCACCAACCAATCTGCTCCTACCTGTAATTTTTCAAACACAGCCTGTGACATGGCAGGTAGGAGCTGATTGGCTGGTGGTTTATCACTCTCCATTTTATCGCTTTTCAAACTTAGTACATCTGGCACTAGGCAAGAACATGGCTGCCATAGGTGCAGGGAATGCTGGCCAAGAGCTGAGAGGGGCACATCTTCCCTGTCACATTTACATGTGATATACAAGGGCATAGCTACCATAGCTGCAAGGAGTGCACCTGCTATGGGGCCCGGAGCGGGGAAGGGCCCACCTTCCCTGTCACAGTTACTATGGGGGAGATTCTCTAAAACTCGCAGCCCAGCTCCGCCCCCTTTGCCGCCCATCGCAATCATAATTATCGCATATGTTCTAACATATGCGATAATTATAGCAAAGGACAGCTCTTGCATTAAGAGCTGTCCTTTGCGGTGAGAGTCGCCGGATCCCAGCAGGATCTCCCCTCCCTCCCCCACCCGACGCTGCTGCTGCTGCGCCGGGCTCTCCTCCTCCCTGCACGCGGAAGAGGATCAGTGCTGGGATCTGGGAAGCATAGCTCTGAGGGGGGGAGGGGGCGATGCGGGGCGGTGGGGGTCCGTGCGGGGCGGCGGTGGGTTCACGTTAGAAGCCCATTGGCTTCTATGGGGCATCACCAGATTTTTCTGGCGATGCCCCCCGCCACGGTAACCCGGCGGGGGATGCTTAGAGCAACCCGAAATGCGGTAAAAACCCCGATAACGGGGTTTTAACCGCATTTTTACCTTAGAGAATCTCCCCCTATAACTGTGTTATACAATTTCCCTATCAGGGACTGTTGTCTTGGGGTCTACAATACATCAAGTTTCACCACTAGAACTGCTCATTGTAATATGGTATAAAATGAACTGGAGGGCATAAGGATGTTACATAATATGAACTGGGACACTGTAATGTGACATAATGTAAACTGGAGACACTGTATATCTATGCATTGGGGGTACTGTCATACCTAATGTGTATTACCAACACTACAATGTGACAACATGAACTCGGACCCTACTATGGGCATAACATTAACAACTACCGTGGAAAACTGTCTCTCTAGACATATTGGGCCAGGAGCCCCTTCAAAATGTTGCTACAAAACCCACCATGTTCTGGCTATGCCACTGAAACTATATTAAGCTAATGTTACTGTATCCACATCTCGATCCTTAAGCATCGCATTACCCCACTTTTTTGTATGCAAGAACAATCATTGTAATTCAACATCAGCACTTACACCTACCCCATGCTCGGTGCAAAAGTTATGACTAAAGTAGACATCCTCCGAGGGCAAGCAATCGATTTAAATTCCATAGGACAGTCCTCTTCCATCTGTGATGCCCAATGGACAACCAAAAATACCTACAGTATTTGAGGAACAAAGAAAAACATTAAAACATTGCATCTTTCTCAGAATCCAAAGGACATACAAAGATATAGGGGGAGATTCTCTAAGGTAAAAATGCGGTAAAAACCCCGTTATCTGGGTTTTTACCGCACTTTGGGATGCTCTAAGCATCCCCCGCCAGGTTACCACGGCGGGGGGCATCACCAGAAAAATCAATGGGCTTCTAACGCAAACCCACCGCCGCCCGCATGGACCCCCGCGGCCCTGCATTGCCCCCTCCCCCGCATCGCCCCCTCACCTGTGTCTGGGCAGCACAGAGCTGTGCTGACCGGACCTGTGACCTCCCTGCACTGATCCTCTTCCAGGTGCAGGGAGGAGGAGAGCCCGGCGCAGCAGCAGCAGCGCCGGGTGTGGGAGGGAGGGGGGAGCTGCCGGGACCCGGCGACTCTCACCGCAAAGGACAGCTCTTAACGCAAGAGCTGTCCTTTGCTATAATTATCGCATATGTTAGAACATATGCGATAATTATGATTGCGATGGGCGGCGAAGGGGGGCGGAGCTGGGCGGCGAGTTTTAGAGAATCTCCCCCATAGTATGTTCACTATGGCCTATGTCCATTCACTAAAGTTCCCAAAATGAAGCTGCATTTGGCCCTCCAGGTGTTGTGAAACTACAAGTCCCATCATGCATTTCCACAGTTTTGCTATTAGGGAATGCTAAAACTATGTCAAGGCATGCTGGGATGTGTAGTTTCACAACAGCTGGAGGGCCACAGTTTGACCATGCCTGATCATAAAGTATATGCTGACAGCCCAGCTCACCCCAGTGCAGGGTAACTTATCATTACTGCTGTATCTACTTCTTAATACCCACTGACCACTGTCAGAAGAGTCAGTTTAACTGAAAAATACTGTCCCTGACTAATGAGCTTCCCTCTTAGAAACAATGCAGCATTGTTTAGATTTGCACAATTTATTGGTTGTTAGCTCCAAGAATAAAAACAAAGTTTCAAGATTGGTGTGGAAAGTCTTCCTAATCTACAGCCCCCCATCCCCTCTTCTGCACTGAACTTTATGGCAAAAGGGATGGTAATTTGGGAGGATATAGTGCTGTCAAAAATGAAAAAATAAGAGACATATCTATATATGTCTAGCGCCTGTTTGTCACCGAAACACTGCCATCTGTTGGCAGCAAGTGGAACTACATCTCTTTCTCTCTCTCACATTAGTTACCTTACTAGCTTTCGGTGCATTTGATTCGAGCTGGCTTACTCTAGTACTGTGTATAATTATTGTACTGCTCACTTGCAGCTTCTACTGTCAGAAGTGATTGCAGCAGTTTTCATTATAATAAGACTACCTCAGAAGTAAGAGTAAATAGTAGTGTCAGCAAGGCAACTTCTGATTGGCCAAGTTTTTAGTCATATGCTAACACCAACTGTGGATATCAGCTGAAAGAAACTAGAGACGGGCAAAATGGGATCCAGCAGATCAGTCGGTGAAAAGATCTGTATCATTTAGGCGGATCAACGGTTCACTTTGAAATAAGGGGTAATTTGATAATAACGAAACATAATTTGTTTTACAATCATTTATTGCCATTTTTGTTACTTTTTTTCTTAAAACAGTGAGCTGAATAAATAAGAACATACATAACCGAGTAAAACACTGATCGATGGCTGGGTGCAGAATCGCCATTGATGGCAACCATCGATGGCGTCTGCCAGGGCCAGATTATAATGGAGGCACAAGGGGTCAGTGCCCCTGGGCCCCCCTCTAACTAGGGGCCCTCTGTGGTTGGCATGTATTTTTTAAAACAATTTTTTTTTTTTGGCTAAAGGTTTTGTGCATGGGAGTGGGGTAGTGCTGCAGCTTCACCTATCTGCCAATGTGACAATGATTAATGGAGCTGAGCATCATCGGGAGCCAAGGCACACTGATTGCACAAGTGTGCTGTGCATTACTGGGAGTTGACTAAGTCTCATGACACTTTGCACCAGAGGGCAGAGGCTGAGAGGTTTGTGCTGAGCTCTGATTGGTGGAGCAGTCTTTAATGGGATCCGTTCAAAAGACCCGCTTTGTTCGCAAACGACCCATCTCTAAAAGAAACGATTGTGGCAAGTCTGGCACACATTGATTTATGTTGCGGCTTTCCACTTAACACCATGGTTTATTGGAAATGTCTGATTAAATATAAAATGATTCTCTTAATTTAGCAATAAGATAATAATTTGTCCTAACATAAAGGAAATGCCTCAGGCCGGACTCCTATGTGTATTTGCTAGGACTATATAATAAAATGAAATGATCGTTTAACACCTAGACAATGATTTCAGAAGAAGAAACTATATAACACCAGGGCGCTCAATGTCTGTAAATGTTCAATGTTTGGATGGATTGAGCCTTCAGTCTGATATTTCAAATGTCACTGTGCCCTTTACAGTTCAGTCTGGATATTTATGGGAAAGAAACACATTCTAAAAAGAAGATAAAATGCTCTACTGAATCTTCATGTCTGCTCCCAGGAGAATTGCGCTGTTTGGTTGGTCTCTGAAAGCTTATTGCACCCAAACTATACTCTTGGATCAGAATGTTGTCTCCAAACGACAGCTTTATCTCGAACGCCCAAGATTAAAAATGTATCAGCAAATTACAGATAAACAGGGCAGTAAATAAAGACCCTACAATGTTAAGGGCTTGTAATATGCAGCCAGTGTGCAACCAAGAGGTCAGTCTCTGCTACAACATTTTGCAGAAGCCAAAATAAAGTCTAGTTTGTCATATGCGGGGAGGCAAAGCAAAAGCACGGAACATAGTTGTGTTGTTTTCATCCCCTCTGAGAGGCCCTGTGGAGCAGTTGCAACCCTCTCGATAAAATTAAAATGTGACTGAGGGCTGGAATATCTGAGCGAGTCAAGAGACGTTGGTCAGCAGCTATTTTAAAAGTGTTCATTCAGTCATTGGATGCATGGGGGCATCTGTCTCATACACTGACCATAGGAGCGTTAGGAGGATGGAGAAGAAGATCTGACGTCTTGTGCTACTACAGTATGTGAAGCAGTGATCTTGTAATATTGCTTCTCGACTTTAACTAATAATTCTTAGGTCTGCTTCTTTAAATGTTATTTGTAAATATGCAAACATTATTTAAAGGAAAGCTGGAAGGTATGATGTCTCAAAAGGTATCAATACAGTGGAAATATCTACAATGGGTAGAGTGCATAGTGAACGTGGCCTATGGACCATCTTGCACAGAACAGATGAAACAGTGTGCCATAAAGAATGCCATCTCCCCTATAGCTACTGTTAATGATACTGTCTTTGGTGATATCTATACAAGATGGTGCTGGTCCAAGACTCCAGCACTGTCCTATTTTCTGCGCATTCACCATCTTTCCAAAACCATTGCTGGAAAGATCAGAGCCAGATTAAGGTCTAAATGGGCCTGGAGCTGAAAATGATCAAGGGCCTATTATGCGCAATAATAGGGGTTGTGGCCAGCACTTAATAATGTGGAAGGCGTGACCAGTGTTCTGGTTGGGTGGTCTGCTCATGGGTGTGTCTGTATTTGTGTAAATACTTTCAACTAATTATATATGCCTTGAAAAGACAGGGGGCTGGCATAGGAAAAATGCAGGGAGGTATATTGGCGGGTGCCCTCCAAAGGTGCACCCGCAGGATGCCGATGTCCTAAGATACTTGCGGGGTGAGGCGGCACTCCAGTCATAAAAAAATACTGAAAACCGAAACTTGGTAGACAATATGTCAGCACCTTTTATGTGGTAACCTAAGTTTACCACACCATATACCCCTTATACAAATCATGCAACAGAATAGTAACCCCTTATACTTAACTTGCTTCTTACACATTGTGCCACATGGAATGAGCCAAAATTCACACCGACTGAGCCAAAATTCACACTATGGCACACGGATTGAGTCAAAATTCATGTTATGTCACACAAATTAATGCAAAATTCATATTTTGCCACATGGATTGAGCCAAAATACACACTATACCAGGCATGTCCAAACAGTGGCCCTCCAGCTGTTGTGAAACTACACGTCCCAGCAAGCCTTGACATAGTTTTAGCATTCCCTAATTGCAAAACTGTGGCAATGCATGATGGGACTTGTAGTTTCACAGCTGGAGGGCCATAGTTTGGACATGCCTGCAAATAGATTGAGCAATAATGCACAATATGGCGCACATTAAAAATTTACACCATAATGCCCATTACATGTTAAGCCTCACACCATAATCTCCATTACGTATTATGCCAAACACCATAATGCCTATTAAAAATTATGCTACATAAGTGTTTCTTACCTACATGTTCATTGCCAGGGGTTCCATGTTCATTGCCAGGGGTTCCATGCTCGTTGCCATGTGGGATTACATGCTCATTGCCAAGGGGGAATACATGCTCGCGGTATCTGGGGGACAGTCGCCGCCGGGCAGAAATGACAGCCATTAACAGCCGAGCAGAGAGCAGGGGGCTGCCGGGCTGTATTCAGAGCACTGCATGTCCCGACTATTTGAAATAATACCCCTTTCATACCAGAAAATGCAGGGAATATGGTCCCAGGATCATGCAGGGACATTCTCGGACTGGCCCCTTTTACACCAGCCTAGTCCCTGCATTTTCTGGTGTGAGGGGGAGAGAAAACCACCCCCGCCCCCCTTTAAACCAACTGACCCATTTACATGTAGCCTTCGAATGATTTTGGTCCCGTGACACTGGGCTGTTTGGTTCCAGAGAAATCTGTCCTCAAACAACATGAACAGCCATGAAATTACATTTCCTGCAATATCTCTAGAACCAATGAACTCATATGGGCCAGGTATCAGATTGAAGGCCCAGCGATTTGGGTTCGACTGAGATCAACCTCGAGTTTCTGTGATGCTGTAGGGTGAACTGGCAGCCGTTGGAACCGGGTGGAGGTCGGACTTAGCGGGTCCCATGTTATCCTATGGGGAAAACGTTCCAGGTTTGCCTGGCGGTATCTCCGGTTCCAGGGGGGCTAGCGACACAGGGCTGGTCTCGTTGGAAAGCCCTGACCCTCAGCTACAAAATGGGCCTATTTGGAGAGTGGGCCTGGAGCTATATATCCATCAGGCCCATTGTTAATCCGGCTCTGGGAAAGATGATGCAGCAGGCTGCAGTTATGAGTGGGGTGCAGAATGGGCATCCAAGGTCCTCCTTGATCCATGAGCCTGCATACCTTCAAACTGATGCGTCAGTGACTACAGGACTGATTCAAAATGTGATTGGCATATTTGCAGGTTCTGTACTGGTCCTACTGGATATGTGTAGAACTGACTGCGAATCTGCTCACTGTGCCTTTTAAGCTGCAGCACGATTGACATGCTGGGGGAAATTTACGAAGATGGGAATTAGACTTCACATGTGATGTTGCTATGGGCAACTAATCAGATCCTGTCTACTATCTTCTAGAGCAGGGGTGGCCAACCGGTCAGAGGTAAACAGCCGAAAAATATCGGTAGTCAAGCTAAAGAGCTGACATCATGCGCGCGCCAAAGGCGCATGCGCCAAAAAAAGGGGCATAGTCTATTTTGACCCCTTGGGTGGGTGTGATACAAATATGCCTCCAATAGTGCAGTGCCATATATACATATGCCCCCAATAGTGCCAGATACACATATGCTCCCCACGGTGCCAGGTATGCACCACACGGTGCCGGGTATGCCCCCTCAGTGCCAAAAAGCTGGTATGCCCCCACAGTGCCACAAACTGCTATGCCCCCACAGTGCCACAAACTGCTATGCCCCCACAGTGCCACAAACTGCTATGCCCCCACAGTGCAACAATCTGCTATGCCCCCACAGTGCCACAATCTGCTATGCCCTCACAGTGCAAAATTTCCCAGTAGCAGCACTCACCGTTGTTGATGCTGCTGCCAGGCGGGGAGAGGACAGTCTGGTGTCCCCCTGCAGTCCTCCTGTCATGTCACCGATGGGAGGAGAGCACAGCACACCGCGCGTCTCCTTCCCCCTCACTTTCCTGTGACTGGGCCGCCCACACAATCAAAGCTCGCTGGCCGGCTCCTGATTGGCTGCTGGCCCACGAGCTCTGATTGGCGGACGGCCCAGTCACAAGGATGCACAGTAAGGGGTAGGAGAGATGCGCGATGCACGCTCTCCTCCCCTCAGAAGGAGAAGGGATTCAGGGAACCGGCAGCAGAAGGGACTGGGACAGACGGTGGGCGGCGGGCAGCAGTGGGAGCAGGAGCCGCACTTTACAAGGGGGAGAGCCGCATGAGGCTCAAGAGCCACAAGTTGGCCACCACTGTCCTAGAGGGTGCTAAATATATAGATTCTGATTGGTTGCCCATAGCAACATCACATGTGAAGTCTAATTCCCATCTTAGTAAATTCCCCCGCTATGTCCAATTGGTGGTGGGGAGGGAGCGGCAAAGTGGACTGTTTTGTAGGTGTGGCGAAGCCAGAGTCTTATGTAGATTTCCTGGCCCAGTTAGCATGAACAGCCTGGCCATCCTGAGTAATCTGAGTCTTCGGATACAGCAGTGGATCACAGAAGCCAGCAGTAGGCGTCTATTGACACAAGATGCCTCCAATGGCATGGCCATAATTACCATAATCTGCTATTGCAAACTGTACTATTTATAAACAGGCCCTGAATGTGCGTACATATTTTGCGATAATTATTAACTGTATGCATGCTAATGACATCTGTAAGCCTAGGAGGACAGCAATGACTTATCTAACTTTAGTTGTTGACCCTATTTATGAGAGCACCACATTGTCACAAAAGCATTACCAATGACTCCTATACACTACGGGCCTAGTCAGAGGTGGACACCGATGCAGTAGCGGCTGCGACTTTTGCAAATTTATGTGAATGCTGCAGCCGATGGTCAAGATCGACAGAACCATTGTACACAAGAGCAACCCCCTGGTTGCTCGGAAAATCCAACAGAACATGGCCCCTAGTGCCAGAAAAATGTTCTACACCATCCCTGACACCTACATTTCCCCAACACACCGACAAAAGTCATCACCCAATCACTGCCCAGGAACATCTATTAAAATAATATGGATCTGCAATGTGCAATTCAGAACTGCTTTTCCTGGGAACAACAATCAGGACACATGAGCATGGCATCTCAGATGCAGATCTTGTATAGCAAAGCTACAGGTAAGATGCCTATGCATTTATAATTATATAACAAGTGAGATGTGAAGTGAACTTCTGGGGCGTGGGGCACCTCACATTGCCCTGTCTTGGCAGCTTTGTGGCACATCCATTTTACAATGATATCACTTACATCATGTTTGTTTTCTTATTTATGTAACATCTTCATAACATACTTGCCTACCTGACCCTTTCCATGAGGGAGAAAATGCTCTGTTCCTGGACTTCCCTGGTAATGTCTGGACATCATCTGTAAAGCTACTCTGTCAGTCACTTCATTGGTTACCTGTATTCTACCGTATTCAATACAAAATTATTTTACTTACACACAAAGCCATAAACCAAACTACAGATGGGGCAGGTCTCATCATTGCATGGGATGGCGATGGAGACGCCAGCCGCCATCGCCCACCACCCGCCATCTGTACAGCGAAAGGGGACGCGCGCGAGATGCATGCGCGTCCCCTTCTGACGGCGCTTCCCCCGGGTCACCGCCGGCTTGTCGGTGGTCACCCGGGGTCCCCACCGCCTCCCCGCACCCCCCCCCTCCCTAACACCCCCCCCCCCACTCCCTGAAGCGGAGATGGACAGGGTTCCCGTTGCCCCGCCGACGGGAACTGAGACGCGCGTGCGTCTTAGTCAGATGGCGAGCCGGGCTGCTGGCGGATCGCCAGCGGTGACGTTCTGGCGATTCGCCAGCAAAGAAGAGCCAGGCCCCATCTGTACACCAACATACATCTCTTCTCTTATCTCAAAACTTCCAACCCAACCTCTATGCTCCTAACAAGATCTGCGTCTCTTATCCATACTCATTACTCGCTCCCATTCCCGATTGCAAGGCTTTCTTTGGGCTGCACCCACTCAGTGGAATGCCCTCCCAAGCACAAAAAGACTCTCCTCCAGTCTCCAAACCTACAAGCGTTCCCTGAAAACTCACTTCTTCAGGCAAACTTATCAAATTCCAGAACCAGCCATGTAACCTTCATGTACCGTTCCTATCTAATCACATTCCCACTGTACAGTCCACATATATCCACTCTCTTTCTTTTCACATTTTCCATCCTCCTGACCCATGGCCAAACTGCTGGGTCACCGTATCATACAACACACCAGGAACCTTTGGATTCTGTTGGAATTAATGCAATAAAGAATATCTATCCTTATGTATCAATGCCTATTTCCATATAGATTGTAAGCTTGCGAGCAGGGCACTCATAACTTTTGACTTTCTGCAAATACCCAGTTGGTTGTATCACTGTCTCCTTTTGTAAAGTGCAACAGAATATGCTGCGCTATATAAGAAACTGTTAATAAATAATAAATAATGTATGATAGCCATTACCTGTGGTGAAACACCTTTCTTATCAATTACCTAGCTCCCCACAGGTGATGGCAATCACACATTACCAGGGAAGTCCAGGAACAGAGCATTTTCTCCCTGAAGGAGAGGGTCAGGTAGGCAAGTATGCTTCACACATCTATTTTTCTCTTTTTGAATTCTCCTAACACTTAGCAGCTACTTTCACTTACCTAACACTCTGATACTTCACTGTGGTACTTATATGTTAGTTGGGTGCCCAATTAGCATACGGACTGTAACGTAGAGAAATCGCATTGCATTGCATCTCATGGGCCATTTTAAGGGCATATGATGCGATTTTTTCATGTAATTCATGTATATATTTTACACCACAATATCGCATCGTATCGCACCTCCCACAAAATCGCATGCGATTTTATCGTGTGTGCGATGCCATTACATTAGGTATACAATAATATGATTGTATATCCTAAAAATAGCTTTTACGCACCCCACACTATCCACGCCACCCCGAAGCGTGGCGAGCGGCGGCGGAACGCATCCTCCGACCTTTTCATACCACCACTATCCACGTTGGCGTGGAGTTTACTTTATATAGTGTGGCGAGTACAGCGAGCCACCGAGCCGGAAGCGTGGCGAGCGTAGCGAGCCCCACGAGGGGACCCGGATTACTTTACATGTATTCCGCGTCCCTTCTCGGGGCTCGCTGCACTCGCCACGCTTCGGGCTCGGTGGCTCGCTGCGCTCACCACACTATATATAATCAACTCCATGCCGACGTAGATAGTGGGGTAATGAAAAAGTCGGAGGACGCGTTCCGCTGTGCTCGCCACGTTTCGGGGTGGTGTGGACAGTGGGGGGGTGTGTTAAACCTATTTTTCGGACATACAATCATATTATTGTATACCTAATGTCATGGCATCGCACACCCTATAAAATCGCATGCGATTTTGCGGCAGATGCGATGGCTCGGGGCTGAGAGAGCAGTGAATAAATTACATAGGGAAATCGCATCGCACATCGCATGGCCCTAAAATGGCCCATGCGATGCGATGCGATTTCACTACGCAGAATAGCCCACTAAGCAACTTGCTTAGTGGGCGCCCAACTAACATATAAGTACCGTCACTGCTATTTAACCCTAATGTCAGGATGTTGTGTCAGACTTTTTTTGAAAGGCCTTGTATATTATTACCGCTTTAAAAAAGTTACAAATCCGGCATTACATCCCGTCATAACACTTTAATAGTTCACTGGTATCATTTTATAAAGTGGTGCCCTGGGGTGGTTTGGAATGGGCAATTTGAAGGTGCCATGTGCCCCAGTGGTTAATTAATACAATTTTAGGGACCTGCCCGATAAAGTTACCTTGATAATTTGCGTGCAGGCTTATAATATTGGCCAATTTTATGGCATTAACACATTAAAATTGTAATGACTGTATGATGCCCCTGCTCTCTTTTTTCTACATTATTGTACTAAGTCTCAGCCAGGTAGCACATTCCATTATTAAGTAGCTAGGGTGTGCAGTCCAGACTTCATCTCCTTAATATTTCTGATCCATGCACAGATTTAAAACATGGGGTCTCTGACAAAGGTGGATCTCGAGGAGTCAGCAAGCTGCCATCACTCGCAATAGCGAACATAAGGATGCTGACTTGGACCAGGAGACAAGATCCAAACAAATTCGCCTGAAGGTATGGAAGGCTGTGCGACTTGTTGGCTAGTTGGGCAGTGAAGGCAGAAGTATGTGCTGTAAGGGGGCAGTATATGGTTCTGTAAGGGGGACATTATGTGCTACCTGAGATGTCAAGTGTGAATACAGTCTGCCGACTCGTATTTGTATTTAGTGGCCGTATATAGGCATACGGCCGCCTCCGCCATCAGGAGACTATGAATCAGTAAATACAATAGATTAGTAAATCTGCCCTACAGATGGAGCACCACTTATTCAGTGGAGGGAATAGCCAGATCCCTGTGCTGTCATGCGCTGGCGGAGAGGCGCTCCATCCGACGGGGACACAGGAGCGTCTCACACACATGCGCATCCCCGTCACTCAGCAGTGGGTGGCGGAATCCTTGCCATCCCCGCTTCAGGGAGCTGGGCAGGGTTAGGGGGGGTGCGGGGAGGCAGCAGGGACCAGCGTGGACAGGGGAGGAGCGGTGGGGAGGCAGCGGAGAGCTCCCTCGGAATGGGGAGCATGCTTGCATGCTTGCCCTATTCCAGCAGATAGCTGGGGCTGGTGGTTGGCGATTCGATCGCCAGCCCCCGGCTGAATGAGCTGCGCTTCATCTGTATTTATGATTTGTATATTCCCAAAAACACGACCGATCGTAGTCGTATAAATTTGTACCTGCATCGGTCATATTTTAGTGTATAGTAAATTTACCCCATTGGGTAATTTTGAAAAGTTCTATTTCACAAGGGCCCTTATTCTGATCGGTGCGGACTTTTCCGCATTCTTTCGGATGGCATTTTTTAGCCGTCTGCGCATGCGTGGAGAACGCGACGCGCATGTGCCACGCATGGTCTCCGTACTTGTTCTCACTAATCCCGTACAGAACTGTGCACCGCATACATTCGGCCAATAGGGGTGTGTTATGGGCGTCATGCGGAATGACACAGGGGCGTAGTTTAAAAGTGGGCTAAACTGGGCGGAAACATGGACGGGGAGTACACATATATTGGTAGGCGTGCATTCGGACAGCACGCCGAATGCACGCGAACAAAAAGGGAAGAAATGTGCGGTGTCCAAAAGGTTACTCTTGCTTTGCGGACACCACTCGGTCATGCGCTAGGCAATCGGAACGCCTAATCAGGACGGACGCACCTCAACCAATGTCACCTGAACCCAATACAATCACATACTTTACCCATTACTTGTTAATTACACGCTACTCACTGCTACAATTGGAAGCATTGCAGCTTAAAGGGAACATTACATGCTGCACTTGTCACACACTTTAACATTGCAAATAATGCACACAACTTAATAATATTAATACTAATACACATGCCACTTCTGCATGTCTAAATTAATACAGACATTTGTGGGGCCAAAATAACATTTATTAAACAAACTTAGGCAAAAAATGAAAATGAAATGAAATGAAAATACATAACAAAACAAATGGTACCATACCAGGACCAAATAAAATAATAAAGAATAAATAGCCACAGCAGAATCATTGGGAACACATCAGGTGGCTTCACAACAAAAGTACAACACAGTAGTCTTGTTGTATGCGGATGTACACCGCATCTGTGCGTAGTGGCCGGTTCGCGTCCGTTCTGACGCGGGAAGGCCGTGCATACGCGGACAGACCGTGTAGAATCTGAGTGTTTCCCCCGCACACGCATGGTTTATATGTCGTCCGTACACACGCCCTGTTCTTACAGAGTGAGTCCGTCCGAATGCGGAGGACACGTGGGCGTTTCTACGGACGATGGCCGCACGCTGCCGCACAGCGATGCGTGCGGCCCGCACCGAAAGAATTCGGGAATATCCGCACCGATCAGAATAAGGCCCAAGGTGAGGTGCAAAGTCGGTACACTTGATTCTCCAGGTACTCTGATTACAGTGTACGCATTCACAGTGCATTACAGCTTTTTCACATATAATCAATAAACCATACCGCATTCCATGAAAAAGCTTATCTCTTTTCCAATTACACTTACTAATTTGGATCTGTAAAATCACTTAATTGCCTTGGTAGTTACACTTTAAATATTGTCTGGTTTGCACATGTCTCTAAACTAATTGGTTTTAGGCAAAACCTTAATTGTGCCTTGTATGTGCTTTAACATTGCTTTCTATCTGGAAACCTGATATGCTCTTCTGAGAAATGTTCTCTTTGTACAGATGGCTGTCATTGGGTTAATGTGCCTTTGTGTGTTTTTTGACTTATCAGGGGTTAAATGGAGGTTAAACATGCTCAAATCAATAACACGCCATTAAGTGGTTCTGCGGTGTATGAACTGGTATTTGTGTGTGCGAGAGTAAACACACCTTTCATTTCGTCTCAATAAGGATGTCGAGGTGATCCATAAATGGTCATGTTTGTGTGACCACACCGTCTGGGAAGGGTGATGAATGAATATAGTAATTATATCTGAAGATTGCTGCTAGGGTGTGTTCATATTTAAAGGTGAGGTTGGCGCCAGGGAGCGTGGCACAAAGAGATGCCACCTTCGCTGAATACAACTGCAGCTGAGAAGGCATCTAAGCTAAGAGCAGAGAGAGGTTAACTGTCAGTTTGTAAGCGCTTGGGTTTGGGTGGTGGCAGTGAGTAAAGGGAGTGCCCGGAATTACCTGCCAAAGGGAAAAAAACACTGTGCAGCCAAATCAGAGGAAAACAATTTTGTTTGGGTGAGAATTCTGACTGGGAATGCAAGAACGTGCAAGGGAAAATACCTGGGATGTTTGGGGAAAAAGAGATTTTATTTATATATATATATATATATATATTTTTATATATATATATATATATATATATATATATATATATATATATAGTCCCATAGAAACAGCACTCCTCAAATGATTCAAACATCACGTGCCATCCACAAGGTGCCCCAGACATGGGGTCCAATATATCTCTCTGTGATAGGTGGCAATCACATAAATAAAGCTCTAGGGGTCCAGGATAAGTCAACGTTTCGAAGCTTTAATAAATCTGCTTCTCATCAGGACATAAAATCAAACAAGCATAGATACAACATATTTATACATACCCTCCACAGTGCAAATCCCCAACTCCCGCGTGCGCGCCACAGAGCAGGCAAGTGACGTCAGAGTGCATCAAATCGTCCCGTCGTAATCACGCTGTTGCTATGGAGATACCAATCAACAATCTGTTACAGAGCTTCACTCCCGTCTCCCGTATACCGGGCTGGAGTTACTAGCAGTAAAAATTACAAACAGTGTAACAGTAATGTTCACATATCATACTGCTATTTCATCAGACATCAATATAAGTGATTCTATACACAAGGTTAAATATTCCTACCAGCGTACCATTTTCTTACAAATATTATAGCGCTCGCTACTTTATCACAATGTATATAGTTAATGCATTACAAACACACCCTATAGGGAAGAATCCATCTACAAAAGACTACTAGACTATAAATTCCTAAATAGAGCAAACGCTGCATGATCACATGTACCATAAATGAACCAAGGACATTAACCAGAGGTTTACAAGAACACATGCAACCCAGCAGACTCATTCAGTCCCCGTGGTGCCAATGTGTTCAATCTCTGAATCCATTCTGCTTCCCGTCTAACTAATAGCAAAGGGCGATTACCTCTCCTAATATCCTTAGGTATATGGTCAATTATAATGTATTTTAACATAGGAATAGTGTGCTTAGCTTCAAGAAAATGGCGGGCCACAGGCTGATCACTCTGTCCCTTTTCCAGTGCCTTCTTGATCGCTGACCTGTGACCCGCCATTCTCTCCCTCAGTGTTCTCTCTGTCTTCCCTATATAATGTAATCCACAGGGACACGTAATCATATAAATTATGAACGTAGTTGTACACGTTACCCTATGTCGAATCTGGTAACCACTGGAGGGATGGCAGAAAGAGTACGCAGCAGTTAATGCCCTGAAAGTAGTACACTTTAAACATCTAAAGCAACCTGGTTTTGTACCCAGGAAGTGCTCGCTACCAGTGTACTGGCGACATCGATCTTCATAACAAAATCACATATATTACGCCCACGTGTATAGCATGGCATAATATAAGTGGGGTGTGGTATAACACACCGACAGTCGGGATTCCGACAGTCATTACTCCGATGTCGGAATCCTGACTACACAGCGGGGGGGGAGCACAATGAAGCCCCTTGCGGGCTCGCTGTGCTCACCACGCTGCGGGCAAGGTGGCGAGCTGCGCTTTCCACCTATTTTATTCTCCCTCTATGGGGGTCATGGAAGTCGGGTAATGACTGTCGGAATCCCGACTGTTGGTGAGCCGTTCGGCACCCATATCAGTGTTCTCCAAGTGAAGTGACCAATCAGTTTTAATCATTTTCCAATGATCTTTAGCCACTCTGTTAATACCTGTGCTTGCTCGATTAAAATGATTTACCCACGGTAACCTCTGTCGTTCGTTATCAGTAATGGTCTTATCTGCATACAACAGAAGGCTATCTCTGGGCATAGACATAGCCTTCATCTTAGCTGTATGCAATACTGACCAAGAATAACCACGAGTAGCAAATTTCTCCACCATCAGGTCAATTTGATGTTGAGCCTCATCGTTATCACTGCATATCTGGGTCACACGCACAAACTGCGAAAAAGGTAACCTGAATTTAAGTGAACGAGGATGACAAATCTTTGCATGTAAAACTTTATTGCGGTCAGTTTCTTTAGTATGTAATGTTGTAGAAATCTGACCTTGTGTAACAACAACCTTAACATCCAGAAAGCTTACGGTGTTGGTGTCTACAGTATAGGTCAACTTCACCGGACTATCAGTTGCATTATGTTGTTCAATAACCGCACCAAAACTCTCCACATCTCCCTGCCAAATTAAAAACAGATCGTCAATAAATCTGGTGTATAATATAACACACCTTGAGATATCTGGATCTGCAAAAAAGATCTCCCTCTCGATAATTTGCATAAATGCATTTGCATAGGATGGTGCAAAATTACTACCCATCGCACACCCACTCTTCTTTATGTAAAATGTATCATACAGGAAACAGTTGTGCGTGAGTACAAACTTCAGTAAGTTCAATAAAAATTGCACATCAGGGCCACAATAGCAATAACTGTGTTCCACAAGTCCACGCACCGCCTGTAATCCACCATCATTAGGAATGACAGTGTGCAAACTGGTTACATCCACACTACATAATAAACAGCCTTCTGGTATTGTATCAATCACTGCCAATTTATTCAAAAATGCAGTAGTATCACTAAGTTGATCCGGACTAGCCTGTATGCATGGCTGCAAAACAGCATTAATATAAGTAGACACGTTCTGAAACAGGGACCCCCTGGTGGCTATAATTGGCCGACCAGGGGGCCTGTCCAGGCGTTCATGAATCTTGGGTAATGTGTACATGAGCGGTATGGTAGGGAATGGAACCAACAAAGCACTTTTTAATTCCGTGGATAAAATCCCCTCACACTCCGCCCCATGCAACATCGACTCCAATTCATCCGCAAAAGCATCAGTGGGATCTCTCTGTATTTGCATATACACATCACTGTCTGAAAGCTGTCTTTCAATCTCAAGTTTGTAATCGGACACATCTTGAACCACAACGGCACCGCCTTTATCAACGGGCTGTATTATTATATTGGTGTAGGACGCTTTTTGTTCATTTTAGTTAAGTTGTGTTCGATTACATCCCTGGTACATGGAAGAATCTCTTCCCTCACCTCTGAATCCAACAACCTCATGTAAGTTTTAATCGTAGGGTTATAAGAAATAGGCTCAAACACAGATTTTGCTTGCAAACGTTTAAGTTATGGGGGAAATCACAAAATCATCAGTAGAAACTGTCACGGATTGTTTACCAAAATGCTCTGTTCTGGCCACCACGGCGCGTCCTGTACCTCTTATGGGATTGTCCCCTCTCCTTGTTCGTACCCCAAAAGGGTATTGGGCATTGGAGGGTGTCAACTCAGAGCCAATCTGCACATTGCCATCGGAATCACTTGTCGTGGGTTGTTCATATGAGGAGTCAGCAAATCCTCCGAACCTGTGTTGTTTAAACTGTTTGCGCGGTTGTTGTCTATTAGAATTAGGATCCTCTTGGATCCACATATACACCCGATTTTGCTCATAAACGAGATTGACCTTATCTAGTTTGTGTCTCTTAAACTGGATCAAATCTCGCTTATAGCATGCCACTTGCTTGTTTAATCGCTCCAACCAATCTTGATCCGAGTCAACCAGGAATGCTTCTTTATGCTGATCCTCGAATGCCTTAATGCGCTCGCGGGCTATCACTAGTTTCTTGCCCGACTCCTCGATTACAAGCAGCATCAGATCCATACTACATTTTTTAACCACAGCGATCCATTTTTTGCAAAATGCTGTGTTAAAGCGACCAACTGACGGGGCATTTCGCACCCTAAATAGTCTAGTCTAGTTTTCGTATTGACGAAAACTAGACTATTGCCAGTTGAAACGGCTGTTGTGTCAGCCGCTGTACTACTGATTGGTAACTATGTTGTAAACCTCTCAATACAATTTTTTTTGTACGGTACACAGATGTACTGTATTAGTGAGTGCCGTCTTGCAAAACCAAATATATAGAAATATAGATATATACATATATATCAGTAAATTGGTTAACTCTGAACATTTCTGCAAGTGCTCTGAGGCATCCCAGGGTTCCATGGCACCTAGTTTAAGAACCACTAACATAGTTTAGACATGCATGCAAACCACATCATGTGCCGGATCTGTAATGGGCATGTGCAGATCTGTTCCTGCAATAGCGGTCGCACTGCCCCCTAGCCACAGCATGATTAACAAGCTGCAGTAATTTGGGATGGCAACAGCCAGCAATTCAGATAGTAGGCGCGTGATGGACTTTGACCCAACTTCACTGCAGAGCAACTCAGATGGCCGATGTTCATGCAGATGAAAGGAGGTTGCATCTTCGCACACAGCAGCGTATCACATCTCTGAACCAGGCCCACCGAGCATAAATTGCTGCATAATCCAACAATTTGATGCGCTTATGACATGCAAACATTTGAAGAATGGGTTAAAGTAGGATAAATGGTTTCTTATAAGCCTGCTCTCTCCATTGCATTCTAAAATGTTAATTCTGGGTTTAAAAGTTCATAATTTGGCATGACCAATGCCTCACTTCTTTACTTGTGCTACCACCTCCCACCCTCATGAGGTATGACCCAATCACACTGCTCTGCAGACCCCTACATGACACAGTCACCCCACTAGCCATGACACATCCCTTGGCTCGAAACATGTTGGTAAGTACGTTCTACTATTATACTGTATTGTATTGGGGAAAGTGTACCATATAAATGCACACTGTAAATTGTGTGTTGAAACTAATTGCTAAAACACACATAAAGTGTGTATTAGTTTTTATGTGTTTTACCTATTTATATGACTAAAAATGTGTGACTGAGACCACAAGATATCTTTCTGTAAAATTACACAAGTTGGTCCCATGGAAGCAGATTGCACCACTCAGTACTGACTATGTAAGATGGAAGAGGCAGCTATGGGCACATTGTTTATCTAGAACCTGGAATCTAGTACCATACAGCATTATAGTAATCCAAAACTGGCACAACTGAACTGAAGGGAGTTAATGCAAGAATCATTTAATAATGTAAAAAAAAATGGCATTCGTTCAACTAGCGTAATAATAACACAGTTATTGGTACTCAATATGGAGTCAGAGAAAGATAACAGAGATAAGAAAAGCACACAGTACAGTTTACAGAGCTCTGGAACTCAACCAACCTACTTGTGAATTCAAATTCAACACCTCACACATGCTTCAACATTTAATGGCTTACCGTAAGGTTACAACAAAAGCCAAACAGGGACATTTAACCCACAGCTCACATTGTTCTTACAGTTAAGAAGAGGGACACGGCAGCACTAATGACCTTCCCTGCACAAATGCCTACTCATAGCTCTTTTTAAAGATGGCAGTTCATATCATTAAAATAATAAGTACAAAAGTATTAAGAAAATAAAAATGGTATGCCCAGGGTACAAAACAGTTATTAACAATGTATTGCTAGAATACTAGAATGGTACACCCCCCCCCCCCCCCCAAGCACATACACACATTATGGCCCCCAGTTCAGACCTGTTTGCTGAGCTGCGGGATTCTGGAAACCAGCAATCAGGTAAACGATACACCAACCGCATGTGCACATCCGTGAATGTGTTAGCAGCTGTGCACACTGGGAAAATCACTCACCATTGAGTGAGTTCTTCCCTTCTCACAGAGCCAACTAAGTCTAGACTTACTCAGCACTGTGATGGCCACGGCCCTCCCACCCAATGGCCCGGGAAATGCCTGCGTTTTTTCCAGGACACTCTGGGGAACTGCTGCATCACTGTCCACAAGGGTGTCAATCACCTTGCGGGCAGCCTGCAATAGCTAGCCATCGCAGACTCCCTTTGCATGAACGGCTTGTGCATTCGTACAGCATACCATGCACATGCGCAGTCATTAGATAATCATCAGTGCTGTGTTTTCGTAGCCCTGTCTCCTAACCAGAATTGGGCCCTATATCTGTAAATATAAATATCTGTAAGTACATCTGTAAATATAAATATATGTAAGTATATCTGTAAATAAAAATATGCTTTTTATTTTGAATAGCAGACAGTGTATCATTTTGTGCAATACCACAAAACCGATATTTTCTCTGGGTTGTTAGTCTTCACATGTGTGCTTAAGCTTTGTACTGGTGCTGTCTTATAATGTAATGTGAATTGTTCAATTAAAGGATTTTTTTAAATCAGTGCACACAAATAATGGTATTAGGATATGTGCTTATGTAACTTAAGCCGGGTACAAACTACGTGACGGGTGCCACTGGTAGGATGAACGCTCCAATCCAATGGAGCAATTATTAGATCAGTGCGCACCCATTACCCACTGAGCAATTTCGTGCTCAGTGTGTAATTTCCCTATAGGTTCCCCCGTACAGGCCATTTCAGGAGCATTTTAAACAATTTATCGGCTTAAAAAACACCAATGAATATACAAGTATTAGCACACTATGTAATCATCAATGGGCCGATCAGCCAATACAGTGGCGGAACTCCCGGAGGCAATGAAGTCATCTGCCACCGGGCGCCAGCCTTAAAGGGGGCACTGGCTCCATTGCCCCTGGAGTTTCGCTCATTTGAGGTGCTGCCCGCAAGTACCATGTATGCAAGTGATGTATGCAGCGGCAATGCCCCCCCCCCAGCCGTGATGCCCCCCCGTCCTACCTGTCACTTGGTTGGCTGCCGCTGTACTCACTGAGTGACAGCGGCCTGAGCAAATGAGAGCCAGCCAGTGACAAGAAGCCGGGAGTCGGCAGGAGACAGTCGGCAGCCAGTGCGGATGCCACTCAGGGACGGATACAGAGGTAAAGAAAAGTATAGATCCGTCCCTGAGCGCTGCGCTGCCTACAGGCTCTTGGCATCCTGGACCCAGCCCGCGCACCGAGCGTCAGCCCAGTCTCCCACCCGGGAAGAAGCGTCCTCACCGCTCCTTCCCCCGACAGGCGTCCAAACTCCACAAATATCGCTGCCGCCGGCCACCCTTCGGTTTCTCCCCAGCAGCTCATCTGCAATGCACCGCAGGAAAGGGCCAGGCTGCAGCCACTGCGCAGGCCCTGCCGAGGTCTCCCCCCGCTCAGCCGGACCCGCAGCTGATCGAGTACCACCATCAGGACTCAGGAGAAGCCCGGGGAGCAGCAGCTCAGCGAGCCCAAGGACATGGGGCTGGAAGGTACATTTCAGCCCCTCATGCCTCCCTGTTACCTCACACCCAGATGGACCCTTTTTGTATGCGCGGCCCAAAAGGGGCTCACACAGCAGCCCACCTCCCACTCTAGCTCTAAATGCCTGCATCCATGTTTTAGCAGCACCAGGCTGGTGCCCACCACTCTCTTTTATCTCTCTCTGCCTGACCCCCCCCCCCCCACTGTCTCTGCCTGACCACCCCCCCCCCACTGTCTCTGCCTGACCCCCCTCTCACCCATCTCTATCTCAATGACCCCGTCTTGCCTCATCCCCCTATCTGCCTCATCCCCCTCTCTGCCTCATCCCCCTCTCTGCATGATTCCCCTCTCACCTCATCCCCCTCTCTGCATGATCCCCCTCACCTCATCCCCCTCTCTGCATGATCCCCCTCTCTGCATGATCCCCCTCACCTCATCCCCCTCTCTGCATGATCCCCCTGTCACCTCATCCCCCTCTCTGCCTGACCCCCCTCTCACCTCATCCCTCTCTCTGCCTGATCCCCCTCTCACCTCATCCCTCTCTCTGACATGCTTGTTTCTCTCTTTCTCTATTGCTCTCTTTCGCTTCCCCCCCCCCCCCCATCTCTCATTCTCCCTCTCTCTAGCTATCTATCTAGGGGGGCACCAACTTTTACCTTGCCTCCGGGCGACATGGACGAACTTACGCCACTGAGCCAATATATCGGCTGATCAACCCAATAATTAGATAGTGTGTACCAAGCATAAGGCTACCTTGCATTTCAGTTCAATTATCACTCTATCACGGGCATGAACAACACTGAACAAAATAAAAATAAAAAATAAAAACAGTAAATCACATTGTATGATTTTAAACAATTTATTTGTATAATCTTGCGGAAAATAAATATTTGGACACCTACCAACCAGCAAGATTTCTGGCTCTCACAGACCTGTTACTTCTTCTTTAAGAAGCTCTGCTATACTCCACTCGTTACCTGTATTAATGGCACCTGTTTAAACTGATTTATATGGAGTATAAACTCCAGTTGCCGTGTTTGGAGGGAGAAGAATGAAAACACCATACCCACTGTGAAGCATTGGGGTGGAAACATCATGCTTTGGCACTCTCCTTGAGAAAGACCGTAGGGACGGTCGAAAGCGCGCTTGGAGTTCCCAGCTACCATTTGAGGGGACGTTTGAAAGGACTTTGGACCTGTTACCTAACCTGCCTGTTTGTGGAGGCCGATTCCGGGTTGACCTCTTCCTAAAGCGCAGATAGAGAGCTGTATTTTCCAGTTCTCCACCACCTTGTTGCACTATATTTGTTCCTTTGTTTTTGGGTATTCGCCGGAGTGAACCCCTCTGGAAATTCTGACTGGTATCCTCTGTGGAGAAATTTATGAGCATTTTAATTGTGTTCCAATTTGGGAGAAGAGGAGACGCCACCTTACCAGGAGGGACGTATGGTATTGTGGTTCAATACATTAGCTTTGTCCAGTTTTGGGAGAAGAGGACCGCTTCCCACCTATAAGGGGTGTATTTCCTCTTTCTCCATATTAGACTGTATTGGCGCCTGTGGAGGGAACACACATCTCTTTTGATTGCATCATGCTTTGGGGCTGCTTTTCTGCAAAGGGGACAGGACGACTGATCCATATTAAGGAGAGGATGAATGGGGCCATGTATTGTGAGATTTTTGGCCAAAAACCTCCTTCCCTCAGTAAGAGCATTGACGTTGTAATGTGGCTGGGTCTTCCAGCATGACAATGACCACAAACACACCGCCTCGGCAACTAAGAAGCATTTCAAGTTCCTGGAGTGGCTTAGCCAGTCCCCAGACCTCAACCCAATCGAAAATCTGTGGAGAGAGTTGAAAGTCTGTGTTGCCCAATGACAGCCCCAAATCATGACAGATGTAGAGAAGATAAGCATGGAAGAGTAAGCTAAAATACCTGCTACAGTGTGTGCAAACCTGGTCAAGAACTACAGGAAACGTTTGACCTCTGTAATTGCCAACCAAGGTTATATTACAAATTATTGAGTCTAACCTTTTTATTGTCCAAATATTTATTTTCCGCAAGAATATACAAATAAATGGTTTAAAAATCACACGTGATTTCCTGGCTTTTTTTTCCTCCAAATTCTGTCTCTCGCAGTTCAATTTGAATATACAGTATATATATATATAAATATATATATATATATATATTTACAGGGAGGTAGTCGCACATCACAAACTTGGTCAACGACTGAGTGCTCAGGCCCAGAGACATGGAGTTATGCAGAGAACAGAACTGTACGCCAGCACATCAGGTTTAGTATGCAAACATTTTTTTTTATATAGGCATATTAAAGTGCATAGTGACAAAAAATTCTAATAAAGAGGAGGCCGTACATAGAAGTAAAAATACTTAGCAACATGTATAGCAGAGAATGGTCCGGTCCTCCTCCATTAAGGTCATAGGCACGACAAGCCTGTTTCGGTGCTAAGAGGCACCTTAGTCATGACTAAGGTGCCTCTTAGCACTCCCAGTGCTTTTATACAATACAACATTTCAGGGTTCTTAGACCCCGTTAACTAATTACATCAATCAACACCCGAAGTTCACCTATTAGAGTCACACACCAGTACTCCAAAACATCCATAAATGATCTGGACGTACTAATAACCATAACAGAGGGCAAATTGCAAACTTCAATATATACAAAGCCTACAGATAAGAATACCCTGTTGCGCCACAACAGTCATCACCCCAAATCACTAATAGATGGACTACCAAGATCACAAATGATCCATACAGCAAGAATCACCAGTGATGTGGGAACATTACCCACAGAACTGGATAAATTAACAAAAAAATGTATGTCAATGGGTTATAACAATAAAAAGCTGCAATGTAAAACAAATGAAGTATTAAAGATGAATAGAACAGTCCTGTTAACCCACCAAACAAAAACAGGAGCGACAACAATCCCATGGGTATCTCGATATAACACATCTAGTGTGGTCTTACCAAGGACCACCAGAGCCTAGGGGCCAATAGTGAAAACTGATAGAGAACTACCAACCATGAAAGACAAAAGACCCATGGTGTGTCACACCAGAGGGAAAAACTTGAAAGACCATCTGGTGCATACAGATATTTCAAACTTTACTACCCAAGCAAAAACAACAGGATTCTTGACTAATGTCTAAAGTGTACTACATGCAGCAATATGACCACGGGTAACGCTTTTTCAAATTCTACTGTAAACAAAGAATACAAAAGACACGTGCTAAACTGTCTTTCAATGTACGTGGTATACATAATAACGTGCGTGCCCCTGCAAATTAATGTATGTAGGCAAGATCATTTGCACAGTCCAGAGAAAGAATGGCTCAGCATCGATCGGCCATTAAGTCCGCCATAATTAAGAAGCACTTGGACCAACCAGTGGCACGCCACTTTCTGGAAAAAGGACATACAGGGACAAATGTAATAGGGTGAGAGTTTCAGAAAGTGAGAGATTTTGGGAGAGTTTTCCCATGTTTTTTAAAGCAGCAACCAATTACATGGCAAAATCAACCAGGTTTTGCAGTGTAATTGATTGCTGCTTTAAAAAACATGGGAAAACTCTCCCAAAATCTCTCACTTTCTGAAACTCTCACCCTATTACATTTGGCCCACAGTATCGGATTTAAAGCACATGGTCGTAGACCACATCCCGCGATCAATCAGGGGTGGCGACCGAGCAGGCACACTACTTCAAAGAGAAATGAAGTGGATTTATCTTTTGGACACAGCTGACGGCAAGCCACGGACAAGACCTCCTTGAACCTCTCCTGGCAAATGTATTAAGAACCCCGAAATGTTGGATTATATAAAAGCACTTTAAAAAAGCCCTGGGAGTGCCGCCGCCTGTGTCTGCGTCGTACGCTGGGAGTGCCACTGCCTGTGTCTCTCCGTCGTGTCTGCGTCGTACGCTATATATATATAAATATATATATATATGCAGTGGGGTGTTCCCTATCCAGGAACCAGGCGGCACTCAGCGGGCTTCACAAAAGGTGCAAGAAGTGTTTATTTCAGCATCAACGTTTCAAAGCCGATGCGGCTTTTTCATCAGGATAAACAAACATGTTTGTTTATCCTGATGAAAAAGCCGCATCAGCTTTGAAACGTTGATGCTGAAATAAACACTTCTTGCACCTTTTGTGAAGCCCGCTGAGTGCCGCCTGGTTCCTGGATAGGGAACACCCCACTGCATATTCATTTCTTGGGAAGGCACCTCGGCACTTTTCTAACCCCCCCAAGGAAAAGGGGTCTGCAGAATACTGAGTGCCGGTCTACATGCTGTAAATATATATATATATATATATATATACATACACATACATATATATATAAATACATACACACACACATATATATATATATATATATATATATATATGTAGCGATATATAAATAACACTAAAATTGTAGTGAAAAAGCACTTGAGATATAAGTGTTACTCAATATAAAACAGTAGCAATTTTCTGCTGAAATAATAAGTTATCTTCTGCATTTGCGACAATAAAGTGACTGCAAACAATCTTATCATTTTTTGGGGGAAATCACACTTTAAAGTTTTATCCTGAAAAGTTTTGTCTGTACGGAGTGTGCAATTTTCTCAGTGAACACATAAAATGTATTCTCTTGTTCCAAAAAGTAGGTGTACTTCCCAGAAAAAAATAAATAAAAAAAAAATAAATATAAATATATACATATATATATATATATATATAGCATAGGAAGAAAGACTAGCACTCTTTTCTCAGAAAACTGTATTCAGTAAACAGTGGAACAAAACCAACGTTTCGGGGCAGCGCCCCTTTGTCAAGGTATAAGCAAAAGGTAGGTTAATAAGAACCAAGATTATGATATTGGAGATAAG
Organism: Crinia signifera; assembly: GCF_055691185.1. Taxonomy (NCBI): domain Eukaryota; kingdom Metazoa; phylum Chordata; class Amphibia; order Anura; family Myobatrachidae; genus Crinia; species Crinia signifera. The sequence goes on along the minus strand of NC_139220.1, from coordinate 255,147,467 downwards.
AAAAAAGTTATATCTGCTTTAATGTCACTTAAGGTTACAGGGATAAACCATTAATTGGTTTAAAGCGGGCATGTCCTGTTGGGAAATTCCATCTATTATGTCCATATCAGGGAGGTGGGACATTGCCTATGCTGGTATCAACAAGAGCTGCTACATTGTGCTTGGTATTGCTTTTATTCTCTGTGTTTCACCCACTGAAGCAATGTGTGTTTTTATGTTTAATAAATAGACACATGTACAGAAGGAGCATCACTAAATTTAAGTATGTGTAGATTGTAAACTTGCCTCAGTGTGTGTGTTAACACCCAGTCTACTTTTATTACTGTTTTGCTCCAAGTTATAAACTGCAATGCAAAAACCTAGTATATATACATACAACATTAATAATATCAGTATTCAAAATAGATTGTTGAAATGTTTTTTAATAGGCAATGTTTGTAAAATGGTCATTGTTCACACAGTATTACTAATCATCTATGTAATGATTGCAATGAAATCACTTGCAACCTGTGAAATTTATCTGCTTACAGAACAAGTTTTTAATGTTAATTTAGAAGTATTTCTGTGAGCAAGTTGTAATAAGGAGATGTTTTAAGCTCTACTGATAAACAATGCCTTGTTTTCTGCAGAAACCTTTTAATAACCTTACAATTAAAAGATTAGAAGATACTATCAAAAAAGACAAATTGGATCCTAATAAGCAAAACTAACAACCCTGTGTGGACATAATTGCATTCCTGGACCCTATTTTGACCACCAAGACATTGCATGTAAAACAACACTGAACAAAACTAAAGACTGATATTTGGTAATGTTTGGGCTTTCAAAATGATTGCTCTATTTTCTAAATTACAAAATTGTCCTTGACGATGATGCATATTTCAATTAGAGATAATCGGTTCTTACCGCCAAAATTAGAGCAAGTTCGTAATTTTCCGATTTGCTATTGGCTGTCACATATTCAGGATAGCCAATAATATCCTGCTTGAGTTCCAAGTAAATCCTCTTAAAACCGAACCCGTTTATCTCTAATTTCAGTACATGTTCCCATTTAACAGAGATCCTTGTATATACAATAACATCTCAATTCACAAATATACCTCTCTGCATTTACACGATTAATTAAATTAATTGTTTTCTATTACAGCTGTCAAATGTATAAATAACAAAATGATTATATTCATTTCTGACATGAAAACACTTACTCCAAAATAATGTTCTGTAGACTAGTATCTTCTGCTTTTATTTTGTTACTTCAGGGTAAATTTACTAAAGCTTCAAAATGTGAAAAGAGGTGATGTTGCCTATAGCAACCAATAAGATTCTGTCTGTCGTTTCTCTATTGCATCCTAGAAAATGAGAGACAGAATCTGAATGATTACTTCGGGCAACACATTTTTTAGACACTTTTGTAAATTTACCCCTTAATGTTTTGTAATATATCTTAGGTAGTTAACACTTTGAGTGCCACACCGCTCACAGCAACTTTTCTTTTAGTATGAATAAATACAAATACAGCCGAGTCAATTCATTGAAGTTTAGTTAAATATTGCACCCAAAGAAAAGTACAGTCACTGTGAGCGGCGCTGGCATTTTTGGCGGATATTTTTGGAGGATTGCTCCACAGCAACGTTGGCACCCAAAGGGTTAATTTTCTTTTTATCCTCATAGTTTGGAGCTTGCAAATTTTTTTCAGAAAGAAATACTGGATAGTTTGAAAGCAAAGTAATTCCCTGTGTCATTTAACAAAGTGTTATGTTGAAATTGGTATTCCAGAAAGCGTAGTCTGGTATGTTGCAGACAGTGCAATTGTCTGTCTCTCAGGAAAGTGTCTGGCGCTCCCCATCACCTGCATCCAGAACTGTCCCAAATGATTATGCTCTCAGTTATTGCTTACAGTAAACAAAAGCCATTGACTTGTTGTTTCATGCACCTCTTTTCATGTTTTCCCGTTTGCTCTGTGAATATTAGTGCTACATAATATTCCACAGTGTACATGTGCTGCCTCCTGTCTGTTGCTTCATCGCAGACATGTAAACAGTGTGCTTACGCTGTGTTTGTGGTATGTGTAGCCGTCTGTCTCTAGTTTCATGGCCAAGCCCTCAGGTTTAGGTGTTCTTGAGGTCCAGTCCTAAAAAAAAAATTCTCCCACCTGAAGAAGAGAAACTCTGAGTGGAAGAAATGGACACTTTTTTTTTTTGTACATGTTAAACGTGCTTGACTGCACGAATGACCGTCGCTGTGTGTTTTCCACCTGCCTGTATGTCCTTTGTGCAGATGGACCTTTAAAGGTCACATACAAACATTGGAAATGGCACAAATGCCAAACAGATCAGTCAGTTTTCTTTATAATATTTACTAGTACTTAATGTTTTACTGAAATTTCACAGCAAGTCCGCTGCCAACAATTTTGTTTTTGCACAGCAGCTGGATAACCTGAGTTAGAAGGTCATTTTTTGGAATAACAGATCATATATTATGATATTATGTCGAACAAATATATATATATATATATATATATATATATATATATATATATATATACAGTATAATCATTATGTTGTGTGACAAGGACTCACATACACTGGATGAGTAGAAGAGTCTTGCTCTTTTTTTTGTAGCAGGTACACAGCTTACCAGGTAATCAGCATAAGCAAGAATGGTTACAGCATTGCAGCGTACAGGTGTCACAGCATAGAAAAAACTCTTCAGAAAGTTCCAAGGGTTTCCAGGGCTCTATTCCACCATCAAGAGCCCTGGAAACCCATATATCAGAAGAGCACAGGTGCTGCTTAATCAGCCCAAGCCAGAAAACTGGACTGGATCTAATTTTCCTGCTGCTGCTGATGATAAAAAACCTGGTCTGGATTTTCCACATTATCCTCATGTGGAAATATGCTGTACCTGCCACAGTAGGCATTGAATATGTACACAGTATTCTATCCAAATGTGGAATATTCTCCCTCCCTGACTACCCTCTCGGATAACCGCCACTCACTCTCACATACACAATTCCTTACTACACTGGAGGAGACTCTCCGCCGGTCCTCAAATCTCCTAATCACTCTCCAATACCCACTTATTTATTAGAATCTCCACAATTCCCATTTACATTACTCACAGTGAGTGGTATCACTAGTCTCCATGTCTTCTCTCTGGGCCACACTTATTTCAGTGATACCCTTTTGCAGCTAAACAGCTCCCTCACAAGCATAATCTGTTATTGGTTTTATATCTGCACTTATTTTGTCCCTGTTTTATGTATGATTACCCCAATATCTGGTGTTAGACAATGTGCAAGGACTAATAAATTAATGAAAATTACAATAAATCATAATTAGAAACTAACATTTCTGTTTGTTTAGAGTCCATTACAGCATTGGCCAAGAATAGCTACTGATGATCAGTAAATAAGAGATCCAGCTGCAGTATGTAGTAGTAATGTGAGGTAAGATTGGCAAATAACAAGGTACTTGTTTCCTAGCACGGCCACACCGATTTTGATCGGGTTGGTCGTGTCGGAAAAAATTGCGTCGGTCGCATCGCATGCGACCAAATCGCAGGCGATGAGACCGACGCGATGGACCCGATTTTCACATTGATTATTTCCTCCGGCAATTTAGAAGTCTAGATTTAGACGTCTAAATTCAGACTCCCTGCAGTCCTGCGCACCGCTGACAACCCGGCAATTTACACTCCTCCGGCAATTTAGAAGTCTAGATTTAGACGTCTAAATCCAGACTCCCTGCAGTCCTGCGCACCGCAGACAACCCGGCAATTTACACTCCTCCGGCAATTTAGAAGTCTAGATTTAGACTTCTAAATCCAGACTCCCTGCAGTCTCCTCCTGCAATTTAGAAGTCTAGATTTAGATGTCTAAATCCAGACTCCCTGCAAACCGCTAAGATGGGGGCATCTAAATTTAGTAGGGTCTAGGGGTACACTATTAAACCTGTTCACAATGACACTAGTCGACGTAACAGCTGTCGACCTTGTTAATTCCACTATCCACACCAACCCGAAGCGTGGCGAGCGCAGCGAGCCCGCGAGGGTCGGCGGTACGCGTCCTACGACCTTTTCATACCCCCACTATCCACGTCGGCATGGAGTTGATTTTATAAAGTGTGGCGAGCGCAGCGAGCCACCGAGCCCGAAGCGTGGCTCGCTGCGCTCGCCACACTTTATAAAATAAAATCAACTCCACGCCGACGTGGATAGTGGGGGTATGAAAAGGTCGTAGGACGAGTACTGCTGCCCCTCGCGGGCTTGCTGCGCTCGCCACGCTTCGGGTTGGCGTGGATAGTGGAATTATCAAGGTCGACAGCTGTTACGTCGACTAGTGTCATTGTGAACAGGTTTAATAGTGTACCCCTAGACCCTACTAAATTTAGATGCCCCCATCTTAGCGGTTTGCAGGGAGTCTGGATTTAGACGTCTAAATCTAGACTTCTAAATTGCCGGAGGAGTGTAAATTGCCGGGTTGTCAGTGGTGCGCAGGACTGCAGGGAGTCTGAATTTAGACGTCTAAATCTAGACTTCAAAATTGCCTTATTTTAACATTGAAGCCTATGGCAAAATCGGGTCCATCGCGTCGGTCGCGTCGCGTGCCATGTTAATGCACACGACCGACGCGATGGACCCGATTTTGCCTTTGCCGGCAAAATGGACCTGATTTCAAAGGAAATCGGGTCCATCGCGTCCATCGTGTACCTTAACTTAAAGATACACGATGGACAAGATTGTGGCCGTGCTAGGAAACAAGTACCAATAACAACCTCAACTTTAAGGAGACCCATTGAATTTGTGGCCTTCATAATGACTATTCTGCATTATGAAATCGTAACATGGGATTTTAAAGTGTTTTACTCCATGTAAAAATTGTTATTTCTGCTCAATGAAACAGTTTGTTTTCTAAAAAATTGTGATATTTATACAAAATCAAAAAGTTTCCCACTTCAGCACACTAACAGTTCCATTAGAACATTGTTGGTTCCATCTTCTATTCAATCACTACAGTACAACAAAAGCTTGCCTTTGTATTTCATGGGCATGGTGGGAAGATTGGATGAGAGCAAACCACGATGTTACAGAAATTGACATGTTCACACATTCTGTTACTGTTTATTCAAACATGTACATAATGATGGACACACGGTTATTGTATGTATAAAAGATGTGCATAAAATATTGTAAAGCTTCAGTAAACACACAACTTTACCATTTCACCAAAGCGTTAAAGATTTTGGGTTGTATTCCCCAAGTTATATTATAATATAGGTTGGGTATCCCTTATCCAAAATGCCAGGCACCAGAAGAATTTTGGATAACAGATTATTCTGTATTTTGGAATATTTTTATATTTGAATGAGGTATCTTGCAATTATGTTGTATAAACACATCAAACACATGAAATACACAAATATATTTTATTTGTGCTTTAAACAAGGTTTTAAAACATGAAAAAAGTTTGTGTACTGCACTGAATTTGGAGCAATCTTTTTTTGCACATATTTAGTGCCAGTTACATGTCCTGTCCCCAGTAGTGCCAGTTACATATCCTGTCCCCACTAGTGCCAGTTACATATCCTGTCCCCAGTAGTGCCAGTTACATATCCTGTCCCCACTAATGCCAGTTACATATCCTGTCCCCAGTAGTGCCAGTTACATATCCTATCCCCACTAGTGCCAGTTACATATCCTGTCCCCAGTAGTGCCAGTTACATATCCTGTCCCCAGTAGTGCCCGTTACATATCAGGTCCCCAGTAGTGCCTTTTACATGTCCTGCCCCCACAAGTGCCAGTTACATATCATGTCCTAAGTAGTGCCAGTTACATATCATGTCCCCAGTAATGCCAGTTACATATCATGTCCCCAGTAGTGCACGTTACATGTCCTGTCCCCACTAGTGCCAGTTACATGTCCTGTCCCCACTAGTGAAAGTTCCATATCATGTCCCCAGTAGTGCCAGTTCCATATCATGTCCCCAGTAGTGCCAGTTACATGTCCTATCCCCACTAGTGCCAGTTACATGTCCTGTCCCCACTAGTGCCAGTTACATATCATGTCCCCAGTAGTGCCAGTTCCATATCCTGTCCCCAGTAGTGCCAGTTACATGTCCGGTCCCCACTAGTGCCAGTTACATATCATGTCCCCAGTAGTGCCAGTTCCATATCCTGTCCCCAGTAGTGCCAGTTCCATATCCTGTCCCCAGTAGTGCCCGTTACATATCATGTCCCCAGTAGTGCCAGTTACATGTCATTTCCCCCAGCAGTGCCAGTTACATATCTTGTCCCCAGTAGGTTTTTAACAAAAAAAAAAGTACATTCTGTAAAAGTATGGTTTACGGAATAATTTGGATAAGGGATATTTGGATAAGGATACTCAATCTTTACTGAATGTTACTTACCTGGGTACATCTTTCCTTCTAATTCAGGGGTCCATGATGAAAGGTTCACAGAGGAGGGACCTGGATGAAGCAATATCACAGCTGCTTGTTTTAAACAGATATTTAGCAGAAGGAGCAAGGAGAGCGTCATTGGACTATTACACATAACATGGAACATACTGAACTCCAATGTAAGCTTTTATAACTGGTATGATGGAATGCACTTTGCACCACTAGGTGCACTTTAAATTGGTCAAACTACCAATGTAAACAAAACTGTAAAAATGTGTCACAATAAAAACAACCCCGATGGCTACTCAGTTTTACATATTTAAGGCGTAAACTAGATTCAAATATTGTAATAGAGCTTGAAAGAAATATATTAAAATAAAGGGGTGATTTAAAAGTTTATGCGGCAGAAATGTTTACATTCACTGTAAAGCTCAGTTAGAACACTACTAGCCATCTCATCTGGTTGTTGCATATAATACTACTGTAGCTTATTATATATATATATAATTTAACAATACTGCTTCTCCCCTCAATGGCAGAAGTATTTGAAGAAAATGAGATTGAGGAGACGAAATGAGCAAGCATCTTTGCAGTTATTAAAATTGATGGTCAGGGCCACTGTATCTATGTGACAGACACATAAGGAACCTTAACGTCTTTGTCACATAGACTGAAAATAGTCTAAAATCCTATAAACAACAACATGATGATATAAGACGGTATTTTTGGCAGGTCTTTAGCCCCCTCCAGGTAAAATCCGCCACTGTTCTCTGCCTAGGAGAAGCCAGATGCAGTCTGTGAGACTGCACTGGCTTCACTGTGACTGGCAGTGACTTCCAGGGCCAGTATTGCAGCAGCCACCTCTCCTCCGCAGAGGTAGGAGCCGCTGCTGGATAAGTCAGTAATAACACAAACAGTTTTCTGCAGCACTCACATGGCTTTTAAATCTATAAGTTGAATAAGTCGGCTATGGACATCACTATGGGCCTTATTTTGGTTCATTCTTTCTGACAAAATCCTTCTTAGATGGGCAAAACCATGTGCACTGCAGGTGGGGCAGATGTAACATGTGCAGAGAGAATTAGATTTGGGTGGGGTTTTACTTCAAAGTGAGATCTATATTGCAGTGTAAAAATAAAGCAGTCAGTATTTTCCCTGCACAGAAACAAAATTACTCACCCAAATCTAATTCTCTCTGCACATGCTACATCTGCCCCCCCCCTGCAGTGCACATGGTTTTGTCCATATAAGAAGGATTTTGTCAGAAAGAATGAACCAAAATAAGGCCCTATCTTATTTATGCAATTACCAGCCCTGTGAGTGCCGCAGCATACCAAATGTCATATATATATTTTGCAACATCTGTACACATACACAATAGTCCTGATCAGAATCTCCAACTTGAATGCATGTAGTGGCCTGGTTATCCAATCCGTCATACCAAAGCATATGGTCTAATCAAAAAGAGAATTTTTGTTATTATATAATGTGTTCTTAAGTTTTAATAATAGATATAGTACATGTTGCAGGTCAGTCCAGACATTTTTGTGGAACAGGTCTGGCACTCTCAGTAATGTGATATTATATATTATTATTATTTATTTACAGTTTCTTATATAGCGCACACATATTCCGCAGCGCTTTACAGAGAATATTTGACCATTCACATCAGTCACTGCCCCAGTGGAGCTTACAATCTATATTCCCTGCCACATGTGCATGCACACGCAGACATTCTAGGGTTAATTTTGTTGGGAGCCAATTAACCTACCCAGGGCCTTAACTAGGGGGGGGCTGGGGGGTCACGCGCACCGGGCGCTGGAGGTGGGGGGCGCTGTGAGGTCCGGTGACAGGTGTGTGGACGCTGTAGCGGCATGTTACTTTAACTCCGTCAATCTCCTACTAGCGCGGCTGCAGGAAGCGCTGATGACTTTGAAAAGACTTGCCGGACGCTGATTGGCTGAATTCAGCCAATCAGCGTCCGGCAAGTCTTTTTGAAGTCATCAGCGCTTCCCGCCGCAGCGCTAGTAGGAGACGGACGGAGTCAAAGTAAGATGCCGCTACAGCGGCTACACCATTCTTGCCTCACATGCTGCGGCTTCAACGGAGGAGAGGAGGCTGAGCTAGGAAGCCCGGAGAGCCACACCCAGCTGTCCGCCGCCGCCCCACGTAACCCAGCCCGGCCATTCACAGCAGGACGCACATGGCTGAGTCGGACGGCGGGTCACTGGTGACAGCAGCAGCATGGGATGAGGAGGAGAAGGGCAGCAGCCGTGGCGGTGAGAGGACTGTGCGGGGAGGGGGGGGGACGCCAGGGACAAGGCGTCATTTGGTCCGGTCCCCCCTGTCAGCTGCTAAGCAGCGGGGAATAAACGCTGTGCGCATGCGCACAGCGTCTATTCCCGCAGCCAGGGGGCTGGGGGCATGGCTAGAGGCTCACAGAGCCTCTGGGTCATGCCCCCATAGCGGCAAAATGGGGGCGTGGCCTCGTGAGAGAGCCGTGATTATAGGCCACGCCCCCCAATTAGGCCACACCCTCCGAAAGCGTCCCGGCTACGAAGCTTCATAAGTTGGGAGGTATGCTTTCAGAAAGGGGGGGGGGCACCAAATGACTGCCTTGCCCCGGGCGCCGGAAACCCTAGTTTCGGCCCTGACCTACCAGTATATTTTATTGATTGTGGGAGAAAACCGATGTACCCAGAGGAAACCCACGCAAGTACGGGGAGAATATACAAACTCCGCACAGTTAGGGCCATGGTGGGGATCAAACCCATGACCTCAGTGCTGTGAGGCAGTAATGCTAACCATTACACCGTTTGTGTTGATACATTATATATATATATATATATATATATATATATATATATATATATATATATATTATATATATATATATATATATATATATATATATATATAGTTTGGTCTCTTCATTTTTCACAAAAGAAGATTTTAACATGACAGATACTTTATGCAAAATCAAGAATGTATACATATTATAATACTATACAGCTGTGGTTCCCAAACTGTGTGCCTAGGCTACCTGTGGTGCCTCAGGACACTTGCAGGGGTGCCTTGGGATGGTGGACCAAGATCAATTCATATTATTTATGGTTAATGTACCAGGCAAAACCAGTGCTTGTGGCTGCCAATCATAATATATGTGGACGAACAGAAGCATATCCTGTCCCTCACTGTGACATATAAACACAATGCACTTAATAAAAAAAAAAAAAAATTCTGAATTTCTCGGTAAGAAGCATTTGGCCTAGGGGTGCCTTTAAAATATTTTGATGCTCTAGGGCGCGGTGATTCAAAAAAGTTTGGGAACCCCTGCTATACAGTAATAATAATAATAATAATAATAATAATAATAATAAAAAATGTTTATTACCGCCAAAACCAAAACGTAGCCAACCATAGTTCATGTGGATTGGAATCATTGCTCCACCCCATTTCATCTATTTGGGGGGGAAAAAGCACATAAATACCATTAACGGTTATCATGCTTCAATAGTGGGCAGTAAATAATAACAGTTCTTATAAATGATGTCTCTGTGACATTGTTATTGTTACTTGATTGCATTTCCTGACTAATACCCCTTTCACATCGCACTTTTAAAACGGTATATTGCCGTTTTTTTTTTTCATTTTAAAACGTTTAAGGCTGCAATGTGAAAGTGCCAGAGTTGATTTACCGGTTAAAGTTAACCGGTATTTCAACACGGTTAAAAAGCAGAGTCCTACATGTTTTAAAGCCGTTTTTTTGGCAGTTTGAACAGCTCTATTTCAATGGCTTGAAACGTGTCCCTTGGGGGTTAAACTGGTTGAATGTTTGAATGGTATTAAATGATTTTTAAAACGGTTTTCACCTGCAATGTGAAAGGTCTCAAGGCTCAGACCCGTTTTAAAGTCCCATTTAAGAATACCGTGTCATTACCCATTTCTGCAATGTGAAATCAGTATAATACAAACTGGAAAAGGAGATAACATAGATTCAACAAAATTGTTGTTGTTTAAATAAAACATCATACCTTGCATTAGGCAGAAATTAAAGGTGCACAAAAAAAACCTAAAGTAGTAATTTAATCAGCATTTATTTTCATTTGAAATATGCATTCAAACAGTTGTGATATATAACTGTAAAGAAAGACATATATTCAGTGCTTTGTAAACAGTTACAATGACATTATGCAGTATATTTGATAAGATAGATGGTAAAGTTAGATGCTAGTATTCGTTGGTGAATTGACTTTTCAGAAGAATTTTGGGGATAAATTTACTAAGATGTGAGTTCTATTGAAAATGGGATTTTGTCCATAACAACCAATCAGACTCTACTTCTTATTTCAAAAAGATAATAGATAGTGGGGATTATTCTGATTCACTCGGAAAGGCACAATCACTCTCTAATGGACAAAACCATATGCACTGCAGGTGGGGTTGATGTAACATGTACAGAGAGAGTTAGATTTGTAAAAATAAAGCAGCCAGTATTTACCCTGCACAGAAACAATAAAACATCCAAATCTAACTCTCTCTGCACATGTTACCTCAGCCCCACCTGCAGTGCATATGGTTTTGACCATTAGAGAGTGATTGTGCCTTTCAGAGTGAATCAGAATAAACCCCTGTATCTGTTTGGTTGCATTGCACACAATCCCATCTTCTGTAGAACTCCCATTTAAGTAAATGTACCCCTTAGTATTCATAATCACTAGAGCAGGGGTCCTCAAACTATGTTGCTCTGGGACCCCATCAGACAATAAAAATAATTACAGGACCCCAGAAAGTTACTGCAGAAGGTCATCACATCACATGTGTAGGCAGCAGACAGCACATACATGGCAGCATTGTGGAGTCACAAGATGATGTGGGGAGTGTAACATAACATACAATTCAATAGATTTTTCAGACTTCTTGAACCACTGACTGAGATTAGAGAAGTCTTCAGCCTGATGGTCTGCAACACGGAGTCACGTCTCCATGCTGAGTAGGTCGGGACCCACTTTGGTGTTAGGACCCACAGTTTGAGAACCACTGCACTAGAGTGTTGACGTTTACAGTAGGTATAGTTTTTACAAAGGTTAATAGGACCCAATAATGCCAAAAGTCAAATGTTCACACAGTAGTCTGCACAAGAAATTATGAGTGCAATTTCAACTTCCCAGATTGCATATGTGCATAATGTTACCAGGCAGGAAAAGTAACCTTTGTTAAAATCTATTTAGTAACTTTCCAATGACCGAAATAAAAATTAGGAGTAGGCAAGGTTGGGTCACCATTGAGAACATTGAACCCCCTTAGTGTGCAGTTCAGACATCCTCTTGAATGTCCGACTTATGATAAAAAGGGCAATTCTTCAGAAAACATCCGTCTTTAAAATGACAATTTAGATGATATATTCAATTGGAGACATTAAGAAATTAGTATATATATTAAATAGCTTCATGGTCTATTTTCATGCATAGGGACAATAAAAAGCTAGCAACCCACTACACTGATTGTACTGTCAACATTGTCTATACATTATGAACAGACATATAAATATTTAAAAAAATGAATGACACAAAGGGCTTTAAGCAAACACCAAATACTCTAGCATTTTACACAAAACAAAAAAGGTTTACTTTAGATACTAAAGCAAAGAAAATGTTCTGTTATTGAAGCCAGGAACCTGTTACTGGTAGGTAAAAATATAATGTTTATAAAGTGCGTAAGTATATATATATATTTCTATCTAGTGTCCTTATCACCAACTTTCATGGGTTTGGTCCAGTGCAAAAGTGTTTTCTGGTGTTTTTTTCTGACTCTTTTTGTTATGTTCACCAAGAAACATACAATAGAGAAGTGATATCAAACCATTCATTGATTAGGAATAGACTTGTAGTTAAAAGCAGACTGAATGAATCTTTTACAGTAAATTACGAAATCTTCCTATCATTAATATGTTAATCAAGTAAGCGTGTTTTTCATTCACAACTTGTTTCATGCTCCTTATCATTCAAGCAAATAATTGGAAATTATTAATTTTACATTTTTGACAACCACTTCACACAATACAAATGACAGTGAGAGATAACTTATTTAATGTTTTACAAAAAAATATACTGTATTTCTTGTGTTCTGATATGGATATAAAACCTGGATCCTTCCATCCCTTAGACATTCTGACTTCATAAAATATTGTTCATTAGTGTAAATTAAATGTGTTACATAATTAAATACACTCTAACCTCAAACTTTGTATTTGCTTAATTATGCTTAGCACTGCTAGATGTACATTGTATGCTAGATAGCGTTTTATGGTATCCATCTGTTCAGACTATGAGAAAAATTAATGGTCCTGTAATGGACATTTATAGCGATATAACTTCTAAATAAATCCTTTTAGTCTAAGGTAAACCCTTAACTTTCAAATAATTTAAACAAGAATGTGTAGAAATATAGGGTGAAATTTAATAGTATGAGAGATTCAGAAAGTGAGAGATTTGGTAAGAAGTCTCCAGGTTTTTTTAAAGCGGCAATCACACTTCAAAACCAGTTTGATTTTACAGTGTAAATGATTGCCCTTTTAAAAAACTGGAGATTTCTTACCAAATCTCTCACTTTCTGAATCTCTCATCCTATTAAATTTCACCCATAATGTCCTCTATACGCATAGCTTAATATGAATAGAAGCTGCCATTTTTTTTTGTACTCTTCATTTTTGTAATTAAATGAAACACTATTATACAGTCGGATTATATTTTGGTATTAAAATATTTGGGAAGGCTGAAATCATTATATTCAGGAAAGTAGAAAGAATATAAGTGAATATAGACTAGATGTAAGTAAGAAGAACAATGTTCATAGTACATCTGGTAGGAATTACATTTATAATGTTTCTACTACATGTTGTGGTACTTTTAATGTTCAGAATGAAAATTTGTAGGAATTATACTATACTACATGTAGTATGAGATACAATACTCAGACTATGATGAGTAGGACTGAAGAAGCTCATCTTGCATGTACATATTGTGGAGACAGTTTATAGCGGTGGCTGAATGTGCATGCACACAATGCAATTTTGGCTATGGACGATTTTGACTATACTACAAATAGATTGTACACTTTCTAATAAAAAATTAGCTGCCTGCAGTCGATTTTTCACGCTTTGAGATATGTACTCTATTTTCTACCGTTATTGACTATATAGTCCATATCGGTGATCATATCGCAGTGTGTATCCCCTTTTAGTTCAGTGATCTGGATATATGGATATAGTAGAATTAAAATGTTGTCATTGTCGGATGTTGAAAGATAGAGATAGCTAGATTTATGTTGTATATACTAGCAACAATGACAATGTTCACACTGAGTTGTTCAGGGATGGCATGTTGAAGCTGTATATATTTATTCATATTTATTTACACACATAGTTCAGAGAACTACACAGAGAATACATCATTTGCATCACTCCTTGTACCATAATATATTATATGGATGTAATAGGAATTATATATTAAATTGTGTAACACAATCATTCAGGATGACTGCAGATGAATGCAGTGTAATGTATGATGGTGGCGGCTGAAACATGTCATCTTCTGTGCTGGATATGGCAGTAATGCAGATATCAGTCTGGAAGCTGCAGTATATATGAATGCAGTGTGTACCTGTAGCATATTGTATAGGGCAGGGCTGTGTGCCTGACGGGCTGCTTGCAGGAGGGACGCTACAGCAGTAATAGCAGCAGCAGCAGTAGTAGTAGTAGTAATAATAATAATAATATTAGTAGTAGTAGTAGTAGTGGTGGTGCTGGTGCTGTTCCTGTGTGAGGAGGAGGCAGCTCCCAGTCCTGGCTTTGCAGGCAGCCCTGTGTGTGTGTGTGAGTGTGTGTTAGTGGATGTGTCTCAGGCTCTTGTTGTTTACAGCAGCAGCAGCCTCAGTAACGTCACACAGCCGGGGAGAGGGATCACACACAATGAGAGCGCTGCAGCAGCGCCCGGAGCCAGACAGCAGCAGCGCACCGAGCCTGGGGAGCAGCGCCGCGGCCACTCGCTGAGCAGGAGCCCCGGGGAGCCCGACTCTGACCTTCAGGGGGCCCGGAGTGGAGGGAGGGGAGGCGGGGTGTGTGCGGGGGACTCTTCATTCATTGGTCCCGCAGCGGCCTCCTGCGGGCTGAGGTCCGGCCGTGAAGCGGGTGATATGGAGGCTGAGGACTCGGAGCGGCGCGTGTGTGCGGCTGTCTGCCCACGGCTGCCCGCGTGCAGCGTGTCCTAGCGGCGGGAGCAGCCTCTGCCCGGGCACCCGACACTAAGCGCTACACCCCGGGGCCCGGAGGTATTTGGGGTCACGCTGCCTTGTGTCATCCCCGGACTGAACCAAAGAACCAACCCCCGCATCCTGTCACTGCCGCCCCCCGGCACAGGAGGGGGACCCGGTGCCCGCAGCAAGGTCACAGTGCGCGGACCGTACTGGCTACATACACTGTGTATACATATATATATTTATATAGGGTCAGTGTGTGTGGGGGGCTCCGGCCGCCATCTTTACTCCGGCCAGTGCGGGACCTCGGAGGGGTGGATGTGAGTGTCCTCGGAGTGGCTGATCCACGCGTCTCTCCTCCCGGGAAGCTGTGGATGATGAAGGCCGGATTGGGCTGGGGTTCTCCGGCCTGGTTGTCGGTGGCCCCTGTACTCCTGCTGCTACTGCTGTGCCCGTGTCTGTGCCTGGGGACCCTGAGTGATGGAGGTGAGTGTACAACCCCCCCCCCTAGGGGGGGAGACTGTCTAGTCTGGGATGATGATGATGATGTCCTCGCCGAGACAGTGTTACACGTGGAGCGCTGCAGCAGCGGATCACACACCAGCAGGGGACACACAGGGGGCTGTGTGTGACCCGCTGAGAGCTCATAGTCACCCCACTGAGGTGTAGGGGTGCCCATGCACCGTGTGTTGCTGAGGTCTGCATTGGTTTTTGGTGGTGGGGGTATCTTTACCTGTGGCCAGAGGTGGTTTGCCCCCATACCTAGTGCCATGCCTACATTGTGTTCTGTGTGGGGGGCACCTGCCCAGGTACTGTCCTGTACCCGCAGGTAACAGAGCATCTCCCATCATCTGCAGACATGGGAGGTGCAGGGCTGTACGCTGCCTGCACCACATCACTGGGGTCACTGAGTACAGCTGCATTATTTTATAATCACACACATGATCATTCCCCTAGCACCTTGGTAGGCGACGCATGACAGCCTATCTTTAGTAAATACAGTGGATCACCATCTCTTAAAAGACAGGAGTTGTTACCACAATTAACAGGTACACTTCAGAGGAAAGGAGAGGCGTAATAAAGAAACCTGTATGGCCAGGTGTTTCCTGTAATGATGCTCCCTGAGATTGGGTGTATCCGTGCATCAGCACCTGCCCGGCTTTATAACCTGAATTATCCCTGGGAATGGATTTAGAACTGTTTGTAGTGCATAATTCCATTTGAAGGTTACATCTTTAAAGGGCATCTGCGGGCATTGTACCATCCTGTGTATGATGCCCATATTCTCCTAAAGGGGCCCAGGCAATGTGGTGCCTGGATACCAGATACACTTACAGTATGTACACAGGCGGCCCGAGCCATGTGATCCCAGCTCTGTCTGATATGCAGACACAATTATAGGTGCCCGAGACATAACGCCTAGGCATAATCCAAGTGTTTCCATGGGGCTGCGTACCCAGACATAAAAAGTAAATGTCTGAGTTTAGGACTCTGGCATGTTCAGTACACACACATGCGTTGTTTATTTTAATTTTTTTTTATAAACATTTATAATTGATAGCAATTGTGAGTGTTAATATTTGTTTACCTACCATATTCTCTTTATGTAAACATAACGCTTCATGTCCATATATGTTCAAGTATATGGATGCAAGCGTGTTGAACAATGTGTGTTCACATAATACCCTCTGTCTTCCGATCTGTCTTTGCTGTAGCTGGACATAGCAACCATTCAACTATTACTACACTCCTCAGTGTCTCTGTCAACAAGGATCAGAAATACAAGGGCTGCAGTATTATTTGTCAGGCTGAGTGACAGACAGACAAGCTCGTACTATATACTCCTATGGATTAGCTGTGACCGGGTCTGTGTCTGGGAGCATTCTGCTATGGTCTCCTTCCCCTGTTTACCTTTTTTTTGGGCTCATATCAACTGTATCTGGGTGCCTTTGCAAAAGTGTGTAATTCACCATGGCGCCTGAAGAGTTAAATTCAAGGGCCCCTTTATATTTAGTGGTTGTTATTTTTAGTTCTGCAGGAATTAAAGCATCCCTACGTGGATACGATACAAACAGTGCTTTGTTTGTGGTGTCACTTGGCCTGTGTCTGTTTTGTTTACTTAAAATAAAGGGGGAGGGGGTGGTCTCATCATAGGCAATAAAAATAATGTGTGTGTGTGGGGGGGATTCAGAGATACATTGATGATTATGTATTTTTCTGCCATTTTAGAACATTATTTTCCCTGCATAAATAATCCATCTGTCTACAGAAGGGGTTTTTCAGTGTTGCCTCCTTGGTTTGATTTATAAAGATCCTTTGTGTTTAATACCCAATCCTGATGCTTTCATCATAGGGGGGAGTGTCATATGACTGGTGGTCCTGGCTTACCCTGTGCAACGCACTCACTACCTCCCATTCCTAATTTGTTTACAACATTTCACCAGACATCTCTTTTTTTTTTTTTTTGGGCAGGGTAGTTGGGAGATTAACGCAGAAACTCTTTAACGCTAAATTGCAGGGTTTGTTCAATAATTGTCAATGTAGAAGACCTATTTTTATTTCCTGTAGTTGTGTACTGAAACTGCTTCTATGCATTCCATAGCTTTAGGAAGGCCATTAAAAACTCCCAGCTCATGTCACGTATACATGCTATATGAAGGTAAAGTTTGATGAGAGGCGGTGGTGGGGGCTTAAGTTAAACATCAGACTAGAATATTTTACCATGAGTCTAGGTCCCACATTCTGTGCATTGTTTTGGTTAGACTTTTTCATAGGCTGAGGCACACAGGTAACAAGAATAAAATGTTTTAATGGCTTGTGAATTATAGTCAAGTACGAGACCACCCTTGAAGGTGTTTGCAAGCTCTCAAATGCTGCAAGATAGAACACAGGTGTTTGCCTTATATAGGTTCGTATGTCTTTCATCTGCTAGCATTCATTCAAGGAACAAAGCATTTCCTGTCCAAAAGTAGTAAATTGTCACTACTTGTTGAGCCTAAAGTCTGGTTATTTTTACCTGGAGAGTTCAGAATTAACAATTGCATATGTACTGATAAAAAAACAACAACATCTTACTTGCCAAACCCATAAGTCACATGATCTAAAATGTGAAGCTTATGATCTAGTATACACAATCTAATGTTAGTGTTTCAATAAAATCGCTATTTTAAGGAAGGATATTTGCATTTGTTAACAATGCAAGTCTCGTCTTAAGAAGACTTGAGAAATCCAAAGCCTTTTCCCCCTGTATTTTACATTCCACGCATTACAAAGATCTTTTGAAATTTCAGAGCACTGTCTTCTGTCGAATAAATCTAGATCATATAAAGCTCATAATGTAAACAGTGACCTTAATTTGCCTGTAAGGGGTTGGAAAATAGCTAGAATAAGCGGTCTTGAAAGTATTTTTTCCCACTTCAGTTTGATAACAAGATTTGTTTAAGAAAGACGAAAAAAAATGTGTCTTTCTGTGTATGGTCTCCTGCAACGACTTCCTCACATTGTACTAGAAAAGCTTTCCACATGTATTGGCATGTAAACATTTTCGGAATACTTTTCAGCACCTAACCTAGGGATAAGAAAAAAAAATGATAGCCCTTTTTCCAGTAAACCTCTCTGATGCTGCCATTTCTGTTTTGCGTTTCAGTCTTTCAGTTGTTTTTTTTTTTCTATTAGTTTTTAAATAGATTTTCTGTGAAATGTTTCTGTTATTCCTATGATACGAAATAATTCTTATTACTTAGAACAATTCCAAACTTACCTTTCAAACAGCCGTCTAATCTGTGTCCGGTAAATGTCTATTTGGAGACAAGTTGGGAATGCAAGCTCCGATTTGTTGCGTTCAAACAAAAAAACATTTTTGTTCGATGTATGTGTTCTATTAGTCACATCTTTGCTATGTGGCTTAGAACTTAAAAACCTTGACCTTTCTAAGATCTAGATTATTGATGGCTGAATTTGTTTTTGTGTTGCGATATGTCTACACATGTACTTGTCAATTTTTTTTTAGTTTTTCATCTGCTGTTCCTCTTAGTTTATTCCAATAGACATTGGTGGCTATTTGTTACTGTATTGTACTTTTGTCGCTGACACAACATTAGTCCCTGTTATTATGCCGTTGTTCGTCTGCTCCCTACTTCAACAATATTTTGATTAATGCTCAAGAAGATGTTTTATAATGTGAATCTTGATATAAGTGGTGTTTCTTCATGTGAAGTATTTGTGACACTTGGTAGTTTATATGGAACTTTCATAGAGTCTATGGTTGTCAAATCCAGACATTCGCCTGGTAGCTTGCTGCGCAGATTGCAGAATTTGCGCATTTTTTTAGTTTGTTTTTTACTTTACTCATCTTGGCATATAAAAAAACCCTCTAAATATGGGACTAGTTGTAAACATTGGAAACCTTTTTGGGTTTCTGGTCTGTGCCTACATTAAGATCTTATTTTTGTCTACAGATTGGGGTATAGCACCTAAAACAACAACAAAATAAAAACCCAGAGGTCCAACTGTGTATTTTTATGTGATATTGCTGCTAATATAGTTACTCTGTGATAGATTTTATTGTTTTACGTGGTAAAGTATCTATAAGTGAAACATCTATGGTGAAATATTGCTGATTTTAAATCAGTGGAGGGTCCTGTTTTATATTTTGTAGCCACTGTTGTTGTATTTGTTTGTAGTCATATGCTTTGAAATACCCCATGCTTTAAGTAACATGAAGACTCTTCCACTAGGAACAATGAAACTGTTTTAGAATTTCAGAAATAATATAGGAAATGTGTAAATGCTAATAAGGCATGTGGGCACAATAATGCTTTTGTTTGTGGCATTTACCAAGTCACACTGACATACACAGCTATATAATAACATGCTTTCCGTGCTGTAGGAAGTCTTCTGATAAAAGCTGACGTTGGTGTCATGGAAAACTAGATATTTGTTAGTAGGAACACATGGAAAGATCTCAAGGTGTCAAGTGTTTGTAGAATGTGTGAGAACTGTGCCAGGATCACCACTTGTTACTATGGGTTGGTAAATGAGAGATCGCACTCGGTGATGTAAAGCAATGGCAATAATCTCCTGCCCTCCAGGTGCCTTGTATCACTCACTCCTCGTGACCAAGTGAAGTGTGACAGGCAGACCAAGTAAAGGATACATTTTTGATCAGGCAGGAATACAACTTTATTAAAACATGATCCTTTGACAAAAACACTTTGGTGTTTTTAAATGATTACCTGCAAGTTTGTCTTATTGTGTTACAAGTGGATCGGTTTGTAATATGTTTGCATCCACGGAGTAAGAGCTTATAGGGGCACTCAGTCAGTTATGCCTTGTTTCAGAATTTGGAGTAAACATCATTTTCATCTGCCTAGCTCTTGGCTATCTCACATGTTTGGGTATCGGTTTGGATTGCACTACCTGTGTAAAAGTAAACATACAGTAGGTGAAATCGTTAAAGTGTTTCATTTTGCGCATAGCGTAATTATCACAAAATATTGTAGGCTATGAAGCAGAAGTTCAGGGAAGACACAATATTCAGTTTGCTTGTATTAGAAAGCATTAC
This sequence comes from Crinia signifera, assembly GCF_055691185.1. NCBI lineage: Eukaryota > Metazoa > Chordata > Amphibia > Anura > Myobatrachidae > Crinia > Crinia signifera. Next base: position 255,127,253 of record NC_139220.1, on the reverse strand, counting down.
AATAAAGATATCTATGATTTAACTCATTGCGGAAAGAAATCGGTTGGGGAGATCCAGAATGCTTTTCCTCTTTTGGGAGAGTTAACCATCTAATCTCAGTACCGCTCTGAAAGGTGTATGTACCTACCCAGCTAGGTGACATACTCTTCTTTTCAGGTTTATTACTTTGTATAAGGGACAGCAGTGATGTAAACACCCCCCCCCCCCCAAAATGTCCTCTTTGAATCTTACATGTAACTGCTTAGCAATCCATCTAAGTGACCACACCAGGTTATAAAACACTTGTTAGGAGTACAAACGGAGCTGATGGGGAATTTTGCCTCTGTAACAAAACCAGAAAGCTTAATGCAAATATTGTGTGTTAGTTTAGCTCGAGCAGACCAGTAAGGAGCGGGTTAATGGTCTCGGTTGTGTTTGCGCTCGTAGTACCACATTTTTCTGAATGAGTCCACTTGAACACAGAGACTAAAATTCCCACGTGATGCTAATGAAGAAAATCTATCCTATTTTTATTCCGCTCAATTGAAATGGTCCTTTAGTCTGGCTGCCAGGAAAGAGGTTAGTGCCCTGCTTTTACCCTTGCAGCATAGGAAAGGATATTGCCTTGTTATGAACAATATATCTGTTCTATCTAATTATACCAAATAGCAGGTTCTTCCCGGGCTCAGCCGGCTATGCTGTGTAACACTTCCCTTGTTGGAGTGCAGTGCATTTTATGATATTCTCCTGCATTGTGTTTGCTACTTTCCTCCTCATTGTTTCCTGTGCAGTGTTCCTTTTATGTGCTCAACTACAGACTTTGACCAGACACGTGTTTTGTACATAGAGAGCGTAACAGTAATGCATCCCACAACACATTATAAAAGGAAATTTTGGGCAATTCTTTTGCCCGATGCACATTTTTAGGTTTATCGAAGTGGTCCGATTGTAATCATGTGTTTTTACTTCTCCCATTTTTGTATTTGTTGTACTATTTTATTGTTTATATAACTGTATCGCTCAGTTTCCAGGTTCCAGGAGTTCTAACCAAAAGTGTGCGTCCTGTGGTGATCCTCAGAAATCTCTGCTTACTAGTTCCTCATTTTTATTGGAGTATAGACTTTGCAAGCAAAACTTTTGGCTTGGAGCCCTATCCATCCTGTGATGTCAGGGGGCTGAGCAGTTGTTGTAGCTGTGGGATATGCTGCATTACTGACCTCATGCAGGTTATTGTCGTTTTTTTACACCCAGTTGCTGCGAGTCTCCTATTAAGAGGATGATTTGCCTTTAAACAGCTTTTGTTTGTTTTTTCAAAGAGTTCAGACTTGTAACTCTTTTGGTAGGGAGTGCATTCCCAGGAAAAGAAAACCAGCAATACCCTACATGCACAGCAGCAGTGGATGGTCACAATTAATTTATTTTATTAACAGTTTCTTATATAGCACACACATTTTGCAGCACTTTATAGAGAATATTTGAACAGTCCCTGCCCCAGTGGATCTTACAATCTATATTCCCTACCACATGTACATGCAAACAGACCTTCTAGGTTTAATTTGTTGGGAGCCAGTTAGCCTACCAGTATATATTTGGATTGTGGGAGGAAACTGAAGTACCCAGAGGAAACCCACGCAATCATGGGGAGAATATACAAACTCCACACAGTTAGGACCATGGTGGGAATCAAACCCATGACATCATTACTGCTGAGGCAGTAATGTTAACCATTACACCATTCGCACTGCCCCATGAGAGCAGTGCAATTATACAGATTGTTGTTTTTAAACTTTATTTAAAGAGCTTGTAGTGGTGATTAAAACAAAGGCCTGTCCGTGTTTGGGAGAAGGACTTTCTAGTGCAATAATACTGGTGTTAAAAACAAATATTTTTATTTTTGCTCTAGATCGAAATAAAGGCTCACCCATATTTGACTAATGGTTGGCACACACCAGGACGTTTTGGGCTCAGTTCCCCCAATTTTGACGTGTCTTAAAACCGATTGTATGTTAAGAGAGCAGAATATTACATAGTCAAAATTGCTTAGAAGGTTAGTAAAGATCGCTGTCGAGGTTAGACAAATAGCCCTATAATATCACTTAGTAAAAAAGAATTGCCAGGCAAGAATATTTTGACTAGATTGCTGGCTGTCTAGTCAAAATCGCTGCTAATCACTGCTGAGGGAGATATTCACTAGGCGATCTGCAATGAATACTAACCAAGTATGTTAATTCTAGTTTAGTCAAAATCGCCCATAGACAAAATCGCTTAGTCAAAATCGCTGTTGTATCTAGTCAAATCGCTTAGTCAAAATCGCTTAAAGTCGCTCACTAGCAAAAATCGCTGTGTGTGTACACCCCTTTACTTGTTCTAACTATGATTCGATTCCGATCTGGTTGTCTGTTGGATTGGAGATTTTACCTACTGCAGTAAAGATTTTGCAATCTACATTCGATCGGGTGTGTTTGCGTGCTCCAGACCATAGTGTGATCGTGAAGATCATAGTTGTCCTGGTGCGTACCCTACATTACTTTTCTATTATTTTATGGAAAATAGAATATTTATCATTCTTGTATTATATATTTGCCTTATCTTGACACTATCTACTAGTTAAGGGAAATCTGATTTGATGTGACTCTATTTTTATAGGACAAAGAAATGGAAAAAAAATAGTAGTATGTTAGCTATATACATTTTTCCAGACTTTAAAAACAAACAAACAAAAAAAGATTTTTAGTGCAGGTGAGATAGTGGCTCCTTTGATTTTTGATGACTCAGTGTACATTTCAAAGTTTAATGCACACTATTTTTATTCATTCCGTGCAATATTGTCTTTAGTCTGTGGTGTATTTGAAACACATGCATTACTTGTTTAGATTTTGGTCCCATCCTCAAGATATGTCATTATAGTATGCAAATATTCCAACATACAGAAAAATATAATATCCAGAATACTTTTGATCACAAGCGTTTTGGATATGGGAGAATCCGCCAAAGGGTAGCTTTTTGCAGCAATGAAATTTAAAATGAATAGTCATGTAGTAGGGAATATAGGTTTGTAAGTTCCACTGGTGCAGGTACTTAGGTGAATTAAGTTCTCTATAAAATACTGTGTAGATAGGTAGATGCTACCTAAATTAAGGCTATATAAGACCATTTAAAATGTTAAAATTTTATAAGCTGCCTTTTACCAGAGAAATTCTTCTAATACCTTTTTGTATTGTATGCTGTAACCCGGTGTAAAGGTGGCAGAGGAGCTAACAGCTTAGTCATTAGATAAAGGCTTTAAAGCAATTTTGATGAAGGATATTATAGACGATACCAACCAGTAGACGTTCAGCTGAGCTCTGATGTGAGGAACCTCCTGAAGCAGTAGGAGCTCCCTACTGTGACAATGCAGTCAAATATTTAGAAATTGGGTTCTTTATCCAGATAAACAAAAATCATTAAAATGAAGAACCTATTTATTTTCCTGTGACGTACAACATGTAAGAGTGCTTGTGACCCCCTCCACTTCAGCCTCCTCTATAAGGATGCAACCATTATACTTGTTCCTAATCCTGTAACCCCCATTCTACCAATTTAATGAGTTGAAACAGGGAATATCCTGTAAACAACCAAGCCCCTGGTGGTCCTTTAACTGGAAAACTGTCTCGCCATGTCTTTCTGTGCTTAAATGCCAAATTTGGCATGTGGCTGCTACTTAGGAGATAGCCTGTTATCTTCATGACAGAGGCTATGGGCCAGATTCTCTAAGCTTCAAAAGTGATAAAATGGAGAGTGATAAACAGCCAGCCAATCAGCTACTGCCTGACATTTTTCAAACACAGTCTGTGATATGGCTGGCAGGAGCTGATTGGCTGGCTGTTTATCACTCTCCATTTTATCACTTTTGAAGCTTAGAGAATCTGGAGGATCTTCATTCAAGTTTGGTAGCTCTGCTAGACCCCAATCCTTTCTACCCCTGAGCTATGAGCACCTGCAGGAACTCATTGGGCACTGTACACTGTATTCCTCATTTTGCTCTACTTCCAATGCTACAACTACAGGCTGGTCCATGATTCCCCACAGTGCCTTATGCCATGGTCACCGCCTCCTATTTCATCTCCTACTTCCTACATTCATCCCCCTAGAACGATCTTTATTTGCAATTGGTACTTTATTTGAACAATATATTGGTTATCTGTTTTTGCCCAAGAATACTTGCACAAGATTCTGTTCCCTCCTGTTTCCACATTGGCCTGCACCACTCCGTAACATTTCATATTTGTTTTACTTGTCACCTTCTGTATGTAATAAGGCTTTACTGTTGTTCTTTCAAAATAAAGAATTATGAAATAAATAATTTTGGTTTACTGATATTTATATATTCAGTCTAGAAATTAAATGTGATTTTGTATAGTTCTGAACTTTGTTTTCATGGTAATCTATGTTTGTATATTGATGTAAAATTGGTAAACAGAATTAAGATATTACATGACCAAAAAATCTTGTGAAACTTTTTTTTAGCACTAGATTGTGTCAGAGCACATGTGGAGTCTACAGCTTCTGTTTTTCACACATTTTCTAGCTCTCCATTGTCAGATCTGACTTTGACAAAGTACTCGTCAACTTAAAGCCCTGAAGCCAAAGGGTTATTTCCTCAACCATCCTCTTCCTCCCCCCACTCAGAAAATAATGCAAAATGCTTGTAATTCTTTGCATTCCTGAGAGGGCCTGGAAGAAAGGACTGTACTGACCCCCTTGAATGAGCCAGCCCCCTCCCTCATTCATAGACTGTTCTCTGAGTTTAAGGCTGCAAGCTGATTGGCCTTTTCACATAAAAGCCTCCATTGAAAAATTGAAGGAAAAAATCGGGCAGCACTTCCTGTGACTTCAGTGTAAGGTCAGCCTCTGCTGGAGTGGGGAAGATGCAAACTACAGTACCTGAATGTGTAATGGCTTTTCTGTTAGTTGACTTGATGTACCACATACATAAGGGTGATCTGACACATGTAATAAACAGTACAACAGTTTGCATAACATAATTTGCTTGAAAGATAAGTGAATGCATTCATATGCCAATTTGCCTGATTCTGGCATTTAAGCCCACCTGCACCTGGAAAAGCCGGACAATGGAAAGGAAAGACTCACGCTAAGGCAGTTTAAAGCAAGGCAGTATTTGATTCAATTGTTTGAGATACATTGCTCCCAGCTAGAGGGTTGGTTGGTCTAAACCAGGGGTGGGGAACCTCAGGCCCGGGGGCCGTATGCAGCCCCGTAGCCGGTCTGTGTGGCCCGCCCGGTGGCTTTAGTACAGGGGAATTCTCGCGAGAGGTCGGTAGTTCTCGCAAGATTCCTCTTAACAGCAGCCGGAGACTGTCAGTCCTGTTCATCGGCAGCTGCCACAGAGGGCAGTATTCAATGAGAAAAGTTCTCCGTGTTTTGTGGAGAATTTGTGCTTTGTTCGCCTTGGACGGAGCATTTTGCTCTCCAAAAGCGAGCAACCCTATTCAATGTGAAATATTCTCCATCTTTTTAAGTGATTTTCTCCGTCTCTCTCCGTGTAGCAATTCTCCATCTTTTGATGGAGAGCTGGAATGTGAACTTTTGAACGTAAAGGTTTTTTTTTTTTAATTTTGGTGTAAAAAAAATCAGGTTTTTTTCCTGTGAAGGGGCATGTTATTTTTATTCATGTGCTTATAGCACATGAATATATATTTAATTTTAAAAAAAATATATATTTTTAAGAGAGAAATCCCGGTAGTATTCCATATTCTTTCTGTGGTCTTCATTTGAATAAGCTGAACAAATGCCGTAAATTCACACATACAGCAGAGAAATATGAGGTAACCCAGATAAGGCAGCTACAGAATATCCTAAGACACCACAAACTCCCTTGCCTAACAATAATAGGACAGATGAAAACCACATCTAACAATTTGGGCGATATTCATTTATTTTATCGCGCCTGATGTCCTGGTCAAAATAACGGACAAGAGCAAAAAGTCCAGCCTTCGCACTAAAATATGTGACACTTTGCACATTTCAGCTTGACAACACCAGGTGGTAGTAAGCTGAAATGTTAGTGATCCCCAATGTGGCCATCGCAACCAGTGCTGGTCTGGCCAGGCAGCAATTGAATTAGCTTCCGGACACTTTACTTAGGATAGACTGCACTAAAAGAATTGCAAAACGCTTATATGCCTAAAACAGCTGTAATATTGCAAATGGTCGAAGTTTTCGGCTGAAGTGATGGTGGGGTTTGTCTGTAAACTCCCCTCTGGCGATGTCCCCAATATGGACAGGGGAGCATGTGCTGGGTCCTTCGTACATGGGGGAGAAGCTCACATAATGTGCACTGATACTACTACTACTCCCCCCCCCCCCCCAATGACACTTAATACATCTGCCCCATTGTATCATTCCCTACTCTGGCATATTATTCTTTTATGTACAATTTCAGCAGAATGTTTGCTCTTACAAAGGTTTTTTTATGCTTTATTGATGCCTAATATCAAACATGTATTTTGAAGGTCATAATTTATGCAATGTATGCTTGGCATATATAGACCTGCGCAATTCTTGATATGCATACACCCCATGATATATTGTATAAATTCGCCCAGATTTTACATGTCTTCTCTTTTTTTTTTTTTATTACTTTGCCACCAAACTAGCCAAGTTATTTCTTTAAAGTATGAGGCAATGCTTCCTCTGTAGAACTGGCCATTTCAACGTAAAATTAGGGAAGGCCACAGGAGATGGGGTTTTCCTCTCGTGTGATAGAAGATAGGATACTTCCTATGGCCCATACATATATTGTTTCCTGCATGCTTGCTTGGCATTGCGTTGCACAAGGTTTAGCTGTGTCCTTCCTTTTGAAGGCCCTTTAAAAACCCCAGTTATTTGCTGTATTGAAAATGTGCTGCTTAGAATCTATGTACTTTGTTTTCCTGAAAATTAGCTTGTTGCGATTGTGTCCATTTATGTATCTGATTTGTATTAAAATATCTATTTGCAGAACAGCACTGGAGGTCATACACCTTCTATAGAATTGCTGTTCCCTGTAACCACATTGTGGCCCGTATTCAATGCGGTTAAATGGCAGGGATCGCAGAAAACAAGCGATCCTCGCCGTTTAACCCTCACGCTGGCCGCTATCCATATTTCACGCCGCAGAGAATTCCTCGCAGATTCTCCCGCGCGTGGCTAATGCAGGGAGGCCGCTGCATTTAGCCGCGAGTCTCGCTGTTTCAGCGCCCGCATACGCCGCTTCTCCCTCGCTCTAAACACGGAGCGAGGGAGGAAACGGTGTACGCAGGGGGGGGGGGGAGGGTTGTTAGTTGAATACTGACCCTGCTCGCTATGTCATCGATCAGGCACCTCTGCTTGCTCCCAGCATTGAATACATCCCTGTGAGAAAGAAGTCTCTAAACATCATGCAGGACATATGCGTTAGTTCTGTAATAATTACTAGTTGTATATTCTCTTCCAAGTACTTTCCACGTGATGGCACTGAACCTGTAGTCCTCCTGCATCATTGTCAGAGCGTAGACAGCTGTTTTCTGTGTACAGACTGCTTACAGAATACAGCTTAAATATTATTAAAGTTAAGGAATGGTTTTCCTGTCATAATATGCCAGTTGCTCTTACTAAAGCAGTAGCATCCCGCAGTGTGAGCTTGTGAGCCTCACGGTGTCTAATCAGCTCTTGTCTGTCGCAGCAATTCTACACATCCTGCAAAGAGGAGAAAGGATGGACCGACTTGTGTCAGCTCCCCTCCCCCATCACATCCATTTCACATTAATCAGACACGTTTGATGTGCATGTGTTTATTTATAATCAGTTAATAATTATATACTTTCCAAGCACAGAAAATGTTGACTGTAAGTTAGTATATATATATATATATATATATATATATATATATATATATATATATATATATATATTAACATTGCTTGTGCAGCATAATTAAAGGGTTAAATACAGTGTATAGTTATTAAAAGGTACCCTCGTTGGAAAAAAATAAAATAATAATACTGCTTCTTCCCAGTGCAGTAACTGCCTTAGGGTGGAATTCAGTTGCAGGTGGTAACCCGTTTTTGCTTGTAACATGGCTATAGGCCATACATAGGGATGTAGGTATCACTTTGCAATCATAATAAATACATATATATATATCCATCTCTATCTCTTGTGCTGCCCCCGATTATGCTCCGCCCCCACATGATGTCAGCGAACCAGCCCTGAAGCCCTATGGAATAGATTTCTGCTCGCAAACTGAGTAGGTGCAAGTCGAAATCGTAGATAAAATGTGCTACTGGGCCATTGGTGGGAATTAATTGACTATGCCCAGGGTAGTCAGCCCCAGAGCTAATTCACGTGTAAAACTTAACCTCCTTAGGGTGCCTTAGAACCATAGAAACACTGTGTAGACCTGTGACACCACCCAGTAAAATGTTACATAGGTTTTGTTATGTGATGTATCCTCAGATAACTGGTTAGAAGTAAAAGCATGTGGTATGATTAATACAATACCTCCCCATAGATTTCTAAAAAGTGGCAATGATAGAAATGGGAAAACTCCTGCTGTTTACAATTTTACATGTGATATGAGAAAACAAGGATACAGTTACTAGGTCAACATGACGGAAGGTCAACATGGGGTTTGGTCGGCAGGCCATTGGGTCGACACAAACACTAGGTCGACATGGGGTTTTTCGCCTTTTTTGTGAACCGACATGTGCCGACAGTATTTCATGCCCTACCATCCAGTAGGGCATGGGGGGAGAATAAAATATTGTGCTGAGCGTAGCGAGGCACCGTGCCCGAAGCATGACGAGTGGTGCACTTTTTTAGTGTCCATGTCATTCGGGACGTGAAAAACCCCCTTTTGAGTGTCGTCCTTCCCCATGTTGACCTAATGCTTGTGTTTCCCTTCATGCATGTCGACCTAATGCTTGGAGACGTATGTCTATCCAATGATCCCATTATGACAAAACATTATGCTGCTTGGACGGAAAATGTCTAAAGTTTGGCAACACTAGTGAATTATGCTGCCCACCATGGAGGATAAGTAATGGACTGTCGGATGTCACTGGGTGTTGTTGGGGTAACTGTTGTTGCTGTTGTTATTATCAGTTAATATAGTGCGCACACATTCCATTGCGCTTTACAGAGAGAATATTTGAACATTCACATCAGTCCCTGCCCCAGTGGAGCTTACATTCCCTACCACATGCACACACAGACATTCTAGGGTTAATTTGTTGGGAGCCAATTAACCTACCAGTTTATTTTTGGATGAAACCGGAGTACCCGGAGGAAACCCATGGGGAGAATATACAAACGCCGCACAGTTTGGGCCATGGTGGGTAATGAACCCTTGACCTCAGCGCTGTGAGGCAGTAATGCTAACCGTCCGTGCTGCACCATTGTTATCTGCTACTGTGGGATCTTCCTTTCCCCCACTTTATTTATTTTTAATGTGGGTCCACAAATATATTTTTATGATTCAATGTTTGTACCCTGTTCTTTTCTCTATCCATGTGTGACTGTAGGCCTACCTGATGTATATTCCTGACAAGAGGTGACTGCATTTTACCTGCAGACAGAATGCTATTGTACTCTGTGATACAAATCAACATAAACTAAATTAGAGAATTTAAAGCAGCTGCTTTTTCGAAAAAAAGGGAAAAAAAATGACCTAGGGGCACAAAAAAAGCTGGCTTGTTGTGTAATGCACGCTGTCTGCCGCGAGTGCGAGCAATCTGGATAAAGCTGCTTTTGTAAACCATGCAGGAAAAAAAAGCGTGTTTTTGTAGGAAGATTGTAGGCTGCCACACAGTGTGTTGTGCTAATGCATTGTATTAACTACTTCCTTGCCAGTATTAGCAGAGTAACCGTTCTCATATATACCTTTCACGCATACAGCCGTATCCCGGGTTTTTGCACTTAAAATTACATCAACCTGGGATTTCTGCATTTGTGAAAGCAACCCACAACTAAGTCCCAGGTCCAAGATCCTGCTCCCAACCAGGGACCCAGAGCTTGAGACCAAGCCATTTACCGACTTCTAGATCTGAGAAATTTCCCGGTCACATGTCTGAAAGTGGCATTAATAGAGACCAGAGAATGTGGCTTAAGATTGAGAAAGGGTTCTACTGATTTAATCTTTGAAAACCTGTTACACACTTCCAACTAAACACATTTTTCAATGTTTATTATTTTTCATTCATAATCATCATATTTTTTTTTAACCGTTATAATATTTGTAGACCGCAGTGTAATTCTAAGATGTCCTTTGTGGTTTCGGATGCTAATAGACAGGCTTAAAGTTCAAGTACAATTCTAGGCAAACAAAAAGCCTCACAAACTCTTTCCATTCTTGTCTCCCTACCAACAATAATAATAAATATTTGTATCTGGCACTTCTGCTACCGTGGGTCCAGCAAATTTCAAAATATCACGCGCTATGAGCTGGTTGGGATTTGGGCTGGATTACTGGGTGCTTTACGCATACACAGAGTAGTGTTTTTCTGGTTCCATCATAACCAACTGCAGTATTGATCATCTGACATTAGTCACGACTTTGTTGTATATTGTCTTATTTGCATAAGTAGGGGAAGTCAAAATTGAATGTATCATTTGTGTAATCAATTTTCACCTTTAAAAATAAATTAAGTAGCATTACTAATTAGGGCAGTAGTTTTCAACTCTAGTCCCCAAATTCCCCAACAGGTCATGCTTAGTGGATTTATTTAATTATGCATAGGTAAGTTAATCTATTTTGCTGGGTCAGTAATTCTGTCGGGTTAGACCGCTTCTGGCAGTACTTGCTGGGATCACATACGATATATCGGATGTAATCTTGCAGGTTCAAGGCGGATCGGGTGCAACTTCTCCCCTCAGAGAAGTCCACACAAGTGTATGGGGGGGACCTTCGCACAGCTAAATCTGGCCTGTTGGTGTTTGGAACCACTGATTAGTAGAATATAATAGATTTTCTATTATCTGGAGCCCCACTTTTTCTTGCCCTCAGTTATTATGATTGTGATTGTTCCTCCCACAGGCAACCCTCCCCTTTTAAGGTTGGCTACCAAATTAATATGCTGATTCAGGAGAGCCACCTTTTTTTTAAGAAAATATTTTTCTAGCTAATTTATTCTGTATTAGATCACAGATTCTTATACTCCGTCCTCAGGACCCCACACAGTGCATGTTTTGCAGGTCTCCTCACAGTGGGGGTTATTTTGGTTCACTCCTTCTGGCACATTACTTCTTAGGAGTGAACCAAAATAACCCCCAGAATCACAAGTGAAATAATTAGCTCCACCTGTGGCTCTTTTAAAATGTGTCAATGAGTAATGGATGCACCTGTGCACCTGCAGGGTGACCTGGAAAATGTGAACTGTGAGGGGTCCTGAGGACCGAGTTTGAGAACCCCCGTATTAGATCATCTGATTTGAGGTGGCAGACTTTCTTTGAGTTTGTTTCTTTGCTTGAAAAGTTGGTTTCACATGCGAGTGTTGTGATCAATTTGACCTGTCAAATACTGTTCTTTTTGTAATTACTAGATGGTTTTGTATAGTACTTGCTTATTTTGTCCTATTGCTAAGGCCTAACATATGGTGATTGTGCTACTTTTTAGCTGGACACGAGGGAAATCAGAATGCTTGCAGCGTTTTCCCCTCTTGTGTAGGAATACAGTGTGATGTGGATTTAAAGCAATATGTGTTGTGTTTTTCTGCATGCTGAGTAAAACAGGAACACTCCCATGCCTGAGAGATTGCCAGTCACATGTCATTACTGTGACCTGTTGTATCACCTTTCATGGTTGGCATGGTTTGATGGCTTGAAAATGATATATCATATGTCCTTACAGAGTGTCTCCAACTGACACTGATAAATATACATCTACCCTGGGCTGTTGCTGTGTGTAAATGCACACCTTTTGTGTTACCAAGCTTTCATAGGAATATAAAGTCAAAAATAAGTCGTTCTTCTGTGCTTGAAAACACTGGGTGATTTTGAGCAGCTTTCAGCTCAGCCACCCATTGTGAACGGTCCGGCGATGAGCGGTGATTCGCGCTCCCGCATCATCGCCAGGAAAGCGGCTTTGAGGACGGCTTTTTATAGTGCTGCACTATGCAAAGCCGTCTGCCCCCTCGCTGACTGGGCTGGGCGTGGGGAAAAGCGGCTCAGTGTGTATGCAGTGAGTGGCTTTCCCCCAGCGATGATAGCGATCATCGCTGGGCATAATCGCTCAATGTGTACGGACCATATCTCTTAAACATATGCTGATCACCCAGGTGATCATATAAGAACATCCGTTTAAAGTGGAGACATCCCTTTTGTGGACTTAATAGGTAGTTATGAAAATAAAACTCTCCATTCACTAATTAAGACCTTTCTAGGGCAATTCAACTGTGTTTTTCGGCACAAATCATAGCAATTCAATTGTTGCTCTGATTGGGCTCCTATTACTTTTTAAGAGCTCAAATAGATGGGCTTTGGCTTTAAATAGTGGCTAATCCATCTAAAATCCTGGTTAATTTGCCCAAACCATTAACATTTTGCACATTCCTTCTCGCCCCTTCATAAGGCAGTGTTAAGTAATCTCTCACTGCTAATGCAGGGCCTGAATGTAGCAACAATTGAATTGCTGTGGTTTGTGCCCCCTATTTGTAGCAGGGGTTTCTAGTGAATGGATATATGCATATTCCCATGGCTGCTGGCAAATATCACAAATTAGCAATCACCACTGTGGATATACACCTATCTGTCCAATATACAAGTTAATTTTGAAACCGTTCTAGCATTTTTCAAAATGTTTCTCTTCTGTCACCCTACAGTCTGCAGTAACAGCATGGATATCCGTAACGATGTACGGGAGCTGAAACAGCTCGAAGACTGTGTTGTGATTGAAGGCTACCTCCAGATTCTTCTCATCTCCAACGCCAAGACAGAGGATTTCCGAAACCTGCGCTTTCCCAAACTTACAATTATTACAGACTATCTGTTGCTTTTTCGTGTTTCTGGTCTGGAAAGCCTCAGTAACCTCTTTCCCAACCTTACAGTCATACGTGGTCACAATCTCTTTTACAACTACGCCTTGGTCATATTTGAGATGACGGACCTGAAGGAGATTGGGCTATACAGCCTGAGGAATATTACACGTGGTTCTATACGGATAGAGAAGAACTCCGACTTGTGTTACCTTTCTACGGTGGATTGGTCGCTGGTCCTAGAAGCAGTCTACAACAACTACATTGTTGGGAATAAGCCACCAAAGGAGTGTGGTGACCTATGTCCTGGCGCAATGGAAGATAAGCCACTATGTGAGAAGACAACCATTAACAACGACTATACTTACCGCTGCTGGTCAGCTGATCATTGTCAGAAAGGTAAGAAGTTGTGTCTTTGTCTATTGCAATGGAAACCTATCCATTACCAAGGTTTCAGCTTCCTACGTTGTGGCGGTGCTTTACCATGGTGGTTGTGCTGCCATGTGGGATTGGTTTTTAAATGTATTGATAGGGAATCCTGGTTCCTGCTATTAAAGTACTCCCTGATTATTTTCTGATTTAATCAATAAACATCTATGTCAGTGTGTGGAATAAATGCCTCAATAGTCAAGAACTTCTTAATTTTGGTTTTCTCCAGCAGAAATTGTAACTTTCATTACAGGCTTGTTGAGGTAATTTGACATAATTTATTGTAATGATGAATATACTTTATAACAATTTTATTGTCACCTCTGCTCAAGAGCAATTGCATCTATTCAATTTAAGGCTTTAGTGAAGGATGTAATACAGAGGCCTGCTTAAATACAAAGTTTGTGCAGACGGGGGGTGGGGGGGGGGGGTATTCAATCCCCGCCGCTAATTCCGACAGAGAAAAAAATAGTGGTAGGAGCCTATTCAATGCTGACGTTTCTGACAAGATTGAAGGTGTAATTCGACAAAACTGATCGGACTTTAAAACAGTTTGTCGAAAACGGCCGTGGATTGTAAAATTCACGGCCGGATCTCAACAGCCCACGCCCCCTTTTTGACAGTGGACAGGTGGAACATTGCATTCCAGCTGTCAATTTACTGTTGAGGCGGGCAAATACGGGCCAGGATTGAATACCCCTTTGTATTTTTTTTGCCTGCAAATGGATGATTATATGAACCAGTTGTTTCTTGTGTCCATCTACTGTATGTCTATATTTATATTTGTATACATTTTTCACAATGTACATGTATTTTGTGTTTTCCAACTAGATTTGAGATCCTTCCCCTTAAAGGGCATGATATAGGATTAAAGGTGCAGGTGTTTTTTATATATAAAGTGACTGAAAGTGGACTGTATTGTATTTCTTTGTACACACTCTTTCTGTCGCTGCACTTTTATTATTGTATATGTGATGCTGAAATGGCCTACTAGAATGATGGTGGGTTAAGCAGAGCTGGACAGTACTAATCTGTCATCTGGTTGCATTATTATTTTCTTAAGTTTTCTCTATTGAACATATTTTCAGGGTCTTGAAAATGAAATAACTGTTTTATCATTGTTACATTTTGAGAAGTTTAAACCTGTTTTTAGAAATCTGTGAGGAACTTTAAAAGGCCCAAAATGCCTTGTCAGGCAACTAACACTGGTAATAACAAGACTCTAAAATTTGTTTATGGTTATACTTTGCTTTTGTTTTATGGCCATTATGACCGTTCAGTGATGTCATCAAACACTAAGAGAAAACAAATCTTGTAACCGCATGTGAGGACCAGACAACTGATGTAGTTGACAGTGTCTAGCCTTTATACCATAACCCCAGCAGGTATTTACTATATGTAACAAGGGTGGAATGCAGATTCCCTTGCTTTTGATATTGTATGGCTCCTCTCGTTTCTTTTTTTTTTTTTTTGTAGATTTTTGTAGCATTTCTTCTGGTTGCATTGTCTGTAAGGATGCTCTCTAATCATTTGGACAGGGGGTAGAACATTATATTTGACATGGCCATATTGAGCTCTCTGTACCTGCATAGAAGTATACATAGGGGCCTATGGGTACTGCTGGCTGGGATTATTATGCGCCTGTGTGTTTTAGCCTTGTATTGGCATAATCAGGATGACTTTTCTACCCCATAGAAAGTGATTCAATTGTTCTACATCACACCTGTGTATTCTATTTCACATGTGATGTTGCTGTGGGCAACCAATCAGATCCTGTCTATCTTCTAGAGCCTTGATGGCTAACCTTAACACTCCAGCTGTTATTGAACTACAAATCCCAGCATTCTCTGCTTAGGTTTTGCTATTTGGCCATGCTAAAACTGATGCAGAGCATGCTGGGATGTGTAGTTCAACAACAGCTTTAGTGTCAAGGTTAGCCATCAAGGTTCTAGAGGGTGCTAAATAAATAAGAAGTAGATTCGGTACTCTTTACCTAGAACGCGCCCACGATTTTGATCTTAGGCATCGCAAGGTAAAAAATTGCGTCGGTCGCATCGCATGCGGCCAAAAAATCGCATGCGATGCGACCGACGCTATTACCGCAATTTTACATAGGGAACAATGTTAAATGGCCCAATTGACCCAATTTTACATAGGGAACAATGTTAAATGGCCCACAGACCCCAAATAGCCACCCTGAAGTGTGAAATGCCCCCCCCAATTGTTAACGCCACCCCACGATCAACGTCAACCCGAAGTGTGGCGAGCGCAGCGGTACGCGTCCTTCAACCTTTTCATACCCCCACTATCCACGTCTGCGTGGAGTTGAGAATAGAAAGTGTGGCGAGGCGCGTCCCCTCGCGGGCTTCACAGGTATCCGCCTCCCCTCGCTGCGCTCGCCACACTTTCTATTCTCAACTCCACGCCGACGTGGATAGTGGGGGTATGAAAAGGTCGGAGGACGCGTACCGCCACCCCTCGCAGGCTCGCTGCGCTCACCACGCTTCGGGTTGACGTTGATCGTGGGGTGGCGTTAACAATTGGGGGGGCCATTTCACACTTCAGGGTGGCTATTTGGGGTCTGTGGGCCATTTAACATTGTTCCATATGTAAAATCAGGTCAATTGGGCCATTTAACATTGTCCCCTATGTAAAATTGCTATAATCGCGTTGGTCGCATCGCATGCGTTTTTTGGCCGCATGCAATGCGACCGACGCGATTTACATTTTAACATGCATTTCTATGTGAAATAGCGGGCATCGCATCGGTCGCATTGCATGCCATTATAATGGCATGCGATCTACATGCGATGCCCGCGATAGGCGCCGTTCTAGGTAACGAGTACCGTAGATTCTGATTGGTTGCCCATAGCAACATCACATGTGAAGTAGAATACACATCTTAGTAAATTTCCCCCACAATGTAATAAAGCGCTCTTAGGGTCCCCAAATGAAAAGTCTGGTATCGCCAATTGTGGAAATAAATAAACCGTCAACATTAATTCCACAAAAAGGTCTCAAATGGTTCACATCCAATCCTTGGTTTGTATAGTAAGCACTTTTGTCCTCTCCTCCAATACTCTCAAAGGTTATATAAAAAGTAAAAAGAGAGAGGACATAGTGCATAACATAGAATTTACACTTACACAGTGGAGTGAATAATAAGCATGTATAAAGGTAACCACGGGCAAAGCAGGCAGCTTGTATGTCCTTGTAGCTGGGGGAAGCGGCTCCAGTTCCGGATCTGGTAACTTGCATCCACCAAGGTCCATTTAAGCCTAAAGTCCCATCTGGTTAGAAGAATAAAAGTATAGCAGGACGCCCTTTTAGATTAGGCAGACGTCGCAGCGCGCTGAACTGAATAGCTCCTGGCGCTATACACTATGCACTCAATTGAATCTACCCCTGTGTTACAGTGAAAATGCCACTTCCTCATTTATTGTATTCCTCTGCCCAAGGCACCATAGCATTTACTGCGTCTTTTTATTATAATCATTATATAATTATTTGTATATTGCCTTTCTACTAATAGGAGAATACACTTTAACTTATTTGGTTGCACACAGGAGGACATACAAACTCCACACAGGTTTTGGTGGGATTGCAATTCCAAGACCCAAGTGAGACAACAGTATGTAGTAGAGATGTGCAGGTTCTCATTTACTCTGATTTACTCTGATTTCAAAGCAGGATCTTATTGGCTATTCCAAATCACATGACAGTTGTTGATAGCCAATAAGATCCTGCTTTGAAATCAGAGTAAATCAGAGCCTGCACATCTCTAGTATGTAGCAGGAAGTAGCTGTTGCTACTCCCTTCATGCAAGTTTCGGTAAGATTGCTTCTATCAGAGTCTTTTCCCATAGCGGTCACCAGTTTAATCATTCCTCGTACAGGACAGCTGGCCCTCTATGACAGGTCTGAGCAGTGTAATTACTTAATCACAGATGCCTGTGTGTACCTAGCCATGCTGATATGTTCCCTATCTTATGTAACATCATTTTAAAATTCTGCACCCATAGTGCATAGCAGAATTGGCATGGCGCCCTCACGTGGACTTGTTTTGGCCAAGTGTTACAGTACACTGAAAGGTGAATCCCAGCTATTAGTTCTCCCCGCCTCCTTAGTGTAATGTTTTTTCTAGTTTAGGTGGACAGTCAGAGATGCAAATAAAAACAAATCATGTTGTTCTTTTCCCTGTCAGAGTTCTGCTTTTTACAGTTTAAAAACTTTTCTTCCTACACTGGTGTGAACCTACAAAACCATCCCCACGCTAATAAAATGTGTGTTCGCCAAAGGATGGTTGTGATCAGGCATCTCGCAGACACTGGAAGATTTTCCAAGACCTGCAGCCGGTGGCTAATTAGTAAATTTTATATGTTCTCTGCCAGCATTTGCTGTTGATTAAACTGTGCAGTATATTAGCAATGAATGAATATTCTCTCCTCCTTTATCCCTGCTCTTAAAACAGATTCTGAGAAACGTTTGGCAGAGGATCACGCGTTTTCCTTTTGTTGCTGAACAAAAATAAGTAATTAGTCACTCGAAAGGAGAGCTACATCTCCGCTCCGGCTGAACTTCCCCAACCTTTATACTATTATTTTATAAAAATAAAACAAGTGTATTGGGGGAATACATGCTCTTGTATATCATATCCAAAAATAAAACAGTAGCCAAAGATTTTAAATATATATATATTTTTTTATATGATTTTGAATATTTTACACAGTCAGCAAGTGAGTCGGTATAGGAGCTGTTTTTCCAGCAGTGCATTTTCACAGCATTGATCAGCATTATAACTTTTATTTGTGAAGTTATGGAATATAAACTGGTTGTCAAGATTTACTGAACTTCTTGCACCTTATTGAAAAAAATAAAAAAATACGCAACCTGTGACCTTGAATATCTTGGAAGTTATGATATCATAGTTATTAGCTACTGAATTTTCCACAAGTGTGGTGTGGTAAAGGCTTGGCCCTGTATTGATCCAGTGCCAACTATACATTTTATTCTTGGAGCCATATCTTATTATACAGTTAATATTTATTAGGCTGTTCAATAGGTTTTTCCACCTGCAGCCACTAGATGGCATGCAACACAGGTATTCATTAGTAGCTCTGTTTGGGTGCATTCCGCAGCTAGCGCTGAAACAGGACTTTCCGCGGTGCGCCCATTAGTTTGGTCGCGTTTAGCCATGAACACCTGACCATAATGAGTGCGATATGCATGGGGTGGGGCACATCCTTCCTGCCAGTATGTATTTACTAGCGTCTTATAGAGGGGTGGGGACTTGTGAAGTTGTATCTACTGTTTAGTAGCTGGCGATCACATTGAATTCTCCTCCAAATGCATTCTTTAGTTGTATTTCCTTCACTAGGTGGTACATTTACCAAGATGGGAGGTCTGTTGAAAATGGAATGTTGCTTAGAAGAACCAATCACATTTAATATACTAGAAGGTGCTAAATAAAGAAGAATTAGAATTTGGTTGCTATATTCGATAGAAATCCCATCTTAGTGATTGTACCCCCAGGTATCCATTGCTTGTACCTCGGTTAACATTTGATATCGCCATTTTTATTTGGTTTTCTCATCTACATTAATCTGCTGTGTACTTTTTACAGTACAATGGGCCTTAAATTGGATAACAACTCCCCTCACTGATCGGAGAAGAGCTATATTTGTTTTAAATCTGGGTCTATACATTATTTAATTACATTCTCTGTTAGGTGTTAAAGTATTTGACACACAACCCATCATCATAATGAGCCAATCAAAAATGGTGAGATTCCCTCCAAATTGATATGGTTTCGGAGTAGCTTGGTGAGTCCACAGAGGTCTTTAATCACTATAGTTATCCGCTCCCAGATATTCTACAACTGCTGGAGAGGTCACCACACCAATCACCAGCTTTCCCTTGGGATCATGCCTTAAGGGTTACTTATTTCATACCACAATCTAACTCGCCATATGCTCCAGTCAGTCCATGTGAGATTGAATCTCATTAATACTTGTTAATATTTAAACGTCCCCCGAAGATGGTTACTTTTGTCTAGATGTGTAAAAGTGTGTTTTTAGAGTAGAGCAAGCACACAGGAGAAAAACAGATATTTGAACAGACAATACAAATAAACGTAACAGTGCAGGAATTCTATATATGCCTATTTTCTATTCATTTGCTTTTTATAAATTAAACTTTCTCAAATGTCTGTTTTCTAGACCTACAATAGTCACAGTAGTAGGATTTGTAAATGTAGGTCCATGCCAATATCTACCATCCAGTACGGATGGTGTAATGGTTAGCATTACTGCCTCACAGCGCTGAGGTCATGGGTTCAATACCCACCATGGCCCTAACTGTGCAGAGTTTGTATATTCTCCCCGTACTTGCATGGGTTTCCTCCGGGTACTCTGGTTTCCTCCCACAATCCAAAAATATACTGATAGGTTAATTGGCTCCCAACAAAATTAACCCTAGAATGTCTGTGTGCATGTACATGTGGTAGGGAATATAGATTGTAAGCTCCACTGGGGCAGGGACTGATGTGAATGGTCAAATATTCTCTGTAAAGCGCTGCGGAATCTGTGTGCTATATAAGAAACGGCTAATAAATAATATATAAATAAGAGACCCGTACATCTGTTAAAGGCCACTATACCCAGGTCCGATTTAGCATGTTTTCATCCGATTCAGACAGATCCGGCTGACGAACCGGCTGAAAACTGGCCAAATCGTCCCTCCTGGTGGCAGAGAACGGGGTCACTTGAGGTACATCGCTTGTGAAAAGACTGCATGTGATCATGTCGCCTGGGAAGGACCCGGACAGCTGAAAGGGGATCGGATGGACATACACTGCTGTCCACCTTAAGACTTGGATCTAAAATCTAAACATCAAACATACAAAGACACCAAAATGGGACTTTTAAGTTGCTTTCTATTATCCATGCATTTAATAAGGGCTATGCTGGTATTTGTGTTTATAAGATACTCTCTGGTCTATTTTGCCTGTCTTAGGTAATGGAAGGAAAAGCCTACAAAAAACCAAACTCATCCTTTTTAATGTTTGCGGTTTACTTGCGGTAGAGATAGTCAACTGTATGGAACCGTAAGGTTGTTCTGTATTATCTCTTAAGTCATTTAGGGAAGATTTGTCTTGAAGTTTTATTGGTTGTACTGTTACAGTGCTAAACCCAGTAGCGCAGCGCAGCTAGCCACCGAGCCTGAAGCGTGGCGAGCGCACGCGTATTACTTTACATGTATTCCGCGTCCCCTCGCGGCGCTCGCCACGCTTAGGGCTCGGTGGCTCGATGCGCTCTCCACACTATATAAATTCAACTCCACGCCGACGTGGATAGTGGGGGTATGAAAAGGTCGTAGGACGCGTACCGCCACCCCTTGCGGGCCATTCTATCGCATACCATTGTATATGCGATAGAATGGCATACAATGCGATGGTATACAATTTAAAATTGTATAACATCGGCTACCATCGCATGCCTTATGGTCTGCGATGTGATGGGCGCCGTGCTAGTACACAAGTACCGATATGTCTTCTCCTGTACACATGCCAGGTGTCACCACAGTGGGACTACAGAAAACCCACATATGCTGCTTAGGTGTATGAATAGATTGGTGGGACCCTGTTGTATGAAGGTAGAAGCTGTGTTTTTTTTTTTTTGTTTTTTTTTTATGGTAACATATTTATTGTTTTTTCACATTAATTACAAATTAGGAAAGAGTACAATTAATTGACAATGAAGATTCAAATATATTTAAGTAATATTCCTATATAACAAATATATTAAGTTTAATTTCAGAATCAGAGAGAAATATTAACTATCATTTCTAGATCATAGGGTAGAAGCTGTTTGCTGGGAGGAAGCTGCCCTGCATACAGCTGCTTTCATCCCACACACCTACTACAGTCCTCTTCCTTAAGTGAATGTACGTGAGGTGGGGTACCACTCCTGAGTAGGAGTAACCGGATTGTCAGAATTTCATTTGACTGCAGGAAGGGATTTTGTGGGCTCTAGTGACCTGCAGGATATGCAATTAGTGGGAAGCACTTAAACAGTAACAACATATTGCATTTCAATGCCTGGCTCATGGGTTTGATTTAGACTCTGGCCCTATTTGTGTATATTAGTGTGTAGTTGTTGTGTTGCCCGAATTGTGTGGAGTTTGTATATTCTCCCCATGCTTACGTGGGTTTTTTCCGGGTACTCCGGATTCCTACCACATTCCAAAAATCTACTGGTAGGGTACTTGGCTCCCAACAAAATTTACCCTAGAATGTCTGTGTGCGCGTGTACATGTGGTAGGGAATATAGTGTAAGCTCCACTGGGGAAGGGACTGATGTGAACTATTCGTTCCACTATTCTCTGTAATGCGCAGCAGAATATGTGTGCGCTATATACTGTAATTAACCGGTAATAAATAGTTTAGGTATGTTCTACCCATTTGTTTATGGGGTTTCTCCCACATTCCAGGTAGGATAATTGGTTCTGAATGCGTGTACAGGTTGTAAGCCCTAATATTGTTTTGCTACTCTGCATTCCTTTATCCTGCTTCCTGTATAAAGATTGATGCACGCTCACTAAGGCCATATAATAAATCATAAATGTTGGTGGTACTTAGGAGATTTTATTGCATATCCTGTAAAGAGTTAAAGCTGCAGTGAAAATGCATATACATGCTTTTGGCTTGCATTGTGATAACGCATATAGGATTTGACTGTAAAAAGACCGCTTTGAAATAATAAACAAAATTTGGGACAACGGCTTATATGGAGGTTTAAAGATGCTAATTCAGAGCTGTAAATACAGTGTCTGTAACACGCGTCGGCTGCTGCACCGTTAATCCAGTGTCTGCGATTTGCTGCAGTGCCTATTTTTAGATACACCAGTTCATGGCTTTTTAAAGAAAAAAAAATCCCTTTTACTGCAGAGTTTGCTTGAGCAATATATGAACAATCTATATAGACAGAGGGGTGCTAGAGAATTGCTAAAGCAAGTGCTGCATCACTGGTGTGTAGAGTAGTCACAGGGGTGTCCTCTCACAAGATCTGGGGAAAGTAAATACGTAGCTGGTGGTCTTATGCTCATCAACTGTTCAGGTTTTGCAGTATTTGGTAAGTCCATGTATTTTAATATCTGAGGACTGGACTGTACTTTAGCAGTTGCAGCAGCTTAAAGTGGGTAAACTGGGCACACTGCGGTTTGGGTGACCAAACTGCAATTAAGGCTCCTAACAGCCCAACTCAGGAGGCTGCAAACAAAAATCTACAATAGGTAACGGCAGCTCCTCCACAAACAATTGAATAGCTCCTGTCACTTTAAACTGCTGCAAAGAAAGAACAATTGATCTTCCTCCACACATAAATGTGGAAAAATACTTTTTCGTTGTATGAAAATGCACACAGAAATTTACTGACACATGTAAACGGTCAGTCCACAATTGTACAACTGTTACGGCTTTTGCAGTAAAGGAAGCTTTATTGGCAACCAATGTAAAACCAGGGCTGGGCACATGTGCAGCTGTTGCTGAAGTACATCTCCTGTGATACATCATCATGGGTGGCTAAGGATCATGGGTTGTGTACAAGTTCTGCAGCTGGAATGTTGGAATTTGCCCATCCTTACATTGAACTAGCGTGATGCTGTTTAAGTTCCCAAATGTTTATCTTTTATAACAGTGTTTTCTGCTGTAAAATGGTACAGAAGTTGTTTTTCTTTTAACGGTAAAATTAAGGCAGCTAGATCTTTTTTTCAGGAGGTGCAACGATAAAGTTTTTAGAAACTTTTCCTTTTGTATATTTATCGCTATAGTGATGTTGATAATATGCAAATTTTAAGAAAAAGCCTCTTGCTATATGCTTCACATGGCTATGTCGCAGGGTATGTGGCACTACAAATGGAGTTATTTGGTGTGCATTGAACAAAAGTTTGTGTGTGGACACATCTGTATGCTGGATGATGTGCTTTAGGCTGCATAGTACTGTTGGATCCAGAAAACTGTCCTGGGCTGGCTCCGTCTGTGTGTGTCTGCTCTCCTGCTGTTGGTGTATAACGAGCCCGAGGCACTGTGGGTGATTTTTCTGCTATACTACAGAGGACCCTGGGACAGGATGCTTTCAAGTGGAGAGTATTTTCTGCTATTAATGGCAAAAGGGGGTGATCAAGATGTTGTATTATTATTATTCTCTTTTTATTTATGTGGCGCCACAAGGGTTCCGCAGCGGCTGATAATACATAGATGAGCAAAAGAACAAAATTAGGACAAGTACATGGTAAATAAAAGACAGCTGCAGCAGCGGCACTGACACAATTATCGCTTCTCGGCCTTTTGGCTAAGATAAAGTGTAGTATCTGTTCTTATCAGTGGGTATGGACTGGCCTCTGGCAGAGAATAGAGAAAGGCTGAACTGAGTAGCTGCTCTGATGGGCGGAGGGTGTGGGACCCCTCTTTTTTGCCTGTGAGTGGTGAAAAGTTTGGCTGAGTACCTTCTCCTCTGCCTTTGGTAGGAGGTGTTGTTTCCGTAAATCCACTGGTAAGAGGGGGGGAGAAACACTGGGCCTAGTAGTTTGACTCTCCTGACGGGGTTCGTAGCCCCCGAAGGATGAGCAGCGAAAGGCTCAGTCTAGTATCCATTCCCAGGGAGCGGAGAAAAGCTGAGACCGAGTAGATTGGTACAGGTTGGGTAGTTGGCCTCAACCTGGGCACAGCGAAAAGCTCAGCTTAGTATCTTAACCCTGGGAGCGGAGAAACACTGGGACTGAGTAGATTGCTCTTCCGAGGGGGGTGCAGCCCCTAAGGGAGTCTTTCGAAAAGCCCAGTGGAGTACCCGATCCCATGCCAGGGGCTGGAAAGTGCCTGCTGTTGAGACGGAGAAACACTTGGTCGGACGCTGACTGGCTGGCTGCTTGGAGTCCGAGGCTGCACTGTGCCCCCGGGGAAACTCGGGGGTGCCGAACCTGCACGGGTGCTCCCAAAATCACCATGCACTAGTAAGCACTAGCACTGCGCACTTTCCCTCTAGGTATGCGCTTCACGTCCTTACCTCGTCCTTTTGGATGGGGTAGGACAATTTTTCACACCCCCACCCTGGCCTTCTGGCTAGGGTCCTTTTATTATTTATTTCTCTTCCCCCTCTCACGTTTGTCACTTTTCACGTTCCTTGTTTTTTTGTAGTTTGTCACGTTTTTTTTGGGTAGTGTGGTCGACCCTTCTGGGCCTTCCATTTCCCCAATGTGCCGAAGCTCTCGCCTTTTGGGGAGAGCTTCGGTCCCCCCGAGGACGACCCCGAGCCGCAAGGCGGAGGGAAGTCCACTGCGGGTCTCTCCAAACCATGGGGTGCGGAGGACCCACCGTCCTAACCCTTTCGGGGTTGAGGAATGAGGGTCTCTCTAAGCTTCGGCGAAGAGGACCCACCGTTCCCTATTTTCCCCTCTTCGGCCTTATGGTTGAGAGGGGTTAGGGGAAAAACGGGGCCCTGTCTCCTAGGAGACGGACCCATTCGATCGCACGGCCTCCTTTGCACGTGTTTAGGCACAGCACTGGTGGTGGGGAGCACACCTCGGGCTCCTGAGTTTTTTTCAAACTGACACAATTATAGCAGTGGCAGAGAAATATCATTAGAAAAGTACATGAGGAGAGAGGGCCTTGCTCGTTAGCGTTTACATACTAAGGGAGGGGGCAGACAAACTGGGGTAACACAGCAGGGATAGACGTGAGTTTTATGTTTATTATCATTATCTATTAAGTATTACACAGTCATTTACAGCTCCTGAGAATTTCAGAAACTGAGAATTATGAAATGTGCTGGTCATATTACTTTAAGCCTGTGGCTATATGTAGCATGCTGTTTTTGTCTCATATTGTATAAATTAATTGTTCTTTTATTGTCACATTAAAAGGAATAGCTGGAGTTTCAGAAGTATCCATTTGTCTGAAGTTTGTATCCTCCCCTCCTCTTCACACAACATTGAACTGCAAGTGACCTCACACCAGGCTGTGATGTGGATGGGTCAGCCTTGGTTCTTTTCCTCCTTTCTTGATAAGGGCAGCACATTGCATTGAAAGAAGATGCACTTATTTTGTATCAGCATTAGACTGGTTACTAGCTAGCATTTGTAGAGGGGAGCAGAAGAATTGACGGAGGACACCTCATTGACCTTGTATTCATTTGCAAGTAAACAAAAGTAAATAGCGAGATTGTGCGCAGGAGGCCCAGGGGTAACCACAATTGTGCTACACGTTTCTAACTGATTAAAATAGATTTCTGAACTTGCAGAGCACCAGGGAAAGCGACGGCATGTAATGACCGCTGTGACTTTGGCCAGAGAGAGAGAGGAGCACCGCAGGTGAAGGTGCAGTTTTGAGTACATTGAAAGCTGTCAACTAAAGCATTATTGTGCATTAACATTGGCATTGAAGCTAAAAAGTGCATCCGTGCACAATATTTGTGGAAGTAGTCACAAAAAAATAATCATTTTCATTGTGTATAGCAGTGGTTCCCAAACTGTGTGTCTAGGCACCCTGGGGTGCCTCAGGACACTTGCAGGGGTGCCTTGGGTTGGTGGACCAGGATCAATTCATATTATTTATGGTCAATGTACCAGGCAAAACCAGTGCTGGTGGCTGCCAATCATAATATATGTGGACAAACAGGAGCAAATCCTGCCCCTCACCAGATAACTGTGACATATTTATTTATTTACAGTTTCTTATATAGCGCAGCAGATTCCGTTGCGCTTTACAATAGTAGACAGTGATAAAACAAACTGGGTAACAGGCAGACTTGGAGGTAGGAGGGCCCTGCTGCAAGCTTACAATCTATTAGGTATATAGGAGGGAAACACAAGGACAGGCACCAGTAATAGCATAGCAGTCCCACCAAGTTACAAGTCCAGAAGGGAAGCTATATAATACATAAGTGCCTCAGAGGGTTATGCGTGTAGAACTTAAATATGATAGGCTTGCCTGAAGAGGTGAGACATATAAACACAATGCATTTAATTTAATATTTTTTTTTTCTGAATTTCTCGATAAGCATTTGGCCTAGGGGTGCCTTGAAAACATGTTGATGCTCTACGGCGCCGTGATTCAAAAAAGTTTGGGAACCCCTGGTGTATAGTGTTGCCATTGGGGGAGAAAGCTTTTGATGTACACTAACGATGGACTACCTGCTCCTAATATTTATATAAGCTAGTAATCAATGTCCCCAAACCCAAAACATAGTAAAATGCCACAGCCAGCCTGTAATGGATACTATCCTTTACTGTATCTTGCAGCAGGCATTGGTATTTCACTTTTGTATGCAACATGTCCTATTTAAGTGGCGCTATACTGGGTGTATTTTATTGTTCAAGGCCAGGAATGGGGCGTATGGCATTCTTGTGCATTTCATGCATGGCCGAGGTGCATAAATTAGAAGTGATTAACCTTAGAGAATCTGTATAGCTCTGACCTCCCCCCCCCCCCTTTTTTTTGGGGGGGTGGGCTGGTGGTATTTTTTTTTTTTTTTTGCATTGTAACTATCAATACATTTTTATCCACCTTGTATAGAATGGGTTAAGTGATTTATAATTGGTCTGGAATTTTTGTCAGCTGAGTCACTACAGTGGGGAGCAGATGGGGGAGTGGGTAGAGTTCTAAAAACCCACAGGCCCCAACCCTTAGAAGCCCAGTGGGCAGTGCTTGTCATCCCAAAGGAATGTGTGTGTGAACAAAGCAGCGAGATACAGTCCTTTGCCCAAACAGAGCTTCAGACTTTTTCAGGCAGGGTGTGATGCACTGAACAGATGGGTTGTGTCAGTTCACCACACCATTTGCTTTTCGTTTCCTGCCGCTGAAAGGTTCCTGCCTCTGAAAGGTTAAACGGCATCTAATCGGTTTTCATTTGCTTTGGCAGTCCTCTTGATCAGAATGCCCGATCTTTGGGCATTGGTTGCCCAAATTGACTTTCAGTAATGTTAAAAAGAATCGATCATCAGAAAAGTCTCTAATTCCATTTGTATGGTGTCTACATTAGTGGAGCTTCCTGTTTACTTATAGATTAGCAGAAAAGGATCTTCGTCATTAAGGGAGATCACCAGACTGCGAGCAACGGAAGAGTAACTGGAAAGGCAAAAACTTGTCTAAGTGAGCAAATCGGGTCATGGCATGAAAGGAATGCACGTCAATAACCTTTACTGTAATATCAGTTGGGTGTTTATTATAATTTTATATATATTACTAATAGCTTGCATGCTTTCATATAGTGTAAAGTGGATATGTTGCTTAAGCATTTAGTATAGGCAGCTACTTTAGTTTTCAGCCCAGCATTAGCGACCTCACCAATGAAAAGGTTGATGTTCTACTGGCATCGTTAGGAGAAATATTTGTGCGCCCTCTGCTGCGACTGTTCGCTCATTTGTTTTATTTTTAAACTTTTTTTTTTTTCAGTTTGCAAGTTGGATATTTATTTGCATGCCTAGTTATAATTATAGGAGAGTGTTGTGTGTGTGTGTACATATATAAGTAGCACAGGGTCGCACTGGACTGGAATGTCACGCGTAGCTCTTGCTGGAGGTGTTTGCCGCGTTGCATCAGATGGAATTCCAAAGCCGGCCAAAATCTGCAGCATCTGTTTGGCTCACGTTGCGCTGCAAAGATTAAAATAACTTGCAAGCCAGCAGAGAAAAACTTCCCATTTGTAAAGAAACATCATTGAGTAGTCTGTGTGATGCGGACAGCCATGCCATCTAAACTGAAAATATATCCTATCTCCTGTACACTCTCGCCGACTGCTTTAGCTGGGAGCCTACGTAAAAGGACCAAAACATTGCATAATACAGAGGTGGCGAATGGTTCAGAGAGATCTTATGTACTTTTCTTTTGTGTTCAGTCATGTTTTCCCCTTTTTATTTTAATCCGTTGGTTGACTTTTGATTCTCAAGCATTGGTGAAGTCTAAAGCCGAGTACACACTAGACACCATTTTAAATGAATTTGGCGATTAAGACACATTCTTAAAACCATTCAGTGTGTAAACACTATGGGGGGTATTCAATCCAGGTTTTCGGCCGAAATCCTGGCCCAGCTGAACGACAGATGGGATTACATTGAAACCCTCCTTTGGCTCCATCCACCATGGTCTTACAGAGGGCTGTCTGAAAAGACTAGGCGACATTTTGTTGTGAATGGCCCTGTGGTCTCTGAGAGATCAGGTACAGAGACTTTCCTTTGTAGGATGCCTGTCTGTGGATTTATTCCCTTCAATCTTGTGACTCAGAGGATGTTGGTTCGTTTTGGAGTCTCTAACCACGATGTACTGGGCTAATTTTCCCTAAATTCTGACTCACTTCTGTGTCATGTATTTTAACATTTACTTTGAACTTCTTAACCATTTACGTTCTTAAACATCCTCTCCAGGAATTGTTGTGAATGTATACCTTACTTCTCTAGATGATGCTCTTATGCATAACATACATAGTGGGAAGCAGAGTTTGGGGGGAAATTCAATTAGATGTCATAAACTCTTTACTATACTACTAGTGTTCATTCTAGCACCCAACAACTTTGAAAACCCATGCAGTTCCTCTTCCCTGCCTGGGGTGTCGCTGTCTGCTGTGGTGTTTCTAGCACATGTCTGGTTTGCATATCGGTGCTTGTATACAGACCACACTGTGCTAGAAGCACTACAGCAGACAGCGACACCTCAGGCAGGGAAGAGGAACTGCATGGGAACACTATACTACTATATGTGTTATCTGTCCCATAGGCGAGATCATTTTCTTACTACTTTCCTACTCATTCTGTGTATAGAGTAGACCTTTTATTGCAACCTATGTTAATGGGCCAGATGCACTAAGCTTCAAAAGTGATAAAATGGAGAGTGATAAACAGCCAGCCAATCGGCTCCTACCTGTTACCGCTGTGTTTAAAAAATGTCAGGTAGGAGCTGATTGGCTGTCTGTTTATCACTCTGCATTGTATCACTTTTGAAGCTTAATGCATCTGGCCCCTAGTCCTTTATTCTATAGTTCTTTGTCATTGTACATAAATGACACTGAATGAAATGAAATTTGAGGAAGAATTACTTCACAGAAAGAGTAGTGGATAAGTGGAATAGCCTCCCATCAGAGGTGGTAGACTCAAATCCAGTAGTACAATTTAAACATGATTGGGATAGGCAATAAAATAAGGATCAAATATGGTTTGAGGTAACATGTTTAAAAAAGGGACAGACTAGATGGGCCAAGTGGTTCTTATCTCCCGTCAAATTCTATGTTTCTACCTTTTAAATTGGTATACATTTTCCCTGTGTTAATTGTCGAAATAAGAGAGATACAGAGCTAGTGTCTGTATAATAATCTTATGTAAGAGCTTAATTCAGTTAACATGAATAGTTTTCTTCATTTTTTCAGAGACCTAGATCACCCAATTCAGCTTTCCGTGTGGCTATTTTGAGCTTTAGAATGTAAGCTCTCATGAGCAGGGCCCGCTCTCCTCATGTGCTTTTCTTAGAATATATCTGTCACCTTGATAACTGCGTCCGTGTCCTGTCCCCTGTCTTTACCATGTACTGTACTTGTCCTAATGTGCCTTGTACTGTCATTTATTTTTCTTGTTTTTCACTCCTCTATGTATTGCCAGGCACTGCAGAACCCTTGTGGCGCCATATAAATAAATATACATTTGGCTCAATTCTGATAATAGTGCTGGTGGAGCTCCCGGGGGTTATTCTAATCAGAGTGCTGATAAGTCCTAGTTGTTTTCTGCTTGCACCGCTCCCTAAATAAATAAAACTGGGTTGGCAATGCTGTTTTGTGCCCTAGTGCGTCGCAAACAGCATCACGGGGGGCACTTAAGTCAGAAAATGCCAGTTCTTACAACTAAACACCCGTGAGTCCCAACCATCTCTGACATAACAGCACGCTGATTTGAATAGCCCTGTGAGCTCCCTTCTGGTGCTACTCACAGCACTGTACATTGAATGGACCCCAGTGTGTACAAAGATTTGCCTGCATATTTAACTATTTTTTTACATAGATCTTCACAAAACCAAATGTAGCAGTGCACTGAAGACTGGTTTCAAAGTTGTTGAGAGATGTTTTTGTTTTAGTACACAAATATCTGCATATAGTAATGTGGCTATAAAGGGAGCCAGAAAAACCAAAGGCAGCTCACCTAAGACCAGTTGCGTATTAGGGCAGAGGTGGGCAATAAGCATCCCTCCACCTGTTGATGCATTAGTTTTGCTATTTGGCCATGCTGAAACTGATGCAAGGCATGCTGGGATGTGTAGTTTATCAACAGCTGGAGTGCCACTTGTAGCTCACCCCTGTATTAGAGTTGAGTACCACATTAATATGCTGGCCAGTGTATCATATCAGAACGATGTAATGAAGTATGGAATCTCTCATCCATTAAACTATAGAACGCCGAATGCGATATTGTCCAGTTGGCCGAGTGGACGACTGGAAGATATTTCATGTGACTGCAGGAGTGCGCCGATTGGGCGCACACTGACCGATCCTGACAGTATTTTTATTCCAGTTCAACCAGAAACCACATATCGGGCGAGATCGCAGTAGCGTGTACTTGCCCTAAATCCAATTGAAAACCTATTTGTAGGACACCTGGAGAAACAAATGGTGGTAACAATATGAGATGTTGAGCTGTAGTTATTTGCAAAACTTTTAGGCAAAAGAACAGACTATTTACATTTTAGTTTTGAACAGCACAAAGTAGACATTTTAACATAATCTTCCCTGACATAATATTTTTATGCACACCTTGTAAACCAATAAATCGTAAAAAGCACTTGGTTTCCTCTCATCATTAATATTTCTAGTGTTGCAAAATCAATTTAGAAAAGCTCCCACACTGTTCTAGACATGTTCCCAGATCGTTTCCATAGCAACAAAGACCAGAATGTAAATGGTGAACTACAACTAAAATATTAGAAACCCCCCCCCCACACACACACACACATTTATATATAAACAAAATATTATCAGTGTGTGCTCGGACACATGAAGAGTGAATTTTTTTTTTTTTACATATCTGACAGTTACGTCAGTTCACTTTATTGATCATTTGATTTTCTATGCACAGGGGTGCACATGTTAAGTGCCCAGGAACTATTCAATTCATTCCTGTGACAGTCTTTTATCATGCCATAATGCATGGGATAAGCCACGGTAAGCAGCTTTTTCCATGTTAAGTGCCAGATATGTTGCAGTGAAGGCATACCTGGCGCTCCTGACCTGTCCCAAACCCTTACTTTACATAGACATCTGCTCAGATCTCAGGAGGGTGCAAACCTAAATCTGCGGTAAGTGCACCTCAGGACAGGCAAAGAATTGGTTCCCAAACGTGGTCCTCAAGGCATGTTCAGCACTACAGAGTCACACGGAGCTCATGCATGACTTGTAGTGCATAGAGCAGGGGTGGCTAAACCTGTCCTCAAGATCTACCAACGGTGCATGTTTTCCAGGCAACCTGTGGATCTATAGTAGGAATGAATGCAGCATGTTTTAAAATGTGACAGTTAGTAATGACTGCAGCTGTGCACCAGCTAGGTAACCTGGAAAACGTGGACCGTTCGTAGATCTCGAGGACCGGTTTGGCCACCCCTGGCATAGATGATATATGTATGTGGCCATACCTGTATAAGGCAACACAAGTGGTTACCAGCGCCGTACATATTGCACACAGGGTACTGTATTGTTCTACTGTATTGTCATATTGCATTATATGACTAAGATGCATTTTCAGCAAAAAAGATGCCGGGCGTTGCAGAGCTGCATGGGATCTGGCTGCTCACTCACACCAGGCATCCCGCTCTGCATGCAGTATTCAGGCTAGATTTATGAAAACACATTGGTTTATAAAAACCTGAAAAATACTACATTAGCACTGATGCAGACAAGAGAACTGCACGACTGGGGCTTGGGTGTTGAAGCAGGTAAAGTGAAGAGTAATTGATGTCGATCTCTATTATTCCCAACCCCTTCATGTGTCTTGTAAATGTATTTGTGACTTACATTCGCAAACCCTGCTATTCACCCAGACTGCGCTTCCACACATAACTCCACCGAGCCTGTCACATTGGATACAACTTCAACGTTCCAGTCTGCCTTATACAACATCATTCTTGGGCTGTAAAATGAAAGTTGAAATCTGACGTCTTGTCGAATAACACAAGATCCCAGAGATGGATCTGCATAAAACAAACACAAGTATTTTGGTTCTGATGGATTATGAAGCACAATGACATTACCGGGAGCAGTACACAAGAACTCTCCCTAGGTTCATGCATGAGGCCTGACCCTGTTCCAAAACCTCCTAATTATTTTATTCTGCAGGTACACCGAGCCATAAACGAGGACATGCCTTACTGTATACTTATACCCCATTCACACCAGCCTAAATTCCCGGGTTGAGTCTGGGAACAACCCGGTACTAGCACTGGTGTGAAAGGTTCCCGGGACAAAATCCCAGGCAAATTTCAACCCGACTAGGTACCAGGGTTGTTCCCGGGTTCAACCCGGGGACCTGGCTGGTGTGAAAGGTACAGGTTATACTTACCTGGGTTGCCGTGTCCTCGGTGTGCTGTCTGGACGGGAATCCACGCAGGCGGCGGGCGCAAATGACGGGACAGCCGGTGGATGATGACGCAGTTCTCCGGCGCCAGTGAGGACGCCGGAGAGCTGCGTCATCTTCATCCGCAGCCTGTCCCGTCATTTGCGCCGCCGCCTGTGTGGATCCCTGGCCTGCACGGAGGACCAGCAACCGGGGTGAGTATTCTCCCCACCTCCGCCGCCATCCCGATGACTGCCCGCCTCCTCCCCACCTCCTGCCGGCCTCCTTCCCGCCCCCTTCTCACACCAGAAAATGCAGAGACATTTCTGGTGTGAATGGGTCCAAACCCGGGAATGTCCATGCTTGTCCCGGGAACTGAATTCCAAGGTTTGTCCCTGCATTTCTGGTGTGAATGGGGTATTAGCTTCCAGGCACAGCTGTGGTCAGAGGGCTAGGGAAAGGATGCACCTACTTTAGGTTATAGAAAATATTCTAACAGTTTCAAGCTTTCACGATACTTGAATATTTGTCCAGTGCTGCTGTATATAGCAATTAGATTGTAACCAATGCGAACCAAGAATTCTTGAATTACCATTGTCCGGTTACATCATTATCTTCATGCAATAATTCAAAGAAGTTTTTTTTGCATAAACTTTGCCAAGTTCTTTACTACCTTCTGTATGTGCACAAGACTGAATATCTAGATTTTCAGAAAAACCACAGATACAGTCAAAGTAAATTATTGCTTTTCCAGAGGAAACCGAAACCAAATGATTTGATGAATGAATTAACTGCAGTGACTATTACAAAATGATAACGCTAACCAGGCGTGCTATAGTCAGTGTGTGCCAACAGATGAATTCTTTCTTTATATCAACATATTTTTTAGAGGCAACATATGCAACTGTGATGTACAATGTTGGGAAGGATAACTCAAATATTTTAAGCAAAACTATACATGTATTGATAAGGCAGGCGGATACTACCCGGCTGCTACATAACTGTTATCGTAGCTTTTAACAGAGTAAAGCAGTAAACAACCGGTAAACCATATATACTCCAGGTGACCTGTGAGGATGCTTTGAGTGGCATATGCAGAACCAGTCCCTCCTGTTCCACTTCCTTTCCTCACAGAGGAGGTTAGATCCTCTCTAAGCACAAGCATGGCCTGTATACACCACAAAGCCTGTGCCTCTAGAGAACCCAGCCACAGATTGTTGGTTATGGAAGCCTTGGCTTGGATCACATATGACACATCGTATGCAAAAGGACCGCATACAGTGTATCGTATGCTATCCTGCCGCTCGGGAAGCTGCCAGGCAGTTCAAGATTTGTTCACAGATGGTGTTGGCTTCTATCAACTACCTTTCGATATTATTCAGTCACCTCTAGGTACCTTGGTCTCTAGGAATGGTAATGTGACACATCAAGTGTGATTCCTTTGCCCGACGCAGCAATTATTTTTTTCTTTATTGATCGTGCTCATCGTGTCCAAGTAGACTGTTTAGGTGCAGATTGTGGTAAATCCTGGTTATGGTGCCTAATCCAGGGAGTTTTTGAATATTTTTCTACCAGCTACCTCAGGAGGCTGCGCCAGAAATGTGTCCCCGCTCACACCCAAACAGAGCAACAATCACACTGATCTGTCAGATGGCCACAAGTGGACAGCTCCCAATCGTCCTCATGAAATCATTTTAATCTTCTTTCAAATCGCACCTTGTAGAATTAATTACTGATATCGGTGCTATTCCTGGGAATGGGGGTTTACTAAATAATTGAATGGGAGTGCACTTCGTGAAAGAATTCCAAACTCCCCCCAGATTGAGTTGCCCCCTCTCCAAACCCCCCCCCCCCAACCCACAAGACTTACGGTTTTATGGTAACAGTCTTCTGGCTAGTAATGTTGAATGTCTTGGACACAAAGAAAAAACATAAACTCCATGTATATGGCTATCTAGCAGACCACACACCACAAATACACATGGCACACTGGTAGGCTTACACCTTACTGCTTTGAAGCCTTTGTTCTTCGTAAACCTTTGTTGTTCACTTCATACAAATGCTTAATCATTTCTATCCTGTACTTGGCTAGAAACTTCCTGCTCTAGTCCATGGCAAAGCTAAAAACACTCACATGTAAACAGGCTTCGTTGACATTGCATATTCTAGTTGCTAATAAGTTAGAAACGGCATAAGAAACTTGGCAGCACTATAAGGTTCCAAAGCCCAGCATCTTCCTCCAAAGATTAATAAAAATTTCATTCAGTCGTTCCTTGCGCACTAACTTGGATAAAAATAAAAACTTGCTGCACACGGTACACAGATTTAGAAGAGGTAAGAAAGCCACAGAAATACTATACATTTATATGTTCCTGGTGAGGACCAGAGAACTACAGAAATTACAGCAAGTACATGAGGAGTCGCGGCTCCCCAAAAATATACTATTCTAAACATCGGAAAATTTCATGCGTGACACCACCTGAAATAAGGCAGGTAACACATTTGTGACTGTGAGAGTTCCTTGTTTTGGCAATTTCCCATCTATTGTATTTATTTAAGCGAAAACACTGGAATGAAACAAAAGAAGACTCTGCTATGGTCACACAACCAATATCATTTTACTAGCTGCTGTCAAAATTCCCTCAGGAAACTGGCTGCCATAGTTTCTACAAATAAGTGGCAGTGGTTCCCAAACATCATCCTCAAGATACCCCAACAGCCCAGGTTTTAATACTATCCATGCCTAGGCAAAGACTTATATCCCTTTTACACTGGTGTAAAAGGGGTTAACCCGTGTCTCTTTACACAGGACTTCTACCCAGTATGTCTGCTGTACTGCTACACTGTGCAGACAGCAGTGGAGGCAGGGAGGAGGTGAATAGATGCCTGTGTGCGGCATCCATTCAGCTCACTGGAGGGAGTCACGGCGGCTGGGGGCATCCCAGAGGCTTATCCTGGTACTGGGATTGCCCCCCAGTGCGGCAGTCCGGGGCCTGACGCGGCAATCAGAGGTCCCGCTGCTTAGAGATGTCATCTCCAACCTCCGTCCCCGTTTACACTGCGGGTCGGCACCGCAGTGTGCGCGGACCAAAATTCCGGATCTGACCTGGCTTAGAACAGTGTTCCAAATACCGGGTCGGATCTGGGATTTTGGTGTAAAAAAGGGTATTATTTAGTACCTCGGTCAGGTTGAATCAGCAGGGCTATCACTAAAACCTGGCCTGTTGATATGCCTTGAGGACAGTGTTTGGAAACCACTGGTCTGTGACAAAGTTTTCTATAGTCAACATGCTATAAAGAGTGAATAAGATTATGGGAGTGACTCTGTTTCTATTTTGATCAGTGACAAGTAATGGGAGCCTGACAGAGAAAATTGATTGTTTCGTTACTTGCTGCACTTGTTGCATCCAATGGCACCAGGTATAGCTAAACTCATACAAAGTCCTGCTTAGCGTGTCCGAATGGCCGACTTTCCACTGATTTCTACTCTCCACTGCAGGAGGCAGCGAGCAAAAATCACGCCGCTGCGCCCAAATGGCTGAACAATTGAATAGCTGCCGTCTCTGCCCCACTGCTAACTGCAGCACTATA
The DNA here is from genome assembly GCF_055691185.1 of Crinia signifera. Taxonomy (NCBI): domain Eukaryota; kingdom Metazoa; phylum Chordata; class Amphibia; order Anura; family Myobatrachidae; genus Crinia; species Crinia signifera. Next base: position 255,090,694 of record NC_139220.1, on the reverse strand, counting down.
GTCAAATGAATAACCCCTGCGTGTTTAATAAAATACACAGCAATGTCAAATACGATTTCACTTGACACAGTGAACATGAAAAGCTACAAAGAAAGTCAAAATTCATAATACACTAAAAGAATTGTGGGCGAGTGCAGATTGGTTGGGAGTCTGACATTACCGAATCACTGCCTGCAGAATTGAAATTGAATTCTGCCCACTTAAAGCCACATATCTGGTATAAGAGTAATATCTAATACAGCCTCCCAGAGACAGAGCAGATGTATACTGATAAGTGTTTTATGAATGAGTTAGAAGAAAGGAAATTACATACTATCTACAACCTTCCAGTAGCGCTGCAGCTCAGTATATGGTACGTCTAATTCATGCTCTTAAATTGATATTGCCATTGCTTGCGGAGGTGCATTATACCCCTTTTACACCAAAAACCCTGGTCGGACCCTGGTCTTTGAATGCTGGAGTATCCAGGGTCTGACCCTGCTTTATACCCCATTTACACAGCACTTTGACCTGGGTCGGACCTGGGTCTGCACCATTTACACTGAACCTGGGTCAGCCCTGCCTTAAATAATATTTTATATATATATTTATAGAAAAAAAAAAAAAAAATATATATATATATATATATATATATATATATATAGAAATATATAATATATATATATATATATATATATATATATATATATAGAAATATATAATATATATATATATATATATATATATATATATATATATATATATATATATATCAGGGCTGACCCAGGTTAAGTGTTTTTTTTTTTTTTTTTTTTTTTTAAGGTGCTGGGGGTGCCGGAGGGTACCTGTCCTGCCTGCTGTGCTTGGTGTACCTGGGGGTACCGGGGTGCTGGGGGGTGCAAGGGGTGCTGAAGGTACCTGTCCTGTCTGCGGTCGGATCTCAGCGGAGAAGATGATGTGCGCCGTTGCTGTACCACCCCCCCCCCCCCCCTCCCCGGCAGACGGTCCCTGCGGCGTGCGGCGTATGGAGTGTCAGTGGCGGGGGTCCCTCTGGCGCATGGGAACTAGTACTAGTTCCTATGCGCTGGAGGGACCGCCGATACTGACACTCCATACGCCGCAGGGACCGGCTGCCGGATGCGGGGGGGGGGGGGGGGGGGGTGATACAGCAGCGGCGCACATCATCTTCTCCGCTGAGATCCGACCGCAGGCAGGACAGGTACCCCCAGCACCCCCGTACCCCCAGCACAGCAGGCTGACAGGTACCCCCCTCTCCTCAGCAGCCGCAGGGACCCCCCTCCTCCCGCAGCAGCTGGGAACATCTTCCCCAGCGCTGCACGCTGTGGACCCGCTGCGGGTGCCTGCACCCGCAGCGGGACCATTTACACCGACATTTACACGGGTCCTATCCGTGTTCTACCCAGGTCAGGACCTGGGTAGAGGACCCGTGTAAATGGAAACGGATACCCCCCATTTACACCGCCGCGGATCCGGGTCTGACCCGCCGCTGACCCGGATTTTTCGGCGGTGTAAAAGGGGTATTACACACAAAAAAAGTCTGATTCCCAGAACAAATGTAATTAGCCAGCAACTGTACCCTTGGCCAGTGATGGAGTAGGCCGGATATGATTTTATTTAATTAGGTGGTCATATAAATGGGACATACTATATTATGTACTTATAAATGTCAACTCAAAGACTGGTCTTTTAAGGGCAAAACCCAGTACCACACCGAAGTTGTACAGAATGATAAACACTTCTATTGAGATTCATCTTCGACCCATATTTCATATAGAAGCAGCCTAGAGTGAAGCCCTGCCCGGTAATGAGACGCTCTATAAAAGTATTGTTCTAAATCTCTTCAAATTGATAGTAGATACTCCAATATTATCCTACACTAAATTATTTCATTTACGAGTATACCAGACACTGACATAGCTTACTAGGAGATTGGGAACACCTTCTGTTTATAAAAAGGACTACTTCATTTCTAAGAAAGTGCTATTAGGTCACCCATATCCCTCCTCACTTTAATAGGTGCAGTGTTTGGGTAGTTTCAAACCCACACACAAATTTTAAAAACAAAGATAATACCGATCTGATGGAATGTAGTTGAAAGCTGAGGACATAATGTTGACTTCTGGAATGGCGCATTGCAAGAGCTATAAAGAGGTATAGTATAAAGAAAAACTTGCAGTATCGGCTCTGTCAAAAATAGACAAATATGGGGGATCCACAGACTTTGCACACATTTCTTCTTGCACCTCATGAGGCTGAGAAAACAAATGACATCAATGCAGCTAGCGGGCACCTTCATGGAGCAACAATTGAATTGCTCCATTTTGTGCCACATAGTGGAAGCTGAACAGGAAAACAATTGAGGGGGTTATTCTGACTTGATCGCAGGCCGGCCAATTATCGAATGACTGAATATATGTACGAATATGCGCCACCGATGGTGAGCGAGTTGCGAATAGATTTGGAGCTAATCGCTGATCTGCAATACTTTTGCAAGCCTTTTTGCAGCCTCGCACAGGGTTGAATTTCACTCTGTCGGCGTGGTGGCAATCTCATTGTAGGGCTCTGCAAATTAGCACAAAAGCAATTTGGGGCTGAATAAGTCCCTGAATCCATAAAATGCCACTATATTTCTCATTGCATTAACACTCTGGAACACTGGTTGTAGCAACATGAACATTGAGGCAAAACTAGTACTTTATGCAAGATAGAAAATCTAAACTTCTAGCGGTTATTATGTTATAATCCTCCTACAGGCATGTTTTAGAGAAGTGGTCCATGGCAACCAATCAGCTGCTCTGTATAATTTTATAATATGTAAATTATAGCTGTTACTTCAGTGCTGATTGGTTGATGTGGGCCACTGCTACTCTGGCTCACTTCTCCACCTTTATCACTGCTTCATACATCTGTCCCTGAGTAAGTAAGATTCCACCCTGGCACTTGTCATTCTCACACATGCAGTAGTGTGGTGTCACCGGGAAGTGAAAAGTTAGTGATTGCCAATGCACATTGGTCACGGTCATTGTGGCGTGTCACTGGTGGGTGTATGGTTCATCAAACATCACATTTCCTTTCCATTTCTTCATCTAATTCACCAAATAATTTTCTATAAATTTGTGTCACGTGTGCTTACGCTTCCCAATTATTGTTTGAAAGTCATAGTGGAATTGAGCTGTGTATCCAATAGGGCATTGTGTGATGGGACATTGATATTAACAGCTGCTTTGGCTGTACACCCCCTGTAGTGAGGCGACTCCTAACTGCCGCATGTAGCAGCTGGGAAGCCATCAATGAAACTTGGAGGTCTTTAGAAATAAGTTAGAAGAATATTAATCTTTTAACATGTTCTTTAACCCATGCTGTAGATTCAGCCACTTTTTACACAGAGGGAAAAAAAATACTTGTAATCTGTTACAGGTCGCCTGTTTCTTAAGTGGCTGCTGCCAAAAGCAGAATGAAGGGCCGTCAGGGTATCCTCCAACACAAACCTCTATCTGCCAGATCTTCCATCTCCTAAAGCGGTGAAATCCACCATGTCAATATTTTGTGCTTTTTAGTTTTGCTATAAAAATAAAATCTTTACCCTTTTTACTTTTTATAGCTGGATCTTTTCTTCGACTTTTATTGTTTCTTTTGGCTTCCGAGTGTCAAAGCTGTAATTTTGTAAGCACCGGAAACATTCAGGATGTCCTGAAGTGTCAGTGAGAAATAATTCACTTTTTTTTCTGGATGAATGCGAAGCCTCCTGCTCCATCCTGAGTGTGTAACTATGATATTTCATAGATCTTCAGTTATAGTTGGTTTGCTGATATTATGTAACCTTGTTAACAGGAGATTTATTTATTTTTCTGGTGGTTGATACAGTAGTTGCAAATCTAATTTCATTGGAACATGCTTTTGAAATCGTTACTTGGCTTCACTTGTGCCTCATGCCTCAATTGGGATCCTGCTAGTACAGGGTATCTGTGTAGTCTGCAACACGGATGGTGTAATGGTTAGCATTACTGCCTCACAGCGCTGAGGTCATGGGTTCTATTCCCACCATAGTCCTAACTGTGAGGAGTTTGTATATTATCCCCATGCTTGAGTGGGTTTCCTCTGGGTATTCCGGTTTCCTCCCACAATCCAAAAACATACTGGTAGGTTAATTGACTCCCACAAAATTAACCCTAGAATGTCTCTGTATGTGTGTGCACAAGTGGGGCAGGGACTGATGTGGGGATGCGGTCTAAATACCGACACCGGAATCCCGACCACCGCAATGCCAGCACTTTGTCCCTCTATTGGTATCCACGACACCCATAGAGGGAGAATAAAATAGTGTGCCAAGTGAAGCGAGGCACCGGGCCCTCTGCGTGGCGAGCTCATCGGGCCCACAAGGGGGCGATCCACCCCCCCCCCCTTGTCGGCATTACGGCATCATTATTTCGACCGCCGGCATATCATACCGGACCCCTGAATGTTAACATTTTCTCTCTGCAATATCTGTTATTATTATACATGCGCTATATGAGAAACTGTTATGAATAAATAAATAAGGACACTAGCAGTAAATGCTAGTACAATGCATGAAAGTCACAGCGGTGGATATGAGACCTTATGATACCAAGGTTTGTACTTTGTCCCCTGTGAGACCTATCGCTCTGAAGCCTTTAACACACTAGCATATAGTCAGTTTGAGCTGACGATACTGAGCATACACTTAATGGTGTCGAGTGTGTTTGGGGTTAGGAAACTCCCACTACTTGATTCAGTGTTTCATTGTTTGATGCCTTACAAAGGGAAGCATAATAACCTGGGGTTTTGTGGGAGCACATAGATATTTTCTGCTTTTTCCTGACCTAGTATATCACACCAATGCACTGTCCTCCTATACTTTTGAAATACGTCTTAAAGAAAGTATAGTGACCATTCACTAGTGAATAATCGAGTAAGCTTACCTTGGACAAGGTTAAACCACTTTTTCTGGTCGTAGGCAGACTGATATTTTAATCTCTCCAAGTGGAGGGGGAAAAAAAGCATCTGGAGCTGCCAAGTACGGTTGTGTACCTCTAAAGGTTAATACACCTTTCACGGTAGGGATCACATACTTGTAAGTATTAAATGGTTTGTTTGCGTAAGGCTTTTTGGAAAAGTGTTTGAACGCTGCTCAAATACACCTCAGTGGTGACGTTTGTTGTGTAGATAATTCTGTTCCACGCTGGTGCAATTGGGTCACTGGTGACGAAGATTTGGGCAAATGACATCTTTACCGGTGTGAGAAACCTTGGCACGCAGTGCCGGCGTCACCTGCATTAGTACAGTAAAGAGAGAGAAGTGCGTGTGTTCCACAATGACGACGACTTTACAGGAATAGAGGGCGTCATCCAGCACACATGAATGGGGTGTGGGCGGGGTTGTACAGGTGAGTGAGTATATGGAGACTGTGCCGGAGTCACTGCAGTTCAGACATCTAGTGCTGATAGATAAATCAGCAGTTGGGGAAAATTGTCCTAATGGCTGCTCATATATAAGAGACCTAGAAACAGCTGAGGACAGTTACATCCGCTTTCTAGTACATAAACCATAATTGAGCTATTTTTCTCTGCCTCATAAAAAGCCACATTACATGTTTTTGTGCTTTGTGGACTAAATAAGTAGCATCATTATTATAGTCTTTTTGCTTCTAGAAGCTTTCCATATATTTAATAACCTGTAGAACATCCTTTCTCGCTTCTCCTTCAGTGTTTCTTAGATTTCCAGATGATACCCACGCTAAAGTTGCCATGCTATTTGGGGGTTAATTCCCATGATAGTATCTCTGCAAAGCCATTCTACTTAATTTATAAATGGCTACAAACTTTGTAACAACAGCTCTTCAAGTCATCCTCCTGTTCTCAGAAGAAAATTACATATTTTAATACCACTTTTACACCAGAATACCGGATAGGACCCGGGAAATCGAACACGGGAAATTGCCAGGGCATGCCCTGCCTCAGACCCCATTTACACTGCACTTCAATCCGGGTTATTCCCGGGTAAGGCCCTTTCACACTGAAAACGGATCAGCCCTGTCTTTCCTTGCTGGTGTCATTAAAAATGGACCTTTGGGCTGTTTGAGATGAGGTCACAAGAAAGGGAAAAGGGAGGGGGTGGGTTCTGCTCCCAGCATTGCAGCAAAAATGGCAGACGGAGTAGCTGTGTTGCAGTTGCAGACATGATGGTGCAGATCAGGTTTGGGGTCAGCCAGGGGAACACACTGCGTGACAGCCAGTGTGTGCTGCAGCAGATGAGGCTGTAAACACAGTGTGGAGTGTGCTTGCAGCACAGAGCGTGGTAACGCTGCTGCGCTGCTACATGCGCCCTGTGCGGGTCTCCAGCAGATTACATCATCTGCCAGAGCTGCAGAAGCACCAATCAGCTCTTTGCGCCCCTCTACCCACCAAATAACCCGGATAATGGCCGTTTACACTGCCCTGAGCCCCGGATAAGCCCCGTGTCCGACCCTGAACATTTGCCGGGTCAGATTCCCGGGGAACAGTACCCGTGTTATTTTTTTTCACCCCATTTACACCATGCCCTGCCCCGGACTGGAGCGGCAATATCCCGGGTCCAAACTCTGGTGTAAAAGGGGTATAGTTAACATGGCTGCAGCTCCCTAAAGTGGGGAATGCTATTCAGTGGTTGTGCTACTGGGTGAAGAGCTGGAATTAAAATGAGCAAATGTGGATCTTTCTATAGAAAGTGTTTTTGTGTGTGTACAGTGTTGGAGATATTTATTTGTTTCTTCCAATGGGCACCTATATTTCTGCTTACTCTCCTGAGATAATGACCATACATTATTGAAAAGTCCATCTTTTGCGCACTCTAATGCGGTAAATGTTGATTTCCTTCCTTGTCACACACAGAAATGATTCAAGGGGCTGTGTGACTTGTAATACCGTGTTCTCACTGCGAGTGAAAAATACATGGCTTTTACTGGCATTAAAACGCCAGGGACTGCAGGGACGGACCTCGGTTCTCACTGCTAGGCAAATTCCGGGTGAAGTAGTTCTACCCGGTCATTTGCCTTTTAACACTGGGTTTTATGCAGTGAGAACGGGTCAACCCGTGTCTGCATACTCGGATCTCAAACACGGGTAAAAATAAGGGTTTTACCCGTGTATGAGATCCGGATATGCGACCCGTTCACACTGCAAAAAAACCTGTGTTAAAAGGCAAATTTCCGGGTTGACATGCTACACCCGGTAATTTGTCTTGCAGTGAGAATGGGGTATTAGTAGTCACACCGCTCCTCCTATGATGCTAACTAAAAGTTGTGAACTAAATTGACTTGAGTGTTGTGCATTAATGGGCCAAGTGAACAAATGAATGTATTTAGAAGCCTACCTGGGTTCCAAATAGAGAAAGAGGATTGTTGGTAAAATATGTTTTCGAGCCATTAGTGCAGCAATTAAAATAACACGAGAGGCTTGTTTTCAGTTACTTGGGAGTATTGTATAGTCTGCCTGTATCTGCTGAAGGACATTGCAGCTACCTATTTCAGTCTCTTTTGACTGACAGGAAAAATAACCCTTCAAACCCTTAGACTGGTCCACAAATGGCCCTCATTACCACTTGTCTAAGCTAATAAATTTGTTTTCTATTTGTATCCCACTGATGAGTTGGTGCAGAATTTCTGCACGGCAGGAAGCCAGCCTCGCACCTAATGGAAATATGCTGTGCTCACAGGAAAGGTCTGCTGTAGGTGTCTGGAGCCCACTTTCTTGCTGCTGGTGAGTAGTTCTGGGTAATGCGGAAGTAAGGATTAACTAGATAGTCAAAATTGCCTAGAGGAATAGCCAAAATCGCACCTTTTTACACTGTGGGAGATAGCTATATGCGGCCCCACAGTGTCGCTATTATCTGGCGATCTAGACAGTGAATGCAAGGCAATTTTGACTATCCAAATGTTTGTATGTATTTGGCCTATGGCCAAATACACACATAGCCAAACTCGCTCAGTGTGCTAATTCAAAATCTCTCAGTGCACTAAAGGTTTGATGTACAGGTGCGATGGGATGCGCGCTCCCGCAGAATCAGATCAACAGCACATAAAGTATGTGCTGCCCGTACTTTTAGAACTAGATTGCATCGCATCTAGTACAGAACGCACGGTGCTTTAGCACATCGTAAGCATTTTGAACTAGATTCAATCTAGTTTTAAACGCACAGTGCACATTCCACCGTGTATCGCTCTGTGCACTAAGCCAGCAGTATGCCCTTGTGTACTCCCCTTACCTGTCACGCATGTGTTTTCCTATACACGGCTACATGTTCCCTTTAAGAGCAGCTTCCCCTAGCGTACTAGCAGGTTAGCCTTGGACGTAACACCTGTGCAGAGGAGATCAGAGTTCTACAAACTGCCATGTGCCACTAGGTCTTAAGCCAACCCCCTAGTACTTTGAAGTGTTAATAGGATGCTGTTCTGTTACTCTACACCAGTGTTTTTCAACCACTGTGCCGTGGCACACTAGTGTGCCTTGAGCTGTTCTCAAGTGTGCCCCCAGATCTAGAGATGCCCAAACCAGTTTACAGCCACCACCAGTTCAAGTGTTATTTACTGGTCTCTTCTTTTCATGTAAAGGGCCAATGTATTTTATTTGTGTTACCTGTGGGGACCAGTGTGATTGTTTTTTATATGGGAGCCAAGAGGTTTGTTTTTGGTACTCTTTACTTAGAAGGGCGCCCATCATGGCCATCTCGGGCATTGAATGCACTAAAAAATCGGGTGCGATGCGACCGACGAGATGCCCGAGATTTCCCATAGGGAACAATGTTAAATATCTCAATTGACCCGATTTTCCTGTTCAATGCCTCAATTGACCCAATTTTTCCATAGGAAACAATGTTAACCCCTTCCCGACATTTGACGTACATTTACGTCATGGTCGGGAAGTACTTCCCGACACATGGCGTAAATGTACGTCATGGCATTTAACTGTCACCGCGTCTATAGACGCGGTGACAGTTTCAACATGTCTGCTGTCCCTGACAGCAGACATGTCCGTGCATGCCCAGGGGGGGCTGCGATGCCGCCCCCCCGTCGGCGATCGCTGTGATTGGCTGTTCAGTGTGAACAGCCAATTACAGCGTTTTCCTGTGTCACCGGCGAATAACGTTCGCCGGTGACACGGGATCAGAGGTGATTGGTGCTGTAAAGTACAGCACCAATCACCGCGGGGTGTAAGGGTGACACTGGTGTCACCCCACCGCACCCCGCCCGCCCCCAAAGGCCGTGATTGGTTCGTCGGACCGACGGACCAATCACAGCCAAGGAGGGGGATTTAAACTAACGGTGACTGCACTGCAGACGCCATTCCGGTCTGGAATAGCGTGCAGTGCGGTCACCGTACCTCCCTGCCGCCATACTGACCAGAACCTTGCTCCATAGCTTGCTCCATACTTACCTGATCGCTGCTTCATCACTGCTTCCTGGATCCTGTTACTACTTGTGCCTTCCTGTGAAATTGTGCTGCTGCAGTGTACTAGCTAGATAGATAGAGAGATAGATAGAGAGATAGAGAGATAGAGAGATAGAGAGATAGAGAGATAGAGAGAGATAGAGAGAGATAGAGAGAGAGATAGTGTCAGAGAGTGCTGATCGCTGCTTCAACACTGCTTCCTGGATCCTGTTGCTACTTGTGCCTTCCTGTGAAATTGTGCTGCTGTAGTGTACTAGCTAGATAGAGAGATAGATAGAGAGATAGAGAGAGATAGAGAGAGATAGAGAGAGAGATAGTGTCAGAGAGTGCTATATTTTGTGCTGCTGCAGTGTGATATAGTTATAGATAGAGAGAGAGAGATAGAGAGAGAGAGATAGATAGAGAGGCCTAGTGACAGAGTGCTATATTTTGTGCTGCTGCAGTGTGATAGTTATAGAGAGATAGAGAGAGATAGAGAGAGATAGTGTCAGAGAGTGCTATATTTTGTGCTGCTGCAGTGTGATATAGTTATAGATAGAGAGAGATAGAGAGAAAGAGATAGATAGAGAGGCCTAGTGACAGAGTGCTATATTTTGTGCTGCTGCAGTGTGATAGTTATAGAGAGATAGAGAGAGATAGAGAGAGAGAGATAGAGAGAGATAGTGACAGATTGTGCTATATATTTTTGATATAACTGACTGCTGCCCCCTCCTTTTGTGCTGATCAGTATAAATTAACTGATCAGCAACTTTTTGGGGGCGCAGTTTTTTTTTTATATATAGATATACCTGTCAGTGCTGCTGCTGCAGTGTCATAGAGTGATAGATAGTGAGAGATAGAGAGATAGAGAGAGATAGTGACAGAGAGTGATAGAGAGTGCTAAATTTTTTGTCTGCTGCCCCCGCCTTTTGTGCTGATCACTATATCTGAGGTGATCAGCAACTTTTTTGGGGGTACAGAGGTTTTTTTTTTTTTTATATATACCTGTCAGTTGCACCAAAGGTTGTGCACCTGCTGCACCTCACTGGTAATCAGTGTCGCATCACTGATCACCTTTTTTTTTTTTGTGTGTGTGCTGTGGGGTCTTTTTTTAATTTTTTTTTTACACACACTGTGATTTTGTGGGTGTCCTGTGGCCGCTGTGCGCTGATCAGTGACGTACATCACTGATCATCTTTTTCGGTACAGGGTTGATCTATATATTTTTTTTTTTTGATCAAATTCCTGTTGCCTTTGAGCGCTGTTCAGTGACAGACGTTACTGACCAACATCTGTGCTCAATTTTTGGCGCAGGACCTTTTTTTTTTTTTTTAACCCCTTAAATTTTTTATTTTTAACCCCTTCATTTTTTTTTTTTTTATTGGTATAAAGTATTTTTTTTTTTCTGCACCACATACACACTACACACTACATACCCCCCGGATTGAAATAAAGTTTGTACCCCCCCCTACACTATACACGTGTTGAAACATTTCACTACCAGTAACACAAAAATAAAAATGGCATCCCAAATGTCCTCCCAAATGTCCTCCCAAATGTCCTCCCAGTCATCCAGGAGAATGTATTCAGCGGAGGAGGCATATGCCCTGCTTGCTTCTGACTCTGACACAGCCAGTGATGCAAGCGGGGAATTTGAAGGATTCGCCTTAAGCTCCTCTTCCTCCTCTGGTGATGAGGGACCCCCTCAAAGACGCCCCCGTAGAGCAGCTGAGACCCCCCCCCCCAATAATTGATCTCGTATGGACCCCACCACCAGACAATTTTGAGCCCCAGGTTCCTGAGTTTTTGGCCATGCCAGGAATCCAATTTGATTCCACAGGTCTCAGAGAAATTGACTTTTTCAAATTATTTTTCTCTGATGATTTTATAAATTTAATGGTGGACCAAACTAATTTATATGCCCAGCAGTTTATTGCTCAAAACCCCACGTCATCATTTGCTAGGTGGACCCCTGTAGATGCAGTAGAGATGATGACGTTTTGGGGTCTGGTGTTTCATATGGGCATAGTAAAAAAGCCAGAAATTAGGCAATATTGGAGTACAGATGTTCTGTACAGTACTCCATTTTACCGTATGGCCATGCCCCGGACTCGATTTGAGACAATTCTTAAATTTATACATTACACCGATAATGCACAGTGCCCACCCAGAGATGATCCCACCTTTGACCGGCTATTCAAAGTCAGGCCGGTCATTGATCATTTCAGTGCCAAATTTGAAGAGGTGTACATCCCTGAAAAATTTATTTGTATCGACGAGTCCCTTATACATTTTAAAGGAAGGGTTAAATTCCGCCAGTACCTTCCCAGTAAGAGGGCAAGGTATGGCATAAAAATGTACAAACTGTGTGAAAGCACCTCAGGGTACACCCACAGGTTTAGGGTTTATGAAGGGAAGGATTCAAGAATTGAACCGCCAGAATGCCCCCCCTCCCTCGTAGGTGTTAGTGGGAAAATTGTCTGGGATTTAGTGCACCCCTTCCTGGATAAAGGTTATCACCTCTATGTGGATAACTTTTACACCAGCATCCCCCTGTTTAAGGCCCTTGGTTCAAGAGGTACAGCAGCTTGCGGTACTGTGCGCAAGAACCAAAGAGGCCTCCCAAAAACGCACATTGCCCAAGTAATGAGAAGGGGTGAAAGCAGGGGAATATGCACCGAAAATATGTTGTTGGTCAAATATAAGGACAAGAGGGATGTCCTTATACTGACAACAATTCACGGAGACAGTACCACCTCCGTCCCTGTACGAGGTACCAGTACCCACACCTCAAAACCTAATTGTATCCTGGATTACAATAGGTACATGGGCGGAGTGGATCTTTCAGATCAGGTACTGAAGCCGTACAGTGCCCTGCGGAAAACAAAAATCTGGTACAAGAAGGTGGCCGTGTATATCATCCAGATGGCACTGTATAACGCTTACGTGCTATTCCGTTCTACCGGCCAGAGGGGGACATTTATGCACTTTCAAGAGGAAGTCATAAAGGGCCTAATATTTGGGAACCAGCAGGCAGAGGGCCCCAGTACTTCTAGTACTGGCCCCCGTATTGTACCAGGGCAGCATTTTCCTGATGAAATCCCCTCCACTGGAAAAAAGGGCAGGACACAAAAAAGGTGCAAAGTTTGCTATAAAAAGGGAATAAGAAAGCAAACTATTTTCCAGTGTGACACTTGCCCCGACAAACCCGGCCTATGTATAAAGGAGTGTTTTAAAATATACCACACATCTATGGAATATTAGGTTCATAATTTCACCGTGCTTCGGGGGTCTTGCTAATGCCACATAGCACCCACCATTCATTCCACCAGAATCTGAGCCGCAAAATCCAAAAATCACTCCTTCCCTTCTGAGTCCTGCCATGCACCCAACTGGTATTTTTTGGTCACATGTGAGGCATTGCCGTACTCGGGAGAAATTGGGGCACATATTTTGGGGTGCTTTGTCTCCTTCATTCCTTGTGAAAATGAAAAATTTTGAGCCAGAACTGCATTTTTGTGTAAAAAAATGTAATTTTTCATGTTCACTGCCCACTTGTATCAAAATTGGTGAAACCCCTGGGGGTTTGAAATGTACACTATACCCCTAGATGAATTCCCTGAGGGGTGTAGTTTGCAAAATGGGGTCACTTGTGGGGGGGTTCCACTGTATTGGTGCTTTGGGGGTCTTGCTAATGCGACATAGCACCCACCATCATTCCACCAGAATTTGTGCTGCAAAATCCAAATATCACTCCTTCCCTTCTGAGTCCTGCCACTTTTTGGTCACACATGAGGCATTGCCGTACTCGGGAGAAATTGGGGCACAGATTTTGGGGTGCTTTGTCTCCTTCATTCCTTCTGAAAATGAAAAATTTTGAGCCAGAACTGCATTTTTGTGTAAAAAAATGTAATTTTTCATTTTCACTGCCCACTTGTATCAAAATTGGTGAAACCCCTGGGGGTTTTAAATGTACACTATACCCCTAGATGAATTCCCTGAGGGGTGTAGTTTGCAAAATGGGGTGACTTGTGGGGGGGTTCCACTGTATTGGTGCAACATAGCACCCACCATTCATTCCACCAGAATATGTGCTGCAAAATCCAAAAATCACTCCTTCCCTTCTGAGTCCTGCCATGCACCCAACTGGTATTTTTTGGTCACATGTGAGGCATTGCCGTACTCGGGAGAAATTGGGGCACAGATTTTGGGGTGCTTTTTCTCCTTCATACCTTCTGAAAATGAAAAATTTTGAGCCAGAACTGCATTTTTGTGTAAAAAATGTAATTTTTCTTTTTCACTGCCCACTTGTATCAAAATTGGTGAAACCCCTGGGGGTTTGAAATGTACACTATACCCCTAGATGAATTCCCTGAGGGGTGTAGTTTGCAAAATGGGGTCACTTGTGGGGGGGTTCCACTGTATTGGTGCTTGGGGGGTCTTGCTAATGCGACATAGCACCCACCAAAATTCCACCAGAATCTGAGCTGCAAAATCCAAAAATCACTCCTTCCCTTTTGAGTCCTGCCATGCACCCAACTGGTATTTTTTGGTCACATGTGAGGCATTGCCGTACTCGGGAGAAATTGGGGCACAGATTTTGGGGTGCTTTTTCTCCTTCATACCTTCTGAAAATGAAAAATTTTGAGCCAGAACTGCATTTTTGTGTAAAAAATGTAATTTTTCTTTTTCACTGCCCACTTGTATCAAAATTGGTGAAACCCCTGGGGGTTTGAAATCTACACTATACCCCTAGATGAATTCCCTGAGGGGTGTAGTTTGCAAAATGGGGTCACTTGTGGGGGGGTTCCACTGTATTGGTGCTTGGGGGGTCTTGCTAATGCGACATAGCACCCACCAAAATTCCACCAGAATCTGAGCTGCAAAATCCAAAAATCACTCCTTCCCTTTTGAGTCCTGCCATGCACCCAACTGGTATTTTTTGGTCACATGTGAGGCATTGCCGTACTCGGGAGAAATTGGGGCACAGATTTTGGGGTGCTTTTTCTCCTTCATACCTTCTGAAAATGAAAAATTTTGAGCCAGAACTGCATTTTTGTGTAAAAAATGTAATTTTTCATGTTCACTGCCCACTTGTATCAAAATTGGTGAAACCCCTGGGGGTTTGAAATGTACACTATACCCCTAGATGAATTCCCTGAGGGGTGTAGTTTGCAAAATGGGGTCACTTGTGGGGGGGTTCCACTGTATTGGTGCTTGGGGGGTCTTGCTAATGCGACATAGCACCCACCAAAATTCCACCAGAATCTGAGCCGCAAAATCCAAAAATCACTCCTTCCGTTCTGAGTCCTGCCATGCACCCAACTGGTATTTTTTGGTCACATGTGAGGCATTTCCGTACTCGGGAGAAATTGGGGCACATATTTTGGGGTGCTTTTTCTCCTTCATACCTTCTGAAAATGAAAAATTTTGAGCCAGAACTGCATTTTTGTGTAAAAAAATGTAATTTTTCATTTTCACTGCCCACTTGTATCAAAATTGGTGAAACCCCTGGGGGTTTGAAATGTACACTATACCCCTAGATGAATTCCCTGAGGGGTGTACTTTGCAAAATGGGGTGACTTGTGGGGGGGTTCCACTGTATTGGTGCAACATAGCACCCACCATTCATTCCACCAGAATCTGTGCTGCAAAATCCAAAAATCACTCCTTCCCTTCTGAGTCCTGCCATGCACCCAACTGGTATTTTTTGGTCACGTGAGGCATTGCCGTACTCGGGAGAAATTGGGGCACATATTTTGGGGTGCTTTTTCTCCTTCATACCTTCTGAAAATGAAAAATTTTGAGCCAGAACTGCATTTTTGTGTAAAAAAATGTAATTTTTCATTTTCACTGCCCACTTGTATCAAAATTGGTGAAACCCCTGGGGGTTTGAAATGTACACTATACCCCTAGATGAATTCCCTGAGGGGTGTAGTTTTCAAAATGGGGTGACTTGTGGGGGGGTTCCACTGTATTGGTGCTTGGGGGGTCTTGCTAATGCGACATAGCACCCACCAAAATTCCACCAGAATCTGAGCCGCAAAATCCAAAAATCACTCCTTCCGTTCTGAGTCCTGCCATGCACCCAACTGGTATTTTTTGGTCACATGTGAGGCATTGCCGTACTCGGGAGAAATTGGGGCACATATTTTGGGGTGCTTTTTCTCCTTCATACCTTCTGAAAATGAAAAATTTTGAGCCAGAACTGCATTTTTGTGTAAAAAAATGTAATTTTTTATTTTCACTGCCCACTTGTATCAAAATTGGTGAAACCCCTGGGGGTTTGAAATGTACACTATACCCATAGATGAATTCCCTGAGGGGTGTACTTTGCAAAATGGGGTGACTTGTGGGGGGTTCCACTGTATTGGTGCAACATAGCACCCACCATTCATTCCACCAGAATCTGTGCTGCAAAATCCAAAAATCACTCCTTCCCTTCTGAGTCCTGCCATGCACCCAACTGGTATTTTTTGGTCACATGTGAGGCATTGCCGTACTCGGGAGAAATTGGGGCACAGATTTTGGGGTGCTTTTTCTCCTTCATACCTTCTGAAAATGAAAAATTTTGAGCCAGAACTGCATTTTTGTGTAAAAAAATGTAATTTTTCATTTTCACTGCCCACTTGTATCAAAATTGGTGAAACCCCTGGGGGTTTGAAATGTACACTATACCCCTAGATGAATTCCCTGAGGGGTGTAGTTTGCAAAATGGGGTGACTTGTGGGGGGGTTCCACTGTATTGGTGCTTGGGGGGTCTTGCTAATGCGACATAGCACCCACCAAAATTCCACCAGAATCTGAGCTGCAAAATCCAAAAATCACTCCTTCCCTTCTGAGTCCTGCCATGCACCCAACTGGTATTTTTTGGTCACATGTGAGGCATTGCCGTACTCGGGAGAAATTGGGGCACAGATTTTGGGGTGCTTTGTCTCCTTCATACCTTCTGAAAATGACAAATTTGGAGCCAGAACTGCATTTTTGTGTAAAAAAAATAATTTTTCATTTTCACTGCCCAGTTGTACCACAATTGGTGAAACCCCTGGGGGTTTGAAATGTACACTATACCCCTAGATGAATTCCCTGAGGGGTGTAGTTTGCAAAATGGGGTCACTTGTGGGGGGGTTCCTAACTTTTAGCATCTTATGGTGCCTTGAAACCTACATGGTGCCTAAAAAATAATCTCATAAAAAGGAGGCTCCAAAATCAAGTAGGTGCTCCTTCTATTATGAAGCCTGTGGTTTGGTCACCGTGCACACTAGGGCCACATATAGGATATTTATGAAAACAAAAGAATTGGGGGAATCAATTTTTAGTCACATTTCTCTAGTAAAATGTACTGTGTTCCTTATAAAAATGTATTAAAATTGCAAATCTGCAAAAAAAAAGAAATTTTGAAATTTCACCTACACTTTGTTTTAATTCCTGTGAAACACCTAAAGGGTTAACAAACTTCCAAAATGCTGTTTTGAATACTGTGAGGGGTGCAGTTTTTGAAATGGCATCATTTATGGGGGTGTCTCACATACAAGTCCCTCAAAGTTACATCAGAACTGAACTGGTCCCTAAAAAAATCAGTGTTTGAAATTTTCTTGAAAATTTGAGAATTTGCTATTCATATTGTAAGCCTCCTAGTGTCCCAAAAAATTAAAAGGAAGTTGAAATAATGATGTCAACATAAAGTAGACATATGGCCTATGTTAGTTATTCACTATTTTGAGTGGTAAGATTATTTGTCTCACAAGCAGAAAATTTAACATTTTGCAAATCGCTAAATTTTCCATTTTTTCACGATATTTTGGTATTTTTCACAAAAAAACACAGACTGTATCGACCCAAATTTACCACTAATTTGAAGTACAATGTGTCACGAAAAAACAATCTCAAAATCACTGGGATAAGTAAAAGCAAAAAAAAGTTATCCCCACTTAAGTGAGACATGTCAGATTTGAAAAAAAGGGCTCTGTCAGGAACGCAAAAACTGGCTCTGTCAGGAAGGGGTTAAATGGGCCACAGAGGCCAAATAGGCACCCTGAAGTGTATAAAAGCCACCCGAATTGTTAACGCCACCCCACGATCAACGTCAACCCGAAGCGTGGCGAGCGCAGCGAGCCCGTGAGGGGCGGCGGTACGCGTCCGACGACCTTTTCATACCCCCACTATCCACGTCGGCGTGGAGTTGAGAATAGAAAGTGTGGCGAGCGCAGCGAGCCACCGAGCCCGAAGCGTGGCGAGCGCAGCGAGGGGACGCGGATACCTTCACAGGTATCCGCGTCCCCTCGCGGGCTTCACAGCTGTCCGCGTCCCCTCGCGGGGCTCGCTGCGCTCGCCACGCTTCGGGCTCGGTGGCTCGCTGCGCTCGCCACACTTTCTATTCTCAACTCCACGCCGACGTGGATAGTGGGGGTATGAAAAGGTCGTAGGATGCGTACCGCTGCCCCTCGCGGGCTCGTTGCGCTCGCCACGCTTCAGGTTGACGTTGATCGTGGGGTGGCGTTAACAATTCGGGTGGCCATTATACACTTCAGGGTGCCTATTTGGCCTCTGTGGCCCATTTAACATTGTTTCCTATGGAAAAATCGGGTCAATTGAGGCATTGAACAGGAAAATTGGGTCAATTGAGACATTTAACATTGTTCCCTATGGGAAATCGCGGGCATCTCGACGGTCGCATCGCACCCGATTTTTTAGTGCATTCAATGCCCGAGATGCCCGAGATTTTTTACTAACGATGCCCATGATCAAAATCGTGGGCGCCGTTCTAAGTAAAGAGTACCTTGTTTTTTTTCCTGTGGGGGCCAGTGTCTTTTGCCCTGTGGGAATCTCATGGTGTGCCTTGGCAATTTTAAAATCTTACTTAGTGTGCCGCAAGGTAATAAGGTTGAAAATCACTGCTCTACACAGACACATCTTCTCATAGTATTAACCCTTCCAAGTACTGTGAGGCGTTATCTATGCAATCTTTGGTGACTCACACAGAATAGAGTCTCATGTAGTATTAACCTGTCTAATTACTTTTCTAAATCCTTCTTTACTACAAAGAGTTCTACTGGAATTTTTCTGTGACTCACACAGTATTAACCCTTCAAAGTACTTCTTTACAATACTAGAATACTATAATTATTGCAACATGTAATATTATAGTGGGACAGTGAGGAAATCACCTACATTAAACTTAACTGCTTGTCTTCATTTTCAAGGACTACATAAACTAAATCCAACTCAAATTCAATATTATTAAGCTATTTATATAGTATCTACATATTTTGCAAGTCTTTGTATTCATTCACGTCCGTGTCTGTACCATTGGTACTTCAAATCTTTTTTTGGGGGGGGGGGGGGGTGTTAGTGCAAACACTAACCACACAGGTTCCGCAGCGCCTAACAATACACAAATACAGAAAAAACAGATAACGAATTACAGTATAAGACCATTTAGGACAAGTACATGATAAATAAGGATAGTTACATCAGGGGACAGGACACTGAAGCAATAATCAGGGTGGCAGAGATGTGTATATATTGTAAGAAAAGCACATGAGGAGAGAGGACCCTGCTCGCGAGAGCTTACATTCTAAAGTGGTGAATTAGACAGACAGGGGTGACATAGAATGGGTAGAAGTGAGCATAAACAGAAGGTAAAGATGAGAGATGGTCAGGTTTTATGCAAGAGGGTCGGTAGAGGTCAGCTGTCTTGGATATTTTAAGTCTAAAAAAGCGCTGGTTCATCCAAGAGTAGACCGCATAAAGGCAGTTGGAGATATGAGTGAGGATAGAAGGAGAGAGATCAGGAGAGAAGCAGTAGATTTCAGTATTATCAGCATAGATGTGATATTGGAAGTCAAGTGAGCAAATGAGTTCACCCAGAGAGATAAGGCCCATACACACTTGACGATTTTCAGCTGAAAATCGGTCAAAACTGCCGTTTTGAGCGATTTTAGGCCGAAAATCGCCCAGTGTGTATGCCCCGGAGATTGCCGACTAGCGATGATGCGCGCTCCCGCATCATCGCTAGGAAAGTGGTTCATCTGCTGGTTTTACCAGCAGATGTGGCGATGATGGATGGTTTTTCATCCATCATCACCATGTGTGTACGCCTGCCGGGCTGAAAAATTAACCACTTTCAGCCCGGCGGACCGCCCCCTCGCCCGTCATACTCACCCCTGTGCTCCGTCTGGCTGGCCGGCTGGATGCTGCTGCTGCTGCTGCAGAGACCTGCTCCCCGGCCAGGCTAGCCCCGCCCCCAGCCTAAACACACGGAGCAGACAGCACTGCTCCCTGCTAACACCTGCTGGGCACCAATGGTTATATTATTCTGCCCACTGCCACCAATGTATTCATTAAATGCACCAATATATATATATAGATATATATATAATATATATATATATCTATAGATATATATATATATATATAATATATATATTATATATATATATATATATATATATAATATAATATAATATTATATATATATATATATTATATATTTATATTTATATATTAATTTATATTATAATATATTATAATATATTGTTGGTGCATTTAAATGAATACATTGGTGGCAGTGGGCATATAAAATATAAACATTGGTGGGCAGCTGTGTGCGTCGCTATCTGCTGGGGACGGCTATGGATAGTGTAGGGCACGGGGCGCCCCAGGCGGGGAGGGAGGGCGCTTTGGCGCTTACCCGCTTTGCTCCACAGGGGAACTATGCGGCCACATCTCACCGAGGGAGGGAAGGGGCTGGAGGGGGATTTGGTGACGGCCGCCGAGTCGCTCCAGGGGTACATGGGGGGGGGGGGGGGGTTGCATTTAAATAAATATACATTTGTGGCAGTGGGCATATAAATATATAAACATTGGTGGGCAGTGTTGGCAGTAACGTATACATTGCTGGTCTGTGCCAGCAATGCATAAATCATAAATTAGCATCAACACTGCCCACCGATGTTTATATATTTATATGCCCACTGCCACCAATGTACTGTGTATATATGAAACCCTTGGAATTCAAACCCAGCCCATTTATAATGAAAGATTTTCAGCAAAGTCTTTCGCCTCCTGAAAATCTCTTGCTCTTTGGGGAAAATAGCTCAGTGTGTACGCACTACTTTGGTGAAAGATATAGCTATCAAAGATTTTGGCAAAGTCTTTTGAAATGAAAATCTTCAAGTGTGTATGGGCCTATAGAGAAGAAGAGGACCAAGAATAGACTCTTGGGGGACACCTATCAATATAAGAGCAGGGCAGGTGGAGGCATTAGAGGTACAGCTGGTCATTTTCAAAACTGACAGTGCAAATACAAGCATAAACATAAACAGTAATAGTCAAAGTTTTTTGCAGACGTCATAATGGTGATATTGCGGCTGAATATCCATATTAAACAGGCAGGAGTAGTATGTTGTGAGAATAACGTGAACTCATTAGAAGCAGTAATTTGGTTTTCAGAGTTGTTGTTGTTTTCTGTCCGGTTTTTCTTTGGTAGAACACCGGTATAACGCTGCAGTTATGTTTAAATCGTGCCGCACTTAAAAATTATGCGCTTCAAATATATTATACACACGGCTAGACCATGCACACAGCCTATGTAATTATGGATTCACTATGCTGCTGCAGAAGGCCAGTTGCGTGGTGCAAAGGAAAATTTGCAATGTTGGACCTGCAGTATATGGCTGATACAGACTCGTCCACATACATCCAGTCTCCATGTGATATAACTTGCATTATACATAACGTGTGAGATGTTTAACTGTGTAGCACCTGATGTCTTTTGTGACTATTTCAGTTAACTAGCATCTTATTTACAAATATGGAGCAAATATTATGCACAAGCAGCTTCTGCTAATCAAAGTATGTGGCATGTCTATAGTCCGCATGTGACTGCCACTGTATCTGCATGAGTAATGGCACGTTACATTGTTTTCCTTGTAAACAGTATAGCGTAGCATGTCACATTTTAATCCACAGAAGCAGATTGTGCATCATATCATAAGATGCTTTTTAATGGAAAAGTGGCAAAAAAGATGATTGGCGCTACAGAGTTGTGCGGCTAGAACAGGGCTGGGCAACACCGGCCCTCCAGATGTTGTTGAACTACAAATCCCAGCATGCCTTGCATCAGCTTCAGCATGGCCACATAGCAAAGCATCCTGGGATGTGTAGTTCACAAACATCTGGAGGGACGGTGTTGCCCAGCCCTGGGCTAGAAGGACTATTTAAAATGAACGGAGGCTAGATGCATTTGCACACATCTGTATATGCACATTGCACTTAATTAAATCCTACCCCTGTATTATTTACAGAGGTGTAGCTTCAAATGATGTAGCTGTAGTGCAAAGCTTCAAAGTAATGTAGCAGGGGATCTTCACTCCAGTCCTCAAGTACTATCTACAGGTCTTGTTTTATGGATATCTTAAATCATACAGGGGTGATTTCCTCTATTTGCTGACATTAGGGGCCGGTTAACCTATCAGCATATTGTTGGTGTCAGAATCATTATGTGATACTTACGTTTATACATATAAGTGTTCCCACTAGGATAATTGTCATTGTATGTAACATAATCTGCATTACTGCAAGTACCTCATCATATGTCCTCCACAAATATTGCCACTGATGTCTTTCAGTAGGGTCACATGGTCATTCTTATCATTTCTCACAAGGTGACAGATAGAACTCTCATATATGTACAAGTGTTTTTGGTAAGTAAAGCCATATGCATTTTAGATAGTGCAAGTCATTTGAAACGGTTTGCAAGTTGTATATCAGTGTGCACGCATTTCAGAGGCTGTTTATAATAAACTTATCAGCATAAACTAGTGTATAGCCACTGACCTTTTGGTGAATGTCTTGCCTTAGGAGAGAGTATGTCCTAACATTCTAAATTTCAGAGTAAAAGTAAAGAGTAAGAAGTAGTCAGTATTTTCACTGCGTACAAACAAACCCCCTTGCATTGCAACATGGTTGTTTCCAGGCTTCTGTTTGGTCCTTTTTTATTTTGACTTGGAATCAGGCCCATTATGTACCAGTCTTGTATCTGTGATTTAAAATTAAGTCGTCTGGTAAAAAAGAACTTATACATGATATAATATATGTATCATGTATAATATGCCCCAAAGAGATAAAGGTAACACATGTAGTAACAGGACCAAAACTCAAACAAGAGTGTAAAAACAAAGTCTTACATAAAAAGAATGTAAGCTCTCATGAGCAGGGCCATCTTACCTCATGTACTTTTCCTTCTCTTACTTTGACCATCTGACCTCTCAGACGATCAGACCTGATGGCAGTTGTTCTCAAAATGGAAAAAAAAAACATGCTGCACTGCAGGTGGGGCAGATGTAACATTTGCAGAGAGAGTTAGATTTGGGTGAGGTGCATTGGAACCGAAATCTAAACTGCGGTATTTACCCTGCGCAGAAACAAAAGCACACCATGGAATAGCCTTCATGTCGAGTTTGACATGAAAGTTCTTTTTCCGGCCATTTTGAAATGAAGAGCTCAAAGGAAGGCCACTTTTATAGTTTCTATAATGAGCAAACCTATTTTCAGCTGTGCTAACATAATTGCACAAAGGTTTTCAAGGGTTTTGTAATCATCCATTAGTATTCCAACTCGATTAGCAAACACAATGTACATTCAGAAACCTGGAGTGATGGTTGCTGGAAATGGTCCTTTATACACCTATGTAGACATTCCTTTAAAAACCAGACATGTGCAGCTACTATAGTCATTTACCAAATTAACAATGTATAGAATGAATTTCTGATTCATTTAATGTTATCTTCATAACAAAAAAAAAAAAAGTACTTTTATTTAAAAAATAAGGACATTTCTAAGTGACCCCAAAATTTTTTTGCCTTTTTTTAGAAGCGTTTCTGAAGCAAGGTAAAGGTTTTTAACCTTGCTGCAAAGTGAATTTGTTACTTGAAAGGTCATCTCTTCGGGTCAGGGGGCTCTCGCGCGTACAAGAAACTCTATGCTCCATTCATATCCAGATGAGTCACAGCATATTCTAGTCACACGGCTATATATAGCCATTCCTAGCTATGCAAACACTCGGACACTTGCAAGGTAGTTGATTCCCTCAGCAGTCACCCAGTGGAGGCAGCAGCTGCTGTTTATAAGACAAGTATGCCAATAATTTGCGCTCAGGTGTATACCTAAAGGAAAAATGTTTTTCCCACGAAGACATTTCGACCATATTTATACACTAAATAAAGATTACATTTTTTCATAGTAGATAGGAGACAGACATAACAAAGCATGTTCAGATAGTAAACATTGTATAGGAAGCATTGATGGGAAATGGTTTCTCTTGTTTTGTTCTTTTTCTCCTACCTATGCAATGGGTAACTTTTATTTTCGATCATGTTTTTAAATCTAGCATACTATTGTACTGAATGAGTAGTAGACTCTCCAATGTGGGGAAAAAAATACCACAGTACATCAAATCTAAACATGCATGAGAGATCGAGAACCATTAATAAGTAGTAAAATGAGCAACCTGAATGAGCCTGTTGTATATTTCTATTGGTAACAATCTCCCATTGCTGCTAGCATGTAGTCGCGATTGGTTACCTCTTACAGGTCTCTCTATCGTTAGACGACATTTGCAGATAATAAGGACGTCTTGCCGACTGTTATGTTGTACACGCAGATACTTGCATTCGGTGAATTCGGTAATAAATAAATCTGCTCCCTGAAGACAGTTGGGGGGGCGGGGGAGTTGTTTTGATGCTGTTTAACTTTTTTCTTATTATTTTGACATATTTCGGTAGGATTGTTGGAGAGAGGTGACAGACTCTCGCCCCCTTCTTGAGGCCCATGTTCGTTCTTAACAAGCTGCTACAGGGCCCTCCAGAGCTCTCAGAGGCAGGCAGCTGAGGCACAGAGTAAGGGGTGAAATTTTACCTCTGTTTGTTGGAATTTTTGGGGAGGAGTGGGTGTAGGAGTACGTGGGGGGCGTGAAAGCTTCTATGTACTGCAGAGAGGCAGCATGGAGAAGGGGCAGAGGAGGGAGGGGGATTTGGAGCATATATATTCTTTATAATAATTGAATGCTACTCATTTAACAGATACGTTCTCTTTCTTTTTACTGCTAATCCTGCCTGGAATAAGTTAGTTATTCGGAAGCTGTGTTTCAGTTTCTAATCAGACCAGTTTGTTAGGTCAGTTATAAATAGCGGATGGAGTCAAAATCCCAGCGGTCGAAATACCGACGCTGGAATCCCGACCGCCGCAATGCCGGCAATTTCTCCCTCTATGGGTGTCCACGACACCCAAAGAGGGAGAATAAAATAGTGTGCTGAGCGTAGTGATGCACTGGGCCCGCTGCGTGGTTAGCGCAGCGAGCCCGCAAGGGGGCGGGGATCCACGCCCCCCCCCCCAATATTTCAGTGGTCGGGATTCCGGCATCGGTATTTCGACCGCTGGGATTTCGTACTGGATCCATAAATAGTACCGTATGATCTGTAGCAATGGCCTGAGCCATCTTGTATCTATAATTAATAATTTAATGGGTGGATGGTATTTTCTGTCAAATACCGAATCACCACAATACAAATACCCATTGAGTTTTTTTCTTCCATAGAAGCACATTGCGGTTTATGCAACAGGAAAACCTCATTTGTTTTTGCTTCCACTATAGAGGTTTTCCTGCTGTGTAATGATCTCCCCTGAGCTTAACTGCCTTTCCACTGTGGCTGCCCCAGATGGTGCCCGTAATTCTTGTTCTGTTGGTACGAGAGTACCGAGGTGGACACGTTTCTTTTTGTGGCCTTCAGAGGTGGCAAGAATAAAAGTTCAAAGATTTGGTGATTTTAGGCTGGTTTAGCTGCTGTACATGTCTAAACCTGTACAATGGTTGGCATTACTGCCTCACAGCGCTGAGGTCATGGGTTTGATTCCCACCATGGCACTAACTGTGCGGAGTTTGTATTTTCTCCCCATGCTTACGTGAGTTTCCTCCAGGTTCTCCGGTTTCCTCTCACAATCCAGAAATATACTGGTAGCCTAATGGCTCCCAACACAATTAACCCTAGAATGTCGTTGTGTGCATGCGCCGTGCACCGCAATCTATGGCGGCGCTGGGCTTCACTGGTGCACTCCGGCGGGCAGGTAGCAGGCTGTTTTAGCGGGGCACTGCTAGAGGGGCAGGGCGCAGTCT
Organism: Crinia signifera; assembly: GCF_055691185.1. Lineage (NCBI taxonomy): Eukaryota > Metazoa > Chordata > Amphibia > Anura > Myobatrachidae > Crinia > Crinia signifera. The sequence goes on along the minus strand of NC_139220.1, from coordinate 255,065,098 downwards.
GCCCTTTAAAAATAGGGCAGGGAGCAGCGTCCTGCTAAAACAGCCTAGCGGGAACACTATATTAAAGAGCAAGAAGCTTGGAACTTCTTCAATGGTCCGGTTGATCCCTGTGGTACTCATCCACTTGTTCTACAAATAGCCCTATAATACCATGTTCTCATTGCCACCCCTGCAAAAACCCAGGTTTTTTGTTGCCGGTTTTTGGCGGGGTACAGATCATCTCAGCTCACAGACCCAGTTTATACTGCACCTTAGACCTGGACAATTCCCGTGTCTGCCCTGTTCACACGGCTTCCCTTGGCTGCCCTGCCAACAAGTGTGAGGAATCTAAGAGCATCTTTTATTGGCTGTTTAAAGAGCATAGGGGCACCACCACTCTTCCACCGGTTGAGATCATGCACCATGGAGTACTGCTTATGAAGTGCTTTAAGTTTCTTCACAACCTGTTGCTTGGTTTTATTGATGCCAGGGCAGGCAGTATATTTGATATGTTGTAGTACACTTTCGAATCTTTGCTTCTTTATTTCCTCCTCCCCTCACAGCCAGAAGCTCCAGCATCTCCTCATCCAGTGAGCCATGTCTTATCTCCTCTCTGCAGCATTAAATGGTTGTCACCTGATCTCATTCCCCAATCAGCCTGCTTTTTCACGTACTGTGTAAAAAACCTGGGTTGTGCCTGTTCACGCTGGTGGAGACCCTGGTAATTCCCAGGAATAACCCTGCAAAAAAAACTGTGTGTAATTCTCAGGGCATTACACCTGGGAATTTCACTCACACCCGTTCACACTGAGGCAGAACACTGGATATTACTGCTTGCCCTGGCAAAAAACCTTTGTTTTTGCGGCAGTGAGAACGGGGTATAATTGGGAACCAAGTTCTGAAATTTTTCCACCATTTAAATGTTCCTAAATGTTTGTCATTTGCTTATGTAGCCAAGTATCTATACCCTGTAGTTGTCCTACATTGTTTTGAACTATACTTGCTGTGTTCTTGTTTTGCCTATTTGTTTATGTACTCTGTAATTTGGCGCTGTGGATCCCTTGTGGCACCATACAAATAAAGGATAATAATAATAAAAAAATAATGAATATGGCAAGTAAAAAAGTAATGCCACGATTTTGCATGGATTAAACACCTCACACCCTGTTTCTTAGATACAATGTTTTTTTTCTGAGTTACAGGCATGATTCTGCTGTGGAAAGATCATTTATTAAGGACACCTTGGGTCCTTTGAGTTTACTGTTTTTTGCTTTGTGTACTGATCTAAAGGGAACAAGTTATCAGAGTATAACAAGGGAGATCCTGTGTGTGGGTGGCTGGGGGATGGGGTTAATTGTCGGAAGGATATAATTCAGTTGTTGGCTGCTGGCAGCTGTTCTTGCTTCCCCCCTGTGTTGAGGAAAACTAGGTTTTTCCATACTCTCACTACAGATCTTTAATACTGTGTGCCAGTTACCTCGCTTCATGTACTCAGTGTGAAAGAATTCTGTTTATCACTGTTTTCCCCCTTTATCTACATAGGTCTAGTGTCCACAGACAACTTGTCTTTAGAAGGTTGGTAAAATTCCGTTGTGGTTGCAATGTTACATCTGTGGGCTGTATTCAATCCGGGTTCACGGCTGTCGGGCCGGCCCAACAGTCGTGCCCTGGTCCCAACCACTGCATCTCGACAGGCGCAATTCAATGTCCCATCTATCAATTCCCGAAAAGGGGGCGGGGCTGCGAGAAACGGACCATCGAGATCTGGCCGTGAGCTCGACAATCCACAGCCGTTCTCTGCAAAACGAGCCCTACGGCTTTTAAAGTCGGGCTTGTTTTGCCGAGATACCTGCTCAATGCTGTCGGGAAAGACCACATTGAATAGGCAGCCGCTTATAGCAAACATTCAAAGCTAAAGTTCTAGTGGCTTCAGCTGCAGAGCGCTATCTCACATTCTAGCCAGATGGCCACTCTGCAATGCAGTTCAGAAGAATGCAGGAATGAAATGTGTAATTATATTGTTTGTTTAGCAATGAGGAATTACAACCGAGTAGGATAAGGTGGCAGTGGATGGCCCTGGGCCTTTCATAGTTCTACAAAGAATAGTAATTAATGCCCTGGCTTTAGCACAGTTTAAGTTTTGGTTAGTAAGTGTTTAACCCATGTCAGCAAGAACATAGGAGTTAAGGTGCGTACACACTTGGTCGTTTTTGCCCAGTGTATATGCACAGCGATAACGGGGAAAATCTCTGGGCAGAAAATCGCTCAGTGCGCGCACACTGAGCAATTTTCCGACCATCCAATCAATTTTCACAGGGACGGATGGCTTTCTATAACAGAATGCTATGGAAAGCCATCCACCCCACCGCTCATCTGCCGGTAATACCAGCAGATGAGCGGCATGCATCAGTGCTCATCGCCCAGCCATACACACTGGGTGGCTTTTGATCTTAAAGCCGCTGAAACGGTAAAAGTGATCGGCTTTCACCTCAGAATCGCCCAGTGTGTATGGGCCTTCAGTTCCGTCTGCATCTGTGCCTCTCAATATTTGTGTTTTCATTAACCATGTCTATGCTTGCAAGTCACAAGCGTATTTCATAGGTCTGCTTTAAGGTCCTCCTAAATCATAAAAGGACAATTCAAGTCTTGCACTGTTCTGTTGCGCACATCAGTACTGTTGTTCCATCATTTAACAGTCTGAGAACTAGTAAATATTTTATTTCAGAACCTGTAGGAATACAGTATATGGGACCTACTTACTTTAAGTGGCTATGTCAAACTAGGCTGCTATTGGACAATCACCAGGAGCTGGAATGCTATCAGACATTTCAGACTGCTCTTCTTTTTTTATTTATGTCTGTATGCGATTTTGTCTAGCTCTGTACAAAGGATTTTCAACTGCTTAAGAGATCCACAAGTTCGTGGAGTACATATGCTATTGTTTATTGCAGCGCTAGGACCAAATGTCCTGTTTTGGTGACTTGTATGAAGGCGTGTGTGTAGGCATACTCGTGAGTGCTGTGCGAGGAATACGTATTGTTATTGTCATCCGCTCCTGCTACATATAGAAGTAACAGTGCTGCAGCAGAGGTCCCACTGATTCATGTAATGATAAAGTGCTGGTGTGGGCATGCTGTTACAAAGGATGGACGTTGTGATATTCATCGGGTCCTCGTTACTGCTCCTATATTATGCATTTCAGTGTTAACTAGGAATGATCTTAATAATAAACAGAACTGTAAGATGACTTATTTTGAAAATGTTGTATATGTCTTATTTTAGTATCATAAAGGACAATGATATGATCACATACAGTGATATAAACATTTGTATCCTCCCTGGCGTCTCTTTTGAATTCCTCTGTAAGGCTTTGTTCAGCATTATAAATCTGTGCTCTCAGGAAATGGTCTCCATGGTTACATTAAATGTATACCTGGCATCTGGGAAGGTGCTGTTCCTCCAAATGATGATCATGTGGTTGAACTGTACAGAGATGGAGATATTAACAAGGTAGGAACATGTGCAGGCTACTGTGCTTAACCCCTTGTCAAAAGAAGTGCAACTCCTGTTTCTCCCTGAAACCACTATCTTTGTTTGAATGTTTCTAGTGTGAAGATGCCAGATATAAATGTTTGGTACTTGTGTACTAGCACGGCGCCCATCGCTTTGCAGACCATGTTGATGTTGTACAATGGCATACAATTTTAAAATTGTATGCCATTGTATATGGCATAATTTGCCATACAATGCGATGCAATTTATAAATTGTATAAGCACCCCAATGGGTGGTTACAATGTTAAATGCACCCCCACGACACCCCCCCACTATAAACGTGAACCCGAAGCGTGGCGGTACGCGTCCTCCGACCTTTTCATACCCCCACTATCACGTTGGCGTGGAGTAGAAAAAAGAAAGTATGGCGAGCGCACCGAGCCCGAAGCGTGGCGAGCGGACGCGGATACCTTTACAGGTAGCCGCATCCCATCGCAGGCTTCACAGTATCCGCGTCCCCTCGCAGGGCTCGCTGCGCTCGCCACACTTTCTATTCTCAACTCCACGCCGATGTGGATAGTGGGGGTATGAAAAGGTCGTAGGACTCGTGCCGCCGCCGCTCGCCACGCTTCGGGTTCACGTTTATACTTGGGGGGTGGCGTGGGGGTGCATTTAAGCATTGTAAGCACCCATTAGGGTGCTTATACAATTTAATATCGAATATGAGTTAAAATCGCGTCGCATCGCATGCCATCGGGTGTATGGCATGCGATGCGATTAAAAAATCGGGCGACTAATTATCGGGGCGCCATGCTAGTACACAAGTACCAAATGTTTTCATTTAAGGACCATTTTTTTTAATGCAATAAATGTAGATCTATTTCTTTCCCCATTATCACTTTACAACTAGTTTGCTATTGCTGCCATAATTATCAGCCATTCCAGCTGATGTGTGGTGTTGTGCAGCTGCTCAGCTCGAAAGCCAGTTCTGCGAAGGTCCCAACAATCCGTTTTTGGGCTGACATTTCCAGATGCAGCTTGAAGCTCACTAGTAAGTGTTGCCGCTGAGGGAAGATGAGTGACATGCACTTCACCACTCGTTGGTCTTGTTCTGAGCTTCTGTGGCCTACCTTTTCACGGCGGCGCTGTGGCTGCTCCTATATGATTTTAATGTCACAATAACAGCATTCACTGGTAACCGTAGCTGGGTAGATATTTCAGGAACTTATAACTAGGAATGCCAATCACAGGGCATTTTTTTCAAACCTGGGAATCAGGATTGAAAAATGTTCAATCCCGGGATTGGCATCCCTAAAAGAAAAACACCCTCATCCTCCACATTAACTTACTCAGGGGAGCAGAGCAGGCGTCAGCATTGTGGTAGGTGGAGGAAGTCGGCAGGTGTGATGCAGGGCGGCGGAGGTGCTTGAGTGCCACTGGGATTGGTCGGCGAGTGGGTTCTGGCGGCAGCGAGACCTCCGACCAAGTCACACTGCGCAAACCGCATGCCAGAGAGGAGCTGGGCAGCGCCTGAGCGAGTATCCAATCCCGCGATTGAATTCATGGACATTTTGGGGCCAAATCCCGGGATTGGCCATCCTATTTATAACTTGTTGGAGAAACTGGGTCCTATGACATGGTCATATTGAGTTTGCATATACACATACTTTATATACTTTGTTATATGTGTGGCTAAAATGGGCAAACAGTAATTAAAAGCGGTGTCCACATTCTTTTGGCCATGTAGAATATATATTTCTGCCCTGTAATTTGTCATTCAACAAGGGTCCTTTTTTTGTGTGAAAGGGTCAAACTGGGTCAAAATTCCCAGATCTTTGACCCAGGTATTTACCAGGGTTGACCCTTTCACACAGAAGAATAAAGTGTGAATCTGCAAAATACTAGGTACAAATGCTTGACCCAGTAATTTGCTGTGTTGTTTAAAAGGCGGTCTGGCTTGGAACTACAAAACAACCCGGCACTCACTGCCTACTAAAAGCCAGGAATGGGGGCTATTCTGTCGGAAAGTGGTATTACATACTGCAAGCCAACTGCTCTGACTTTACGTTCCTCCGAAGTAGCACTTCTCATTGTTTGATAGCTTTTGATTTTTTTTGTCTCTGTATCACAATTGATATTGTTAAATTCTGAACAGGTAACTGAATTCAGAATGATATGTAAAGAGAGAAAAGAGATTAAACTTTTACATTAAACACTTGACAAATCAGCAGCATGTGGATGCTTTTTTTTTTTTTGTAATAAGGGTATTATTAATAGGAATAGAGTTAGTCTAATTCACTTCAGTGCAATCCTTTTAGTGGTTTCCTTTAAAAATAAAAAGGGCAGATTAATAGGTTGAAGCCTGTTCCAGACCATGTTTGAAATGGCATGTATCTGGTTATACAATCTGTAGACTAGCCATAATAAACACTTGCAGTAACATGACAAACCAGCTAACCACTTTAATTGGAGGCTTGAGCATAGAAGGGTAGCCATAAAATCTCGGGTTATTGCACATAAGCGAGTAGGAGCCATTGGAAACTGCTCCACCTGGGTCTAGTCACAGAGGAATACTTCCTGGGTAACTTGTAGGGTTCTACATGGGAATGACCTGGCTGAGTTGCAATGGAAACTGCACAAGGAGATGTTATCTCCAAGTGCAGTCACTGCACCAATCCGGGGTTACCCTGTTACCCTGTCCAGTAGAAAAGGTTCTGACATGGTTTGGAATAGTGTTCCAAATACTAATAATTGATACTAAAATAAGGCACCAGTTTAGAAACAAATTGGAAACATGAGTATCACATTTGTTTTTTTGTTTTTTTTTAATTCAGTTTTCTCTACAGTCAGAGCAGGCCACTTTTTTTTTTTTTTTAAACCCCGTAGGCCAAAAGTTTCTTATTGAGAAATTCAGAAACATTTGAAATGATGGAAATCATGTTTAAATGGGTTCAATGTGATTCCCCCTACATCCGGGATCCCGTGCCTGCAGCATGGCGAGCACAGCATGACGCTGTGCTTGCCACGCTGCAGGCACGGTGGCTCGATTTGCTAGCCACAAGGTTTTAGTCCCACGTTATGGGGTTCATGTGCCCTGATTCCAGCTGGTGGTTATTTCGGTAGTCGGGATCTTGGCACCGGCACCCTGACCGCCGAGATCCTGACTGTTGTCTTATTAACTACATCCCTTTTATATGCCATCCTTTGATTTAGTTATGTGGTCTGTGACAGGACTTAGTTATTTGTCCACGTATTTATTATTGGAAGTCACTAGCACTAGTTTTGACTATGACATTGACCAACCCCGGGCTAGTGTATCGAGGCATCCAATTAGGGAATTATCAATCTACCCTAAAATTATTTTTTTAGGATGAACATGTTCCCCATACTCTATATGAATAAATTTTTTGGTACTTGTGTATTATCTGGGCTCCTGATTTTTTCATTGCATGCCACTACTTAAGGCATGCAATGCGATTTTTCTTTGTAAAGACCTGATTTTTAATTGTATAGTCACCCATGGATGATTTCATACCCCCACTATCCAGCTACGCTTGGAGTTGATTTTATATAGTGTGGCGAGCGCAGCGAGCCACCGAGTCTGAAGCGTGGCGAGCGCACGCTGATTACTTTACATGTATTCTGCGTCCCCTCGCAGGGCTCGCTGCGCTCACCACGCTTCATTGCAATGTTCATAGGTGATCGCTGATCAGGATTTGTGGCTGGGTCACAGTGTGTAGCATTTGGAAGCTGGGTTTGGCCCATTAATTACATGTCCGGTTTTTATTCTTAATATATTCCCACTTCCCGGTAGTTGGTTTGGTAATCATCCATAATACATCTATTTCAGACCTCTGAGTCATGTAGGACAGTTGCAGCTTTGGTAAGTCCCAACCTTGGCAAGGATGTGACTGTAGAGCCATTGGTGGTGGTTGTAGGCGGGGTATAAATGAATTGTGAGCATGTGCTGCAAGATCATAATGGGAAAGTGGGTCATCTACAGTTATATACAGGTCGAGTATCCCGTATATGAATATCCGTTATCCCGAAAACCATACATTCCAGAAAGTGAAGAATTTTTTTTTTTTTTTTATAAAAACTCACTAGGGACATATGTAACAGCACTACTGAGGACATGACATGTAACTGGCACTATATATGTACAAGAAAATGATTGCTTATCATTCAAATTCAGTATCTGAGATAGTACACACATTTTGTTTCATGTTTTGAAACCTTGTTTTTTGAACAAATAAAATATATTTGTGTGTATTTTATGTGGTAATAAAATATATTTGTGTGTATTTTATGTGTTTATACAGCATAAATGCAAGATACTTCAAAAAACATCATTGAAATATTAAAATATTCCGAAATACGGAATAATCCGTTATCCAAAATTCTCCTGCTCCCGAGCATTTTGGATAAGGGATACTCAACCTGTATTTGGAAATTGTGATTTTTGTACAAGTGCGGCCTTTTACATGGATTGTACTTTTGCAACAATTGTTTCTTAATATGCCTTGTTTGCAAGAAGGAGCTGGCTGGTCTTACATATTGCAAAGAGGGTCCGGTAGTGGCAACTTCCCAAGCACAGGAAGAGTTAAGTCACCTCTCCTGGCAGTTCAGGTTAGTAAATGCAACTAGAGGAGGGGCTGGTAGTTACAACAATAAAAGAAGGGAGGGGGTGTATGGGCTGAGAAATGTACCTTTCTGGAAAGCCCACCCTCCCTTTCTGTTTTCACAAATACCCATTTATGTATGTTCTTATTGAGAAATTCAGAAACATTTGAAATGATGGAAATCATGTTTAAATGGGTTCAATGTGATTCCCCCTACAATTTTATGAATGCGGAGCCTATTAAGGGAAGCTGAAGCTATGTCATGTACTTTAGTGATACACAGCAGCACAGGTAACAGAAGCCTGGACATGTAATCTGATAGTGACTTCATGTCTGCTAGGACTGTTACCTGTGTTAATCTTGTGTACTGCTTGTGTACTGCTGACCTTCCTTACTGGATTAGTCACATAAAGCGCGCACACATTCTCTCCTGGGGAGGAAATCCTGGATACCCGGAAGCGTGGGCTCCTAATCTCACTGGTGGTGGCCAATTTATGGCAACATATCCTAAACCACTGTTTCCCAAGTCTTAAGGGGAAAGATGGGAGTTCTATTTCACATGGGATGTTGCTATGGGAAACCAACAGAATCTACTTATTTATTTAGCACCTTCTAGAAGATAATAGATAGTATCGGATTGGTTGCCCATAGCAACATCCAATGTGAAATAGAATTCCCATTTTTAGTAAATGTCTCCCTTAATCTCAAGGTGCCCATATACAGTGTGTTCTGGGCTTGCAATGTGCACATCACATCGCAATGTACAAAGGGTTATGTGCAGCTCGGACTTTTTTAACTAGATTGCATCCAGTTCAAAACTCACAGAGCACATAGCAACTTGTGTGGGCACCGTCAGGCAAATCTGTGCCTATGGGTGGATACCGGGCACGTGACTGTAGTTACTGTGCGCTATTCATTTGTGTTACTCATTGCTTTTGTTGCATCTAGGTAGATGAATGGAATATCACATAGGGGGTTATTCTAGTCCATTCTTTCTGACAAAATCCTTCTTAGATGGACAAAACCATGTGCACTGCAGGTGGGGCAGATGTAACTTGTGCAGAGAGAATTAGATTTGGGTGGGGTTTTTCTTCAAAGTGAGATCTATATTGAAGTGTAAAATCATGCAGTCAGTATTTTCCCTGCACAGAAACAAAATAACTCACCCAAATCTAATTCTCTCTGCACATGTTACATCTGCCCCCCTGCAGTGCACATGGTTTTGTCTATCTAAGAAGGATTTTGTCAGAAAGAATGAACTAGAATAAACCCCATAGTGTGGAAATCTCCCATTGACCGAGTGGCTGCAGTCAGGAGGGTGCATGTACATTCCTTTCATGTATTTTGTCAAATCTCCCATTAAGATTGAAGAGCACAGTTGTGTGAAATGACATTTAATACTTTTTTTGGGGGTGATTCAGCATAATTCGCAATGAAATGAATTTGGCCCCGTTCTGATTTTTTGGGGACTGCAAATGCATGATTATGAGCCCCCCTTTGCGAATGCCTTCGGCGAGTATCACACTCGCTGAGGTGTTAGCACGGGCAGAGGAGGGAGGGGGATGTCATCATGGAAGTGCCCAGAATTTTGTTAGTGTCCCCATGAAAAGGGGAGAGCAATCATCTAATGGTCAGCTGCTTAGCAGGCAGAACTGAATCAGGCCCTTTTGTGTGTTCAATTCTAAATAAAAAAGCAGATTTAAAGAATGAGCACTCTCACCTGTTCACATTAGACGGACTGTTCTATGAATCTATTGTATGGGCTTTGTATCCCAACCTTTATGTCACTCCTCCCATATACTGTATATCTTCTTTGTGCTTCTGAGCATTCTGTGTGTCATTATTAATATTGTGTTCTCACATGGATACAGGCATACGTACCTACAGGGTGATCTTTCTATATTTAGTATAAGTAAGTGTGCCTTTGTGGTTGAGGTCGGGCCTCTGTTAATGATTAGGTAAAGTAGCTCTAATGGTGTTATTGATGAAGAAAGTGCTGCTTTTGTATTGTAGTGTCCTTGAAACACACACAGTGATGGCAGACAGGAACCACGTGTCACAGTGTACCTTTTTTCTACCCAATTTAACAGTTAGCATTGACCCTAGTTAACCTGTTCCTCTTGAGGGGGTGTGGATTATAAAAATGGAAGCTACTTTAATTTCCAACATCAGGCACTGAGGTCAGGATACTGTAAAGAGGTGTGGTGTGTATATGTGGGGGTGGAGGGGTGGGAGTTGTTTCGGAGATCTTTCTTGGTACCATATTCATGAGGAAGGTTACGCCACAACTGCTGTCATCCCACTATATTAAAATTTGCTAGTAATAGTATTGCATGACCCATTGTACCACCTCTTTTTTTTACCTAACTCCTTTAAAAAAAAAATTTGACTGATATATACATTAATGGCTCTATTATTTCCGACAGGAGAACTAGCGGCAGCCGCCTATTCAATGCTGCTGTTTCCGACAGCATTGAAGGCACATTCTGACAAAACAGATCTGACTTTAAAACAAGTCTGATCTGTTTTGTTGGAAATGGCGCAGATTGTTGAATTCATGGCCGCTTTTTGACAATCCACGGCTGGAACATTGAATTTCGGCTGAGGATCCTGTCAAGTTGAGTGAAAACGGGCCGGGGTTTCTTCAGATGATTTCAGATCAGTGAGACTTGTGGATATGTCATTAACATTTACCATAAAGCAGACAGGTGGGAGTCCCTATATCTTTACCCCAGCTAATTCCTGACATGGAGTGCCCTGTAGCCCCTGAAACAATCAGTGACCGCTACCAGGCAGGTGTACCATGTCCACGGACACTGTAGTAGTATACCTGACTCTCTCAACTCCTGCTGCTGCGTGTTACTGTATTATAGAGTCATTTTTAGTCAGTAATAGCTGATTTCTTACATCCCCTTCACTGATATCTTAGAATGAAAAAAATGCTGATTTTGCCAGATACATGGCTGTCACTTTGGGGTAAGCTATTGGTTTCTAGCTGGCAGGACCTTCATCTGTCTACTATATTGGATAGCGATACATTAATAAGAGTGAGGAGGTCTGTTTGTGCAGGGCTCTTTTTTAAAAAGCAAAACGTTGTTGTTGTTGTTCAGCCTACAGTATATCACTGTGGCTGTATCTAATCAGAAATAACCTCTTCAGTACTGTTCTCAGCCTCCTGAACTTGTGCATTGTACTAATGATCTTATTAGCAATTCTTCATATTTATCTCCTATATAAAAGCCCAAATCTGTCACTCTGCCCAGCGTTATACAAAAAGTCACAGAGTCATAGAGTGACAGATCGGGGCTAATAGCCTATCAGTGCAGCAGTTGCCGAGATCACCCCTCCCCAATCTCTCATCAGGAAAAAAGCATCACTCAGAGATTTGCAAGTGATAAAGCAGTGTAAGTAAGTACGCATCACCAGCAGCATACCCACACCCGCCCCTCCCACACCCGCCCCTCCCGCACCCACAACACCACCGGACACCCTCCCCCACCCACGGCACACCAACTTCTCCCCCATCCACAGCACGCCCAGACCCTGTCCCTCACCCATGCCAAACCTATGCCCCCCACCTGATTGCAGCACCCCTGCACCCGCCCACATGCAGCACCCCAGTACCTGCAACTCCACCACCCACAGCATACCCACACCTGACCATCTCACACCCACAGCACTACTGGACACCCTCCCCCCACCTGCAACAACCCCCCACCTGCCACTTCCCTCCTCGTGGTACTAATGCACCCCTGGCACCTGGACCCGCTCAACCTGCACCCGTCCATCCCTGACCCACTGTACCCACACACCCATCCTGCTCCCACACCAGGGAATCCTCCATATAATATTAACCATATTTCACACAATAAAGGCGTTCACAATGATACCCCTTTCACATCGCACTTTTAAAACGGTATATTGCCGTTTTTTTTCCATTTTAAAACATTTAAGGCTGCAATGTGAAAGTGCCAGAGTTGATTTACCGGTTAAAGTTAACCGGTATTTCAACACGGTTAAAAAGCAGAGTCCTACACGTTTTAAAGCCATTTTTTGGGCAGTTTGAACAGCTCTATTTCAATGGCTTGAAACGTGTCCCTTGGGGTTAAACGGGTTGAATGTTTGAATGGTATTAAATGATTTTTTAAACGGTTTTCACCTGCAATGTGAAAGGTCTCAAGGCTCTGACCCGTTTTAAAGTCCCATTTAAGAATACCGTGTCATTACCGATTTCTGCAATGTGAAAGCAGTATAAGTGTTACTTATTTTTTTGCTGATTAACTGAGAATCTTCTGTATTTTATTTTTTAATCTCTCCACCCGATCCTACCCAATGTGAGATTAATGCTGTTCACTGAATTTCCAGAAACTGGTATCTTAAACTCAGACCAGCGGAACCATTTTCACTTTACTTGCCCCTATTTATGTCATGGGAAATTTCCAACCATGTCCAAAACAAGCGCATTGTTTTCTTGTCCTTTGTATTCAAACACAGGAAAAGGGTTTTGTAAATATTTTCAGCTAACACAATACAGCCTGTAGTTTTCTTTGTGTGACATGTATTTGCGCTGTAAGCTGGAATTTCTGTTGAATATAGTATTAGCAATTAATTTAAGACCAAAATAAGGGACTTCCGGTTCCGGCGGGCATGTGAGCAGCCGCGAGGTGAAGCAGCTCCGTGGACGGTGATCGGGACGGCACCCCAGGATCACCGCCGAGCGGTCCACCACGCGGGGTGACTACCCCACGATCCCTGGAACAAACCCCGCTGCATGGAGAGGTTCTTGTCGCCCATGCCAGGACGCCAGCAGACCCGGGGCACGACGCAGCAAAAAGCCAAGATGGCGGCCGCAAGCACAAAAGCCCACAAGACTGGACGCGCTGAGACAGTAAGCCTGCAGACACCCACCGCACACTCCCAGACCCCCACCCCACACTCAGCATCCCCCACTGCCCCTGGGACACCACAAAGGAACAGGGATGAAGCGGGGACCCAGCACATGACGCCAGACTCATACCAGGAAATGGTGAGGGCGATTAAAGACACCATAACTCCTATGTTTAAGGAGCAAGCTGCCACATTTAAAGTCTCCATAGATGATCTTAAAGGACACCTCTCCCAGCTTAATCAGCGTGTCACACATAATGAATCCGAAATAGGAGCTATATTTCACGAGGTGCAGGAGTTAAAGACACATAATGCAGCACTACAAAAGACCTGCCACATGATGTCTAACAAACTAGACAACCTAGAAAATAGGTCGAGAAGGAACAATTTGAGGCTGGTGGGGTTGCCAGAGACGGTGAGGGGACAAGCACTGCAGCACTTCATAAGAAACACTCTGCCTGATTTACTGGAAGTAGCCACAGATTGTGCCGATATGGTAGTAGAGAGAGCCCACCGCATAGGCCCAGAGAAGGAGGGGGCCGGAAACAGACCCAGAGTGGTCATATTTAGGACACTGAATTACCTCCACAAGGAGATGCTATGGACAGCCTCCCGCAAAATAAAAGGCTTAATGTGGGAAACAAATAAACTGCACTTGTTTCAAGATTACTCGGCAGAAGTGACCCGAGCTAGAAGGGAGTTTTCGGTGGTGTGCACAAAGCTAATAAAAGAGAATAGGAAATTCGCTCTCATATATCCAGCCAGATTGCGCTTATTTGAGGAAGGAGGCCCTAAAGAATTTTCCACCCCAGGAGATGCATTGGCATATTTGGAAGAAGGAGAGGGCCATCGCCCTGAAAAGGAATAATTGAAGGAAAACCCCAAGGGGGATACAGAATATGCAGCTTTGACTTGTTATTGTTAAATGCTAGTTAATAGAGACCTCCAGCTGAGAGACGATATTTAGTCTTTTCCCAAGAGACAGTGGTACAGTGAAAGAGATATGACACCCGGAGATACTGATTATGTTTTACGGAGGAAAAGCAGGGGGAAATACCTGACTCTGGGGTTTATCAGGACAGCTACAGGAACTACAGATGTACAGAAACCCGCAGGGAAGGACAGAGAATTAATAATCAACACGAGTTATGTCTCTCAAAAATGGGTTCTCTAAAGCAGAGACTAAAGACAAAGCTGATTTATATCAGACTATGTTATGGGGTGCCGACCCTTGTCGCCAGTCCGGGACAATTACAGAAGACTAGATGCGCCCTAGCAAGGGCTATTGTTCCCGGAAGTCAGAAGAAAGGCAGAACACTGCCGAGGAGACAGGCAAGCTCCTGGCTCCTGTTATGGTTATGGTTTATAGTTTGTATTTTATTTTCTTTTTTTGTTTTTCTTATGGGGAGGGGAAGTTTGGAGGGGGGGGGAGAGGGAGGGAGGGAGGGGAACAGGTCAGGGGGCAATGCAACAAATTGTATTTGAAGCAGGTTAAATGACAGTGCTGAGGGTCTGTTCATGGAATGTAGGTGGGGTGAACTCTCCTATAAAGCGTAAAAAGATATTGATTTACCTTAAGAAACAGAAAGCAGACATTGCTCTGCTGCAGGAGACTCACCTCACAGACATAGAACATGCGAAACTGGGCTCCATGGGATATACAGTGGCCGCTTCGGCCTCGTATAGCTCTAAGGCCAGAGGAGTGGCCATTTTAGTAAAATCATCCTTAAACGCTCAAATATCTCCCATTTATACAGATCCTGAAGGTAGGGTAATTATTCTCAAACTTCAGGTCCATAAAGAACACTACGTTATATGTAACATTTATGCCCCCAACACCTCTTCAAAATTTTTTTTTCGAAAGTTATTATCTAAACTGTATACACATTCAGACACCCGTTTAATATTAGGAGGGGATTTCAATATGGTGGCTAACCCCATGATAGACAGGTCTTCGTGTCCAAGGAGACCCCCCTCGACACCAACAATGAGCATTAAATTCATCACTGAACAATTGCACTTGATAGATAATTGGAGATTACTGTACCCTACGGAGAGGAGTTATACGTGCCTCTCGGCCGCCCACGGCACAATGTCACGTATTGACTACCTATTGACTTCCTCCTCCATGTTGTCTGATGTATTGGATGCTGGTATGGAACCAATGTGCATTTCAGATCATGCTTTGGTTTGGTGTGACCTGGCCACCTCGGTAGACACTGGGTCCCACCGTCAATGGCGATTCCCAGCATACCTTTCCACATCCATTAAGTTCCGCAACATGCTAGAGGCTAAGTGGGGAGATTTTATACATAACAATAAGGACCAGGGTATAGATCCCCTGAACCTATGGCAGACAGCCAAAGCAGTTTTAAGGGGTGAGATAATGTCATATGTTGGCAAGCACCGTAAAGAGAGAGCAGCACTTATAATTAAAGCACAGGAAGAACTCACCACAACTTTTGCTAAATACAAACTAGACAACACGGAGAGCTCCAAACAGCAATATGTCCAAGCCAAGACATACTTTGATTCCATATTGGCGGTGGAGGCTGCGAGGGGCATGTCAAACTCTAATTTCCAATTTTACACACACGGCAATAAAACAGGCTGCTACTTATCTAACTTACTTAGAGGATCAAGAACCTCAGCAGTAATCACGACAATCAAGTCCCATACAGGGGAAAGGAAGCACAAAGGGGCGGAGATATTGGAAATATTTAATAAGTATTATACACAATTGTATAGCCAAGAGGAAATTAACCAAACGAATAAAAAAGACTTTTGGGATAAAATTGAGCTACCAGGGATCTCGGATTTACAAAGGGAAAAAATAATATCCCCAATTACAGATGAGGAAATCACACAGGCCATAGGGATGCTAAAACCCCTTAAGGCCCCAGGGCCAGACGGCTTTTCAGGGGAGTTCTATAAAATCTTAGGCCCCAAACTAGGAGAAACACTGAAAAATGTATTTAATGCTATCATGACGGGTTCACGGGTGCCATTGTACTTTAATTCAGCAGTGGTGAAGGTATTGCCTAAACCAGGAAAAGACAAGGAAGATCCAGGAGCTTATAGACCAATCTCACTACTTAACGTAGATTATAAGTTGCTAACCAAAATCATAGCAGAAAGGATGAAATATATATTACCAAAAATAATTGACTCAGACCAGACGGGATTTATCTGGGGCAGGCACTCAGTAGTAAACGTCCGCAAAGTCCTGGCGGTGATTCAGAGTGCGAGGAACAAGAGTGACCCAGGGGACCAGGCAATCTTATCATTAGATGCAGAGAAGGCATTTGACCTGGTCACCTGGGATCACTTATTTGAGTGCTTGTCCAGATACGGATTTCCCCCTCTATTTATAGATATGCTTAAAAATTTGTATTGGCACCCGCGGACCCAGGTAGCCTGTAACGGTTACATCTCCAACCCATTTGAGATACAGAGGGGAACTAGGCAGGGGTGCCCCCTGTCTCCCTTGTTGTTTGCACTGGTATTGGAGCCGCTGGCGGTGGCACTACGGGCCAGCCAGGCCTACAAAGGGATTAAAATAGGAGACACAACAATGAAAATATGTCTTTTTGCTGAT
Organism: Crinia signifera; assembly: GCF_055691185.1. Lineage (NCBI taxonomy): Eukaryota > Metazoa > Chordata > Amphibia > Anura > Myobatrachidae > Crinia > Crinia signifera. Next base: position 255,048,519 of record NC_139220.1, on the reverse strand, counting down.
GATATGCTTTTATTTGTTTCAGACCTAGAGACCTCCATGCCAGCTATACTAGACATAATTACATCATTCGGGTCATTCGCGGGATATAGGGTTAACGTAAGTAAGTCCGAGATCCTTAGGTTAAGCGGCCAGGAGACACCCCAGGGGAGATCTCCGGTGATTGATAGTTTTAAATCCACTAGAGACTATATCAAATACTTGGGAATTAATGTAACAGATCTGGCTAATTTATACCGTGAAAACTATACCCCAATAATCAATAAAGTCATTAACATACTAGAAAACTGGAAAAATCTTCCTCTATCTCTAATGGGCAGAGCAGCAGCTATACAATCAATAATATTTCCCAAATTATCATACTATATACAAATGCTACCCATCAGAATAACAAAGAAAGATATAGCCAAACTTAATGCCAGCTTCTTTAAATTCCTATGGCAAGGGAAGAAACCACGTATAGCTCGTCACAAAACTTACATAAAAAAAGCAGAGGGAGGCTTGGGAATCCCAAATATTATGGCATATTCTCAGGCGGTGTTTTTTAGGTATATTTTGGACTGGATGCATAATGGACATTCCTATACACATAACGCACTAGAGAGAGAACTGGTGGCCCCCTACTCATTAGCCGCATTGTTACATTTACAGAGAAAAGAAATCCCAACAGGAATCCTCAAAAATATAATATTTGCAGACACATTTTGGGCATGGGTACAGGTGAATAAGAAATTAGGCAGACATCACACGGTCGCCAGATTTATACCTTTGATAGGCAACCCGGCTTTCCCAGCGGGTCTGGCTTCATCAGGATATCAAAGATGGAGAGATAAGGGCATTTTGTCAATAAAAGATGTGTTTGACCCAGGGGGGAACTTGTTGACATTCCAAGCGATTAAGGACAAATATGAGATACCCAATAGCGACATGTTTATGTACTTCCAAGTGAGGCATTATGTACAATCACTACCAGCCCCTATGAAAGACTCAGAATCATCAGACATATTAAAACCGGTATTCATACTTAGCACCACAGGCCCTTTTAGATTAAGATATATTTATACGGATCTCCTACCATCCCAACCAGAAAAAATCTGGACGGAGGCTATAACACAATGGAGCAAAGACATATCTGACACATTAGAGGTTAAAACCTTTCTTAAACCTATGGAGAAAACACTGAAAATACTTCGCTCAGCCCAGATGCAAGAGGTCCATATAAAAACCCTGCATAGGGCGTATATATCTCAAGCACAACGGAAATATTTTGTGCCAGGGGAGTCGGGAAGGTGCTTAAAATGTAAAGGCCTAAGGGCCGACTTCTTTCATAGCATGTGGGACTGTGGACGCATAAGGAAATTTTGGGACAAGGTCATGGGGTTCATAAATACTGTATGTCAACTAAAATTATCTAAAGATCCTCTTGCTATGTTATGTGCTAACTTTGTTAACTGGAACCTCCAGGGCCGAAAAACAACACTGATTCCTTTTCTCACCATTGTAGTAACAGTGGCAAAGAAAATAATACTGAAAAATTGGACGGTGTCATCTCCTCCATTCCTACACCAAGTGCGAATAACTTTGTTAAACCTGCTCCATCTAGATAGACGCTCCACAGTCCCGCATGTAGAACAGGGAGTGAAAAAATTCATGCATAAATGGGGGGTATATATAGACTCACTGGACATAGACACAAAAAAACAGATCTATTCGCTATATGAAGGGACCACATGGTACCTAACCAGGTCACTCAGTACTTCATAGTTGGCAACCGAGACCTGAGGGGGGTGGGGATGGGAAGGGAGGGAAGTAGGATAGGTTAGATTAGAGTTGGGGGGTGTTATATTTGTATTGTGCAAAGTAAATGCAGGAAACACAAAATTGACCACAAAGTTGTAATTGAATATACAGAGCCTTTATTATTGTAAATATGACGTACTGTGAAATGTACACAAAACAATTATCTGTACAAATGTATCCTGCGAATTACTGTATTTTTGTTTTCTTGACAAAATAAAAGAAAAATGTTTTTCAAAAAAAAAAAAAAAAAAGACCAAAATAAAAATGTCTGGCATTAACGCTTCAAATTCTCATATGGAAGCAAATCTTTTTATTATGTTTTATTTTTTTTTACTGGAAGACCGCAACTTCCGGTACAGTAAAAGAACCTCATGCATGCTATAAATGCAAAAGAACGGACCAATCAGAGACACTGGCGACACTAGAAATTATGGTTTCTAGTATCAAAACGATTTACACATGTATTGAAACCTCCTCTTACTTTCCATTATCAAGTATAGTAATTGCTCAGGCCCAGATGTACTAAGCTTCAAAAACTATAACCAGCTAAGCAGCTTCCAACTGTCATTTTCAAACACAGCCTTTTAGCATGGCAATTAGGAGATGACTGGCTGGTACTTTATCTCTCTCCACTTTATCCCTTTTTGAAGCTTACTACATCTGGCCCTTAGTGGGAATATTTATGAATTTGATTTTGTTAAAGTAAAATCAGTTTTATATAGCTCTTTTTAGTATTTCTTTGTGGTAAACATGTTGCTGCATAACACAAAGCACAACATGTGCTAAATCCTGTTCTCATGATCTGCTTGTCTCGTCGGTTGCTAGGTGACCTGGTGTTCTAGGCAGAAATACCCTAATATTGGATCGGTGGTGATCAGGATTTGCACTAACATCAGGTATATCCCTGGTACTGCTTCCCATCAGCTCCTTGCAGTGGGCAGTAGTGTGTCTCTTGTGGGTGGTGTGTTTTCGATGCATCTGTGCCGCGGATTGGTTTAGCTGGAGGCTGTGAGGGCTAGAGGTCCCTGTGAGGGGGAAACCGAAACATACACACAGCATGCACACATACACCAATGAAGTCATCACGGGCCAATCAGTACTATTTGGTATAAGATGCTTAACAGAGCACTTTGTATGGCCAAATAACAACAGGGTGGGTGGGAGTCATCGGAGCCCGTAACTACCAATCAGAACGGAGATTCCCAAAATCCCAGCTTTAGTGAAAACTACACTCTGCCTACATAACTTTAGTTAAGATTATGTGCCATGGAAAGCCCTAACAGTCTACGTACTGATTCCCAAACTCTCCCCCTTGTTCTTATCTGTTTGTTTTTTTCATCTTAATAGATTTTTTTCCCTCCTCCTTTTTTTCTATTCTTGTTTTCTCTAAATTCTAATGTTGAATCCTACCCATATAAAGGTTTGCCCCAGCCACCTAAAAAATAAATCTATATCATATCTCCATTAAATACCTTTAAAAAGCTCTTATTTTAGGTAGCTGCATTTTTATAGCTTCGCCTCCAAGAATTCTACTCCTAAGTGTTTAGATTCCGCTTTATATTTATTGAGCATGTTCCTTGGCCTGTTTAGCTCTTCCGTGCATACCAAAGTCTTTGAATGTTTCTGTGCTGCATCATGTTTTATTATAGTTTAATAAAGCCAGTTCTCACACTTACTTCATTTGTAGCTTCAGTTTTAATAAAGGCTTTTTCATAGTTAATATGTTTGCCGAATCATGTCTCTCTATAATAAACCTTTTCTGTATGAGACGACCAATAGATTTTGTTAAATATAATTTATTACCACCTATAGCCTACATGCCATCTGGGAGCAGCCATTTTTTGCCGTATATACCTTTTTAATAGTTTGCTCAGAACCAGTATCTCACGAATAAGTAATGAAGTACCCAAGTAATATATTATTATTATATTTATTTTTTATTTTTCTTAAAGAAAATTTCTCCTTTTGAATCTGGGATTCCAACTGTTGGAACGTTTCGACAGCCGGAATTCAACAATCCATGGCCGTTTCCGACAAAACAGATCCAACTTGTTTTAAAGTTGGATCTGTTTTGTTGGAATCCGCCTTCAATGCTTTCGGAAACGGCAGCATCTATCTAATCAGTGGCTGCCACGATTTCCCCCATCGGAAATAGCCGCCCAAGATAGGATACCCCCTCAATGCTATAGCCAGTGGTTCCTGTAGGGAGTTTGTTGGAAAAGAACATGAAGGGGGGTGAGTGAAATGTAATGGGTGCCCAAGGATGGGGGTGGGTTCCTAAATGTAATGGGTGCCTAAGATAATTTAAATTTTTTTATCTGATTTGGTACCCATTGCTTCATACGTTCCCAAATAGATGGGGATTTCTTTTCTCACTTCAGGAAGCTGCGAGAATAAATATTGCCCCCCACAGCAAACAAAGGTCTAAATGGATCAGTTCAACTGTTAATATTAAATGTTTGGTAGCTGCCGCGGTGCCCCCTAGTGGTAGCCGACGGGGGAAACAATTGAATGGCTCCAGAGGGTTTGAACATTTTCCTTGTCCAACAGGGGATGTAACTGTTGAGTAAAATTTCACAAAGCCGCCTTTGATACTGAGCTCTTTATTTAATAAGTGATCGTTTCCCTATTCTCAGAAGGCAGCAAGCACAGAGAGGAGGCCGACAATGATATACAGTAAAGCCATTGTCCATGCTAACACTAAAACCATTTATCAAAAACAACTGAAAATAAGAGTTCGTCTTAAGTAAATTGTAAAAAACAAACAAAAAAAACGATATTGTGGTTACTTTTTGGCCATGCTGATGTTACATAAACATTTCTTTGACTACTAGTGTACCAGGTTGTAAATATACGTCCTGATGCAGTGTGTCATTTATTCACCACGGTTTATAGTTTTATGCAGGATACTTTGCCTAAAAAAAATTCTGGGATCTGTTCTTCTAGAAATGAGAGCCACTGTAGTGTTAAATCACATGTATAAGCACTGAATTGCGTAGTTTATCCTACCCCATGTTGTTTACTTGAGATATTCCTTTGTATGTGAAGGTTGTCGCTGTTAGAAGATTGTATAATCCACCAATACTTGACCTCTACATTGTAAAAGTTATCTTTCAAACAAGAACAATATTTTTATTTGTATGATAAATTCCAATACCAGTTTCTGCTGCTATGCAAATTAAATTATGTACACATTTTAAATTGTTTTGTTATGGTACAGGGAATAAAAGGCCGCAAGAAGTCAAGTCTACTTACTGTAGGAGCTTATTACAGAATACGGTGGGGTTTTTTTTTTAAAGAAGAAACTGCTAAATAATTACTTGAATTCTGTTAGCTGTGGTAGATTACTGTGGGTTTATTAATCCTCCGGAGCTCTACAATTAGCCCTGATGTAGCAATTATCAGGGATTTTTCTTTCCACCTACCTCTGCCGTTATCTTGGGGGTTAATGGATGCCGTGGTAATGTGGTAAACACTAACATAATAATCCAGGAATTTTTATTACTTGGATTGTCTATTCTATGGGTTAACCCCTGTTAATGCCCATTAACACTTATGGACTAATTAATTTGTTTCTTGGACTGCTCTAGTGGGCATCTGTTGTAATGGACATGTTTTGGAGCTATTTACCGGTGCAATTTCATTGTTGTCTTTCTGATCAAACGCCCATTAGCACTTGAAAGCTCTGAGTTTAGCTGCGCAAAGTGTCTATACCCGTCAAGCTCGATTTTGGTTTTCAAAAGTCCAATTTGGGTGTTCAAACTATGGCCTTTCTTGGCAAAGCCTCTGGAGGTGCAAGAAAACATGTGATGGTTTTGGCTAATGGGTGTTTTCACCATGGGAACGTCTATCTCCTCCTCTGTCACTCTCTGTGCTGGATCATGGTTATCTGGGCAGAGTCTATACCAGTGATTTTCCACCCTTTTCAGGTCATGGCACACCGGACAATACTTCGAAATTGCCAAGGCACACCAAAAGTCCCCACTGTAATTGCATACACCTGCCCCCACAGCGTAATAATTATACACACATGTCCCCATTGTAATTCCACACACAAGTGCCCCTGCTTTCTGATTGCACGCACCAGCTCCCCCTTACAAATGACATATACAAATGCCCCTGCTTTGTTATTGCACGCACCAGCTCCCCCTTACAAATGACACACACAAATGCCCCTGCTTTCTGATTGCACGCACCAGCTCCCCCATACAAATGACACACATAAATGCCCCTGCTTTCTGATTGCACGCACCAGCTCCCCCATACAAATGACACACATAAATGCCCCTGCTTTCTGATTGCACGCACCAGCTCCCCCTGACAAATGCTCCTACCTGTACTTTGTTATTGCAAGCACCTGCCCCCTCAGGTATTCCAAAATAGTTGCACATTTGCAAGATGGCTCCAACCGAAATCCGCAGTCCCCCACTGGAGGCCTTCTGCGCATGTGCCGGGACGCGCCTGGTACGCATAGGATGATATGATGTTCCCGGCGCCTGCTACGCACAGGCACGTCCCGTCGTCATCCCCATAGGACAGAGCTGCGTGCGCACACACAGCGCCAAGGCCAAGCTGCCCGCCTGCCCCGCATGTTACATTAGTGAGTTGCAGTGACACGCAGCCTGGCGGCACACCTGACAGGTGGCCGCGGCACACTGGTTGAAAATGACTGGTCTATACTGACATTTTTATAGAAAATGCTACCATTTGGTAGTTAGTATACATATATTTGTTTGGGTCTGTAGTGGTAACCTCCTTTTAAAAGATGCTTGCATTTATACTTTTCACCTATTTGATTTTCATCCTTTACTGTTTCAATCTTTAGCTTTTGGTTACCTACATATTTGTACTATGCTACAAAGTGGTTCTGTAGAATGGGGTGCGCCTTATTAGCAATAAATATGAAACTGCATTCACCACAAGTAAACGCGCAAACACTTTTATGCTTCACCGAAACACAGGCCACATTTCAATAAGCCATGTGTAAGGGCTCTAAAGGCCCATACACACTGGGCGATTTTCAGCTGAAAGCAGCTCACTTTTGATGTTTTGAGCTGCTTTCAGCTCAAAATTGCCCAGTGTATATGGCCCGGCAATGAGCGGTGAGCTCTGATGTGCACTTTGGAATCCTCACTGGCTGCTGTTTTCTTCATCTTAAATTTTTTACCTTTGTAGGACTCTTTCATAGACAAGTTTTCAAACTGATAATTGGGTGATCAAGCTTACTCATTTGTACATCTGGGAGACGCTACTGAACAGCAATAGTTAAGTGTGGCAGAGTTGTCTTTCTATGCTTTTGCAGGAAAATGTGACGCATCCTGTGTTGTGAAAAAATGCTTCCTCTGATCTAATCTGAAACCAGATAAATAATTAAGCTGTCCTGAGAAAACGTCGGATAACTCTACCAGCATGTGACCTATAGGAAGCGATCTTGTGGTCTTACGCTAGTGATGAACGATTGGCACGTGCTGTCAAGACCGCATTATGTGACAAGCAGCAATATAGAATTAGGGCTGCAGAGGTGTTATGATCAAAAAAAGTATTACCATATTACCGTATTTCTTTTATTAGGGGTAATATATTGTTGTTTATAAAAAATATATTCGCATTACCACTGCTAAAATACAGGTACACGTCTACTTACTGAGTACACCGTTTAGAACACAAACACAATTTCTAAAACAACAAATGGACACAAGGGTAGGAAGCAGAGCCGGCTGTACCAATGGGCAGCTTTCGGTAACGGTCTAGGGACTCCAGAATCTGGTGGGCGTACTGGAGACGGACGATCACAAAATGAAGATGATTTAAGGCCCATACACACTAGAAGATTTTCATTTCAAAAGACTTTGCCAAAATCTCTGAAAGATATATCTTTTACCAAAATAGTGCGTACACACTGAGCTAGTTTCCCCAAAGAGCAAGAGATTTTCAGGAGGCGAAAGTCTTTGCTGAACATCTTTCATATAAAAGGTGATTTTACATAATGGGCGGGTTTGAATTACAAGGATGGGAGCAGCGGCCATTTTATTCAGTGCATTCCTGTTATTGGTGCATGATTTAGAACTGATTGCTGGGCTGCATATATTCGGAGCCCAGCGTTCAGGTAAACTACACCTGCTCCACCCTGACCGGGCAAAATGCCACCCATGTGCATGGCAAAATTTAATTTGCAGCTGTGCACGTAGGGAGAAATCCATTCAAAATATACATTGGGGGTGCAGTGGCGGCGGTAAAATCATTGCTGGCCTGCAAAAAATGTAAGGCATGGCTTTGTGGGACAGGGGACTATGCACTCCATAATGCCCATTACACATATACCACATACCGTAATGCCCATTACACATTATGACACACACCGTAATGCCCATTACGCATATGCCACACACCATAATGCCCATTACATATAATGCCATAAGTGTCGTTTACCTACATGCTCATTGCTAGGGTTTTCATGCACGGTGCCAGGGGTAACATGCACGGTGCCAGGGGTAACATGCATGATGCCAGGGGTAACATGCTATGTGCACTGAATCCTTACGCTCACCTTGCCCCGCTGTCTGTCCCTGCCTGCATCAGTAAAGGAGATCGCCGGGCAGAGCGGTGGGGAAATCCGACTGTCTCAGAGCAGGTCCATCTGTCCGCGACTCGCAGCCAATCAGGCGAGTTGCAAGCAGGCGTGTCACTCCAAATAGCCGCACAGCGGATGGTTGGACCTGCTTTGAGACAGCCGGGTTTACCACCACTCTGCCGGCTGTCTCCTTTAACGATGCAGGCAGGTACAGACAGTGGGGCAAAGTGAGCGGACGTTCCGCCTCCAAAATGGACTGACGGAACGCAGTTCTGCCCCGTTCTGGCTCAATTAAACTCATAGTGGGCAGTAATGCCAGTAATATATACATTGCTGGCATGTGCCAGCAATGTATATATTACTGGCTTACAATTGTCATTGGTGCCCAGTGGTGCCAGTAATATATAGATTGCTGGCATGTGCCAGCAATCTATATATTACTGGCTTACAGTTGTCATTGGTGCCCAGTGGTGCCAGTAATATATAGATTGCTGGCATGTGCCAGCAATCTATATAATACTGGCTTACAGTTGTCATTGGTGCCCAGTGGTGCCAGTAATATATAGATTGCTGGCATGTGCCAGCAATCTATATATTACTGGCTTATAAATGTCATTGGTGCCCAGTGGTGCCTAACATATACATTGCTGGCACATGCCAGCAATGTATATATTATTGGCTTAAAAGAGAAAACATTGGTGGCACCTGTGGGCGGCCGGGACCGGGCGGCAGAGCATAGACAGACCCGTGTGGACATAGCACGGGTGAACAGTGGAGTGGAGCGGGGCGGGGCGGACCAGCGCGGCAGGGTGAGACGGGGAGCAGGGCTCTTCACCAGCCAGCCGCCGCAGCAGCCAGCCGGACGAGTGAGCGGGGCAGCGAGGACAAGTCCAGGAGGGTGAGTATGACAGGCGAGGGGGCGGGGGGAGGGCGGCGGGGCGTACCGCCGGGCTGAAAGTGGTTAATCACTTTCAGCCCTGCAGCGTACACACACAGCGATGATGGATGGAAAACCATCCATCATCGCTGGATCTGCTGGTAAAACCAGCAGATGAAAGACCTTCCTAGCGATGATGCGGGAGCGCGCATCATCGCTAGTCGGGGGTCGCTGTCACATACACACTAATAAAACGCCTGTTTTGACCGATTTTTAGGTGAAAATCGTCAAGTGTGTATGGGCCTTTAGAGAGGCTTCATTGTTAGTGCAAACGGCAGGTGTTGGGCTTCTAAGACGCCATCTCTTCCCATGAGGTTGCGGAAAGCCTATTCGTGTGCGGGTGGGAGCAGTAAGCTGAAGACTTCCTAGGGTATCGGAAAACCTTGCACCAGCTCTTGTAGGAAGGCTTCCACAAGTAAGATTTGTTTTCTCTAGATATTTTCATATATTTATTTATAATTACATAATAATTATAAAAGCAAAATACTCACTCACCCTATTCAGTTACACCATTAATACGAGGTATAAATTGGAGGAATACATGTGAACTGGTTTATGTAACATTTATCTACCCCCTTTGATTAACTGGCAGAGTAAAGGGATGTACACACGGGCTGAAGGATGGTTGATTTTGTCTAAATGCTTTTGCTTAGTCAAAATCGGCCAGTCGCTGCCAGAGATAAGCCGCTGACCATCCCCAGCAGCAGCTCTCGTGTACAGCCGAATAGACAGTGACTGGTCAAAATGTTATTGCCTGCAGTGTCTATTTGCGATAGCGATGATGTGGTGCAGTGGAAGCGGGCCCTCAAACCAGCCAGGGCTCCAAAGCGGTTGCACCCAGGCTGATTTAAAATCCCTATCCGTCCCTAATTGTATAAAATACTGCACAAAGAAAAACATTGAGTTCTTCACCAATTTATTAGTCCTTTGAAAGTGCACTACTGCACCAGAATACAGATAGCACATTGGACTGGTCAACAACAGTTACACAGCAGTGTGTGCGGATATGTGCAGCCATGTCACACACACAGACAGCAGCACGCAGTAACAGCAGTGTATATACACTAGGGCCGCTGCTGCAGATAAATCAGCTTTGTTCTGGAGAGCAGCACCAGCACATTGTAACGGCAGCAGAGGATGCTGGGATAGGTAGTCCCAAAACTAATATCACGCTCATCAGTCACTGCCTTAAATAACCATAACTCCAAGAGTGCATCGCGGCTATCTAGCATGCGCATCCGCATCCAGCTGGATAGTAAACTAGAAGAGAGAAAAAAATTAAGCAAATAAAAGGTAGCATCGGTAGCAGCAGTGTATATAAGGCGGCTTGGGCGTCACACGGGAAGAGCTCAGGCCGGCTACATGTGCCAGTGAGAGGGCTCTGCTGGCATAATGAGTGACGAGTGGTGCTTGTTCTGGCCCTTCTCTGTATATCTCAGCTGCCACAGAAGATCACACCGGCAGGAAACCACTCTTCAGCACAACACTGGCTGCCTGCACCCCTGTCCAACTCCCCACCCTGTGCAGGCATAATAGTGCCATGACCAGCAGCTAAGGTACACTTTGGCACTGCTATACGCTTGGAGGGTAATCACCCCTGCACGCTGCAGCAGTCTGTCAAGCCACAGCCCATCCACTCTGACAGAGACAGCAGCGCTTCAGAGAAGCAAAGCATCCCTGGGGGCAGTAGTACTCTGGGTAACCCGGAGTTCCTAAGTGACCCAGCAATGTAGGGTGACCCAGCGGGTCTTGTGACTGCCGGCTTCAGGTAGCTTCAGTGATAGCTCAGAAGCCCCTGGTCATCTGCCACACATATGGGAGATGAGCAGGAGCTTTTGAGCGACTGCTCTCAATTGACCAGCGGGTCCATTCTGAATCCTAGGCAGATTCAGAACGGCGGGGTGCGCATGTAAATTGTGCGATTTACATGCGTTTTCAGGTATTTTCTGAGTGATTTATTCAAATCGCTCAGAAAATGCCTGAATATCGCCCAGTGTGTGGGGCCCATAAATCTCATGGGTTAACTGCTGGGCTTGACGCTGGGAAGACCATGACTAGCCCTGAGGCACTAGTTAACACGGATATCCGATCATACCCCCAGGAAGATGCTTGCAGTTTACCGTGGGAACAATTGAATAGCTTTGGGCTCTTAACCCAGGAGCTACATCCATGTAACACTATTTCAATTTTCCCGATTAGGGTTATATATATATAATATATATCAGGGCTCGACAAACCCTGGGCGCCAGGTCGCCACGGCGACCATATTTTCCTTGCTGGCGACTAGATTCTGTGAGAGGTGTGGCCTGCCACCTGACCTGCCTAAGCCACATAGCCGCGGTCACACTGCCTCTCAGCGGTGTTTAGCTCCACTCCGGCAGGAAGCCGTGAATGTCCTCACGACTCCTTCCGCCCTCCTGCTAATTGTAAGTATTACAGGCTGGCTGGCCTCCCTCTCAGCATAGCACGGAGATTTTCCCTCCCCTCTCAGCATAGCTTGAAGATTATTTCCCCCTCTCCCTCTTAGCATAGCGCAGAGACACGCCCCCACCAGCGAGATGCTGCGGGTGTCAGCGTAGCTCCAGTGACAGTTACGGTGGCTGGCTAATTGAAACCCGCTCCCCTGCCGAGTCATCAGAAACAGGATGCAGTGATAGTGCAACTCCAGCCCAGCCACCCTGCTGTGTATCTTACCCTCTCCGGCATCATAAGCCCGCCTGCTTGCTAATTGTAAGTAACACTGGCTGGCTCCCCTCTCAGCGCGTACACCGGAGATCCGGACCTCCGCACTGACACCCTGCCTACCCTATCTCAGCATAGCTCGGTGTCCCCCCCCCCCCCCCCCCCTCGGTCACCGCAGGTGTCAGCGCAGCTCCAGTGACTGTTGCTGTGTATATCAGCCCTCCTGTTTGCTAAATGTAAGTACTTCTGGCCGGCTCCCCTCTCAGTGTACCCCGGAGATTGATCAGGACCTCCATGTTGCCACAGCAACCCCCCTCCGGAGCTCCGCAAAGGCATGCCCATCCTCCCGCAGTTGGTTAGAGGTGACTGCAAATTTAAGTGCAGCGGCTGTCTATTTTAATTCTGCTCCCCTACTCTATAGCTCTGTACCTTCTGCCCCTGTCTATCCACTCAGTCATTATTATGCAGAAAAGAGCTATACATGGTGCATTTCTACAATAATGTCAGTAACTGGATTATGTCAACTAAAGCTTAGTTAACATTATCCAGTTACTGGCTTTTTTCTAGAAATGCAGTATATATTGCTATTCTGTGCATAATAATTGCTGGTTTGACTGCAGTTGGTGATCAGGAATTATTTGTGTTCATTACCTAGTTTCTGGAGCATATCTGCCATTTAAAATCTACCTGTGCACATATCCCTATATGTGGTGTGGTAGTCAAACAATAATTATTATGCAGAAAAGAGCTATACATGGTGCAGTTCTACAATAAAGTCAGTAACTTTAATGCTTCTTTAATTAAAGTACACCGTGTACATGTTTTCAGTCTTTGGGGGACGATTTACTTTGTCTGGCTCCTAAACTTTTGTGCTGGCTCCTACATTTTAGAAAAATTTGTCAAATTTGTCAAGCCCTGATATATATATATATATATTCTCGATCATTCGATCGATCAATCTTCTGTTTAGATTGCTGCTTAACCCCCTTTACTAAAATCTATATAGTAATTGGGCTTAAACTAGTTTGTTTCCTATAGCTGTGACTACTGCTTTGGAAAGCTAGTACTACCACATATTTTAATGTTTTTTTTTTTTATTGAGAATTCTCTGTAGCCTAAATCAAGAAAAGGTGAGAAATATTCCTTATAGTGCCATATGAACTACTTAAAACTTTGAGCAAGATAATCTCACACATCTACTTATACAATTTATTGATCGCATTACTATTCTCTTCCTGTGAGAGAGATGGACTGGTTCATTTGTCATATTCCTAATATTGAAAATTTTCGCCTGTTTAACTCTGAGCATCCAGTAGAACAGTTAATCCCATGGCTATTAGCTGAGATTTTATGTTGCAGACAGGCAGACGGTTTGTGTCCCGGTGTAACTCTGCGGTGTGATTTTAATGTCAGTTTAAGGGGAAAACAATAACCGTACATTTTGGCCGTGGGAGGACTGGGTTATCTGAAGGTAATTTTTCCTTGTCTGTCATTTGGTGGATTAATAAGAGTGCAACCTTCTGATCCAATTTCTACCCTAATTTATTGTATGTAATGGCCCAACTGGACTTTATTGCTGCTCCTACGTTTGCATGGGATGCGGTCTGAATCCCGGCGGTCGAAATACCGACGCCGGAATCTCGACCGCCGCAATGCTGGCACTTTGTCCCTCTATGGGTGTCCACGACACCGATAGAGTGAGAATAAAATAGTGCCCGCTGCGTGGTGAGCGCAGCGAGTCTGCAGGGGGGGATTCACGGCCCCACCTTGTCGGCTTTGCAGCGGTCGGGATTCCGGCATCTGTATTTCAACCGTCGGGATTCCGACCGCCGGGATTTCATACTGATCCCGTTTGCATGTGTCAGGCAGCCGGCATTACTTTTTGAGTTCACTGCGTAGATGTATTAGCAACACTGTTGATGCAAAACAGCACTTTGCAGTCATCATTTTCAATTTAAAAATACAAAGTATGCCATTTGGTCAGGTCCTACCGACATATTTTACCATGTTGCTGTAATCCAGGATAACAGTGGAACCGAGCTTTTGATGCTATTATATACTGTAGGGCAGGGCAAGTTAAGGGTGTATTAAGGAGAGGCACACTTCAGTGAGACCAGCAACGTGTTTACTAGGGGTAAATTGGCAATGATGGCCACACTGTCCAGACATTCCAATTGTTTTTGCAGCACTTCACTACCACTAAAGGTGCATACACACTGGGAGATTTTTGCCTAGCGCGTATGGACAGCAATGATGGGGAACATCGCTGGGCTGAAAATCACTCGGTACCTAAACACAGAGCAGTTTTGGTCTGTTTAGGAAATTTTCCCAGGGGTGGATGCCTTTCCTTAGCAGGATGCTAGGGAAAGCCATCCACCCAGTCACTCATCTGCTGATAATATCATTGGCATCATTACGGCCATATTTAATGATAAGCAAGTTATAGCAGATGGAGTCTATTTGCACATTTTGAGAAGTAATGTCCAAAGCTTCCAATTGGATGTGGCACCAACACCCCATTGATAAACGCGTTTTTTAACCCAAATTTAAAAAGCCAAGTTTATTTTGTGAATAGGATTCTTTCGTTCTCCTTCCCAGGAAGGAAAGCATGCTGTAAATAAAACACTTACCTGAAATAAAATAGGATGTATAGGATTTCTGCAGCGGAATTAGAAAAACACTTTTAAGATTCTGAAATAGTTTGTTCCTCTCTTTCTAGACAGATTTCATTATGAGGCGAATTCCCAGCCCTTAACCACTTCACAGCCACCCAGGCTGGCGCTTGTGAGGTCAACACTTGGCTTCCAATGAGTATGTGCAAAAGGAAAGTGCATAGTTACCCCCTTTTAAGGCAGCTCTGTCCTGAGATCCCATTTGCTCTGCCTGTTAAACTCTGTGTTTTAATAGCAAAGGAGTGGAAACTCCTGCTGGGAATGAGGATATATAATGCTTTTAGCAGCGTGAAATGGAAATGTATATCACACAACATAGTTATATATAATATCTGTGTGTGTATATATATATATATGTATATATATATATATATATACACAGCGTGTGTGTATGTGTCTGTATATGTACTACGCACATATATAGGGAACAAATTACATATCTTTACACACACACACACACACCAACCATAATGTTAAAAGTACTGACAGGTGAAGTGAGGAACATTGATTATTTTGTTAGAATGGCATCTTGATAGGGGTGGAATATATTAGACAGCAAGTGAACAGTCCGTTCTAGAAGTTGATGTACTGGCAGCAAGATAAATGGACAAGCTTAAGGATCTGAGCGACTTTGACAGGGGCCATGTGATGGCTAGACCACTGGGTCAGAGCATCTCCAAAACAGCAGGTCTCTGGGTAATGGTCAGTATCTACAGCACCATACCAAGAAAGGGCAGGGTTATGGGTTTCCAAGAGAGGCTCAGCAATCCGTGTGAACAGCTAGCCTGTCTGGTCCTATCCTACAGTAAAGCTACTGTAGCACAAATTGCTTAAACGTTAATGCTGGCTGTGATAGAAGGGGTCAGAACACACAGTGCATTGCAGCTTGGTAAGTGGCCGCAGACCGGTCAGACTGTTCATGCTGACCCCTGTCCACCGCCAGTAGCACCTACAGTGAGCATCAGAACTGTACCATGGAGTAATGGAAGAAAGTGGTTGGGTCTCATGCACTGGTGGCTGGATGCATGCGTGTTTGTTACATACTTGCCTACCTGACCCTCTCCATGCGGGAGACAATGCTCTGCTCCTGGAGTTCCCTAGTAATATATGATTGCCAGCACCTGTGGTGAAACACCTTTACCTAGCTCCCCACAGGTGATGGCAATCATATATTACCAGGGAAGTCCAGGAACAGAGCATTTTCTCCCTCAGGTCAGGTAGGCAAGTATGGTTTGTTCTTCACCTGGGGATGGGTTGGCACCAGGGTGCACTATGGGAAGGAAAGCCAGTAGAGGCAGTAAGATGCTATGGGTAGTGTTTTGCTAGGAATCCCAGGTCCTGGAATTCATATGGATGTTACTCAGACAGATTGTTAAGGAATGGTTTGAGGAATATAACAGAGCTTAAGTTGTTGATTTGGCCTCCACATTCCCCCAGACCTCAATCTGATTGATCATCTGTAGGATGTGATGTTAAAACAAACCAGGGCCATGGAGGTCCCACCTTGCACCTTACAGGATCTGCTGCTGTTAGGTTGACAGGTCATTGTGTGACACAAGCATTAGGTCGACAGTCAAAAAGGTTGACATGGTTTTTTAAAACTTTTTTTGGCAGCTGATATGTGCCGACAGGCGGTATTTCATGCCCTACCTACCATCCACTAGGGCATGGAGGGAGTATGAAAGAGCACCGATGCAGTATCCATGTCGAGCGTGTGAACATTCAGGTCAAAAAAAAAAAAGGAACATTTTTTTTTCCGACCTTTTGACTGTCGACCTAATGCTTGTGTCAACCTAAGCCCAAGTGGACCTTCCCATGTGTTGACCTTGGCTCATGTCTACTTTAGGGGGGGGGGGGGGTGTTAAAATGTTTATGATCTCTATAGAAATCTCTCATTTTCAGTAATGTAGTTGACTGCGGGATTTTTCAGAATTTCAGGCCAGCAAGTGAATTCCCCCAAAAGTATTCAAGATCCGCTGGGCTGCGACTTAAACCGCAGAGGAATTCGTTTTAAACCATTACAAAGCTTCAGGTGAAGCACAACAGAGCTTGGAGTGGGATATGCAGCCGCTGTTGCTGCATAATAGTAGTGTTTGTGTGTGTGTACAGATTCCGACTCGTTCACACGTACATGTACAATTGTCACACTTCAAATTGAACAGGGCAAGCTAGCAGTGTAGTTTTGTCACCCCAGTTTTATTTGAGAATAAGACCCACCTTTTTTAAATGACAAATGTGCTTGGCACAGTGCCTAACAGTCGCCTGGTATCTGGCACACGAAGGGTCTGTCTGAGAATAAAGCCACAGTTTGAGGACACCTCTGTTCATATAGATTCATTCCAACTTTAATTCTAATCAAATTGTTGCCTAAGGTCTAGTTATGTTTCTAGTTTTTTAATTAACCTGTATTTTTTTTGTCACTTTTATCTTTCCACTTGTAGTGACATGCTGTTGTAGTGAAAGAAGACCTGCATACAATGCAAGATTAAAAAATAAATATTCCTTATCTAGCTTTTGTGTGTGTGTGTGTGTGTGTGTGTGTGTGTGTGTGTGTTTGTGTGAATGTTATACCCAATCCACAGCAGCCTTTTTTCCCAACAACCTGGCTGTAGTGCTGGTGTGAATGGGTCCCGGGCCAAAATCCCTGGGGTATGGTGGCGGTGTGACTGGGTAACTCAGGTCAAACAACTCGAGTCCTGTTCAGAGTATGGAGGAGGCAGCACTGTCGGCTCCAAGCGATGGCTCCTCCCTGCCCTTCAACGATGTGCCGTATCCCTGCCCCCATGTGACATAACTGACCAGGCAATAAGCCGGGTCACACTGGCAGCTTGCAGACCACAAATGCCAGGGACGTTCCTGGAATGGACCAGTGTCCTAATCCCGGGAGTGACCCCTGCATTTGCAGTATGAATGGAGTATTAATGTGTCACTTGTAGCATCCTGTTCCCGGTCTTAATACCCCTTTTTTCCTGCTTATCTCCCAGGTTTCTCATTATAAACATGAGCTGTGCATTGGTCCAGCAGCACTTTGCAAGTGACTTCAGCTTTTCTTGTGCATGAGAAACTCATGCACACTTCATATTGCATATGTCCAGTGTAGCTGTTCAGCACATAGAAACAAACACACATTCCTGCAGACCATGTAATGTAGTATACAATACTCACAGCTGGGTCTGTTTGGCTTTGATTAAACATTAATCAGAAATCCATTTCTGTGTCAGAGTGGCAATAGATTGGGTGCCTTCTACTATGGCAAATAGTGGGTGATGATTAAACCTGAATACACAGAGACTTGGCTGGGGACAGAGGGTAAACAGAAAGAAGGTGGCTGGGTCATGACTGTTGTTTATTAAGTAGTAACTGGCCTAATTAGTTTGAGTGTGTTATCAGTGAAATCAAATAGGTTTAACCTTTTGTTGACTTTAGAAGAACAGCACATGATCTCCATGTAGAGAAAACAAATTATTTTAGTGGGTGACTTGCTTATATCCCCTGCTTCCTAATGCTTCATTACAGGTTTCTGACACATGTGAGGCACCTGAGCAAGCTGGCCTGGTCCTTCTACAAACTGGCTCAGTGTTCTCCAAAGTAATAATGTATCTGAACACCATAAGAAAGTATAATTCTTAACCGAAGGAAGGGGTTAAATTGCTGTAACGTCTAAATGCTGGCAACGCAGCCTGATTCGCACCTGTATTTTTACAAATCTGCTTGCTACCCTATGTGGTAGGGAACACTTTTGAGCAAGATCCTACTGCCGCAAAGCACAGCGATTGTTGTTTATGTTTGGATGGACAAATAATCCACCTGCCCTCAATAGATGTCAACCCTTTCATGGAACATTTTTTTTAGCCTATTAGCCTTTTTAAGCAAGGAAATTTATTTGGGTTCTATGTGGTTAATTAAATAAATTGGCCCATTATAACTTTCTGAGCAAGAAAATTATTTGAGGGGTAACCTCTCATTACATTGGTTGGGAACAGGAACACTGGAGGATCAAGCAATCCTGTTGTTGTATTACAATGACAAATTTAAATGGAAAAAAAAAATGATTATGTATTGCCAGTCACTGTTTCAATAGTGTTAACATGGCTATTGCGCTATCATAGTGGGAAGTCAACATTCAGCGCTCCAGCTGCTGTGGAACTAACTACACATCCCAGCATTCCCTAATTGTTATTGCATGACATTACATAGTAAAACTGTGGCTTGTATGCTGGGATGTGCAGTTCCACAGCAGCTGGTGTGCCACACATTGACCACTAATGCTGACTAATGCATCTGTATAGGTCTTTTTAGAATGTAAGCTCTCCTGCGCAGGGCCCTCTCTACTCATGTGCCTTTTACTCTTAGATTAAAAAAAAAATCTATATATATTTATAATATCTCGTAAGATTAATGGCACTCCAGAGGCAAGGTAAAGGTCAACAACGGCAAGTGTATTCAAGCAACGTTTAAGAGTATTAAACCTTTCCTCAGGTTATACACCTGTATATTATAGACACAGAAACAATACCTGTGGTCGCATTAGAACATGTGATACAATATATAAATGTAAACAGACAGCCAGCCTGTCCACTAATATTCGCTGAATGTGAGGAACAACGGAGAACAAGATATAAAACCATAATGGTTTGGTGCCAGTAGCTTCTAATAGTGGGGTATAACCTGTATGGTATTAATTAACAGTACATGATCCACTGAAGAATTGGTAGTGATGTCCAAGACTCCAAATGGATTTATTAAGTCTTTCATAAAAAGTTTCAGCATTGTTTTCGTACATAGGTCTCCAGCTTTATTCTGAAATTGAAGTAGCAATAATTAAACTTGTTTCGTACGTTAAAGACTTCGTCGGGGGTATTTGTTACTAGTGTATCCTTTTCAGCAAACCAGTTTGAGGTTCAACTGCATCAAATTTGAAAATATAAAAAATATACTGAAAATAACAAATCAATAGACCATGGCAATGAATGATAAGAGATAATTTTCCTTTCTAATGGGACAGCAATACATGTACCTGTAATTTGTAGTGAATTTGTCCATGATCTGTCCCTCCAGCAATTGCTATCATTGATGATATCGATCAGTTTTAACTCGTGGGTCGTTAGTTTTCACTGCACCACTGATCACATTAAATGCCGTGTGTACGGACCTTTAGGCATTATCTTGTTTTTTTGATCATTTATGTATTCTGTTAGGCGCTGTGGAACCCTTTTGGCGGCAAATAAACAATAATAGTGCATTTGTGTATGTCGTATAAAACCAAATAATTAGTTTTTTCTGCAACAAAAATAAAAACCTATACCCAATTTATTTTACTGTTAATTTTAGTAACAATTTGTGGAAACACTATTAACAGCGTTTTATAACTTTCATCTAGTAATGCGTTCTCTTTGCATCCTGGTTTCTTATTAATGTTTATTGTTCATTTCCAAGAGTACATGGATTTGGGAATTTACACTGTATGTACGTGTTGTTATTCAAGTGCCAACGTGTTTCAAGCTCTGACTTGGCCTCATTTGCTGATAATTTGGGCGGTATTCAATGAGCCTGATTCGCCATGTTTTTATGGCGAATTTGTGCTGTTTGGCGAATTTTTGACAAAAACGGTGAATCACCCTATTCAATGACCACATGGCGAATACATTTGAAGGTTTTTTTCGCCATGATTCACCGAGTAGGAATCGCTATCTTTTTATGGAGAAGTGGAATGTGAACTTTTAAAATAAAGTGTTTTGTTTTTTACATTTGGTGTAAAAAAATCAGGAATTTTATTCTGAGGAGGGGCATGCTACTTTTATTCATGTGCTGTAAGCACATGAATATATATTTAATTTAAAAAAAATATATTTTTTATTTTTTTACACAGCAGCCAGCAGGGGGCGCCGGAGCCGAGCCAGTCATTACATATTCATATATTCACTGCACCCGATCGTTACGATCGTGTAGTGAATATACGCTCCCCTGCTGGCACCCCCGGGGGGCAGCCTGTGCTGCCTGGCACCCGGGGAGCCCACCTGCCCCCCACAAACGTTCAGGGGCAGGCAGAGAGACTTCCATCTCTCTGCCTGGCACCCTCCTCAGGCTCCCTGCGGCATTCGCCGCAGGAGCTCATATTCGCCTGTCAGGGGCAGCGAGCCCCTGACACGTTGAATACCGGAGCCCGCTGGCTCCGGAACGTGGCGAATGTGCAGCGAATCCTAAAAAGGATTCGCTGCACCTCGCAGGTATTCACATTGAATACCGCCCAATTTATTAGGTGCTCTCCATTATTGCTGTATTAATAGTTGGAGACGTAGCTTATGGGTTGGATTTACGTGAGGACATGCATAAAGTTACATTGGTCACGGTCCATTTATACTATTATTGTAATACTGTTGCACATCGGTTGTACTGGGTCCATCTGTGTGGAGTTAACTCTTAAGGTGCCCATACACAATGTGATTTGTGATTCTGGTGGATCGGGATGAGAAATCGGCCCAAATGGCATGCATCTGTAGTCCGATCTGATGCACGGTCCCTTTAGCATTGGATCGGACTTGGAGATCATACACACGGCATGTATGTTCTCCTTGTCTGATCCCCTCCCGGCGGCAGGGAGCGGGGATCGCATGCAGAAGGGCCTAATGCTTTGTAAGGGCTGCGATCCTGCTGCCCAAGAGGGTCCTGGGCAGATGGAACGGGATTGCATGGTGTACGGGCAGCTTAAAGCCAGGTACACACTGTATGATGTCAGTGGTGGGGGTTCCGACCTTGGCAAGTGCATACACATTTGCCAATGGCGGGGAGGAAGTGACTGTCGTTTTGCAGCTTGGCCTTAGTTAACAAAGATCCTCCCTCATCTGAACTTTTCAGACTAGGGATGGGGTCATTGACGATGCGTGGGAGCACATAGCGTTAACAAAGTTGAGTGTACTCACTAGAGGAGATGGTAAAATATATACCTGTAACTTTCTTGTTAAGTGTGTAGTATTTTTTTTTTCATCCATATTATCTGAAGATTCGTTCTATTGAATTGGCTCTAGTATTGGGGCATTGTCTGTATTGTGCGTGTGGTGCTGGTGCAACGTCTCTCGGCACATTTCAAGTCTTGGATACTGTCAGTGTGTATAGCCAGATTTATTCAGCCGAGCCATTGCACCATTCCTGTCACCAGCCAGCTGAAAGGGCAGTAACATTACGAAAATGGTATTTATCCTTGGCGATGAGAGGAGTTTGTTTGGGTAACAACTGCTGTTGAAGTGAGAATAAAGTGCAAGGCGCTGTGTTTACTGGCTAGTCTTCCAGAGGAAAGATTACTACCTCATTAAATCTATTCCTAATACATTATTTGTACTATCAAATTAAGTTATAATGGTAACAAGAGGTATTTGGTTGCTAGTCTGCCTTATTAGCAAAAATGCTTTTTTAAAATGTATCGCTCTGTAGCACAATGTTGTTGTTGTTTCTCTTAAATTATTAGTAGTTTTGTCAAAAATCATTCTTACATCACCGTACAGCAGTGTTTGCAAATCTTCTGGTGTTTGTGATATCCACACTTCAGCACAGATGGTTAAATGAAAACAATTGAGATACTAATGAAGTCACCTGTGCTCAAGTACGGCTATCCTGTACTGTACTGAAGCCTGGACTGTTATGCTGGGTACACCCTGGCAAAAATATTAGTCGACTTATCGTTTAGTGATCAGCCACTGACATGTCGTTCACGAACACGGGCCAATTACTGATATATTTACGCAGCCAATGGCTGATATATTGGCGCATCGTGCTGTGTGTTTGTAAGGACGATCAGGGTGTATGCAGGACACGCTGCCCGGTTGGTCCACCTGCCGGTGTGTACCCAGCTATAGTGTGCCTTGGGGACTTTGCTTGGGAATCCCTGAATCTCTGACCACTTGTACATGACCTGGAAAGCAATACATTGGGTGCTATATGGAGAGAAAGCAAATACTTCCAGCCTTGTTAGAAGAGATCCCCATGTTTTTTTCAGTGTTTTACTAGCAGTTTTACACTAGCGAATGCGTATTACTTCACATTTCCACTGACTGAAGGAAGCAATAGATCAGCTGCTGTCAGCCCATTAAATGTAGAATCTGGGAGGAACACAAAGGGACAGATTCTATAGCGTTGGCACTCGTGTAGAATGCTTCCGGTTGTGTGGCTGCGTGATTATGTATGGAATCTGCTGGAATATTTTCTGTGTGAGGCTGAGAGAGAGAGAGCAAGTCTTCCTCTGCATGTGGCGGCGTAGTCTGTGATAACACAGGGGTTTCAGAGAATTGGGAGTAAACAGCCCTTTCCACCATTAGGAATTGGAGCCCGTCTAATGCTTGCTATTTGATATTCACTGAAAACCAAGCCTAGAGTTTTTTTTTTTTTAATACATTTATTTAGTCTATCAATTTAAGGACTAGCTAAAATATTGTATTTTATTTTATTAACCTTTTATACATCACCAGCATATTCGTGCTTTACAGTTGGGAACAATACAGTAACAAAAACAAGACTGGGTAATAACAGACAGACAGAGAGGTGGGAGTAAGTTTGTGTGTGTGTGTGTGTGGAATAATGTGGCTGCAGAGCTGCTGTTCCGCAGTATGTTTATTTCTGTATAGTAGCCTGGCTCCTGGCGGTGAAGCGGTTAATGATCCTTCCACAAGAAAGAGGTTGTTTACTCCTTTCTGCTCTGAATAACACATCAGTCACTAAACTCCTCCTTCCCTCCATTGATTGGCTGATATCAAAATCACGCCCCTTCTACGCAACCCTGTCTGTGTACTCTGCTGATGGTTCTTTCCATTCTTGTGGCAGCATCCATGACAGATGCAGCGTGAAACCTTCCCCTGTACAGCAAATTCAGGGTGATTCCTCTACAAAGGCCAGAGCTCTTCATGTGTCAGTAACAACCACCACACTCTGATGTATAACGATCGGTCCTTCTCCCCAACCCCCCTGCTGTAAAACGTGCACATGTGATGAACACCGCACATGTGTCACAAGTGGATATGTTTTGTAGTATGAATATGTTCCTCCCCACTGTCACGTGGATAAAGCTTCTGTAGTATGCCTGTGCCAACACACACACACGTATGTCGTCGCACTACAGATTATTTTAATCACCCCTGCTGTAAGGTGTTTTCCCAGGGGGAGGAGATGCAATATTACACTGCACACAGCTTCATCTTAAGTCCCCTGCTTTCTTATGCCTGTTTGTATTTCTATACTTTACCATATCTATCTATCTATCTATCTATCTATCTATCTATCTATCTATCTATCTATCTATCTATCTATCTATCTAATTTAAGAGAGAGCTAGTCTGCTCTCCCTGAAACCATGGCAAAAGTAATACAATAGCTGATGAAAAAGATTACCACAGTCACTGTAACCAGGCGCTAATAAACAAGTTTAATTTTAGACTCCAAATTGTGGAAAGAGCAAATGTACAGCTCTAAATCCTAACATTCCATAATATAAGTTCTTTCATAGTGTATGGGTTTTTATCTATAATATATATACTTGTGTGTCTCCTATATTATCTATAGTATCTAGCTACTTTGTCTATCTATATCCATCCTGAGTTGGGTTCCTGTTCCAGCAGCGCATGAGAAGGCAAATACATTGTTAGTGTCAGGACTGGATGGAATGTATGGTGCGGAGTTTAGCACTACAACAGGAATGGTCTGCTGGATTTATCTCACAACTTCATCAAGATAATTTGCTTGTTCATGTAGACAAATAGAAGTACATTTTCCAGATCTGTAAACACTGTATCATTTTTCTTTATAACATTAAGGGTGATGTTTAATTGTTATATCGCTACCGATCTCCCATCTAAAGTGATGGGAGATCACAAGGAGATATTCAATTGTTCTATTTTTTTGGGTGCATATCGCACTCATTATGGTCAGGTTTAGCCACGCATTCACCCATTCCAGCTCACCACACACAGGATAGAGAGCTGAAATGCTGGTAAAAAACAATTGAATACCACCCTAATACTGCTTTCACATTGCAGAAATGGGTAATGACACGGTATTCTTAAATGGGACTTTAAAACGGGTCTGAGCCTTGAGACCTTTCACATTGCAGGTGAAAACCGTTTTAAAAATCATTTAATACCATTCAAACATTCAACTCGTTTAACCCCCAAGGGACACGTTTCAAGCCATTGAAATAGAGCTGTTCAAACTGCCAAAAAAACGGCTGTAAAACGTGTAGGACTCTGCTTTTTAACCGTGTTAAAATGCCGGTTAACTTTAACCGGTAAATCAACTCTGGCACTTTCACATTGCAGCCTTAAACGTTTAAAAAAAAAAAAAAAGGCAATATACCGTTTTAAAAGTGTGATGTGAAAGGGGTATAAGAGAGAATTTAAAACAATCCCAATCTTTTTATGAAAAAACAAAACCCCAAAGTAAAAATAAAAATCTGAGGCATATCTCCAGCTACACACATGGGCGGAATTCAATTGTTTTCAGTCCCAGTAGATGGTGACCAATACAGCTTAATTGTTTCTCCATTCAGGTGTGATCACCTATCACTGTTGGCATTTCAGCTAGGTACTGTACCCTCTGAGGGAGCGAACAGAGAGGTGCAAAAAAATCTTCAATTTACGCGTGCAAGCAGAACTTTTCATAAAGTAGCTAATCCTGACATCTATGGCTGCGATGTGCATGTGGGGGTATGGGGCATTTCCCTGGTGTCACAGCCAATGTCTTCCAATGGGGCAGAGGAAGCCCTTCTGCCTGTTGGGATGGGTTGTGCTTCCCAATTCTTCAGCTCTACATGGATCCTGTTTACAGTGAAAAAAATTGTGGTCCGACCTTCACGAAAAAAGTGAACATTTTGCTTAGAACTTAAGAGGCTTTTAATGTTATTTCACGAATAGTTGGTGGGATTTTGTTGGGTCCCGCTGAAAGGGACCCACTTAGCCGCTGTGTGTGGCCCCAGCCTTAGTCCACCCTAAAGGCAGGACAAATTTTACCCTGCGTAGATAAGAAAATATGTGAATACAAATTATTCTGCAGGGAAGGAATTGTATACAAAATTAAAATACTTCTAATTAACTTAAAATATTCCCCACGTAAAATGTCGCAAACCTAGAAAATAATTTTAAAACAAAATCTGTCAGAGCTGAAATACCCCAATGATTATTTTGATTTTTTTTTTTTTTAATGTCTGCAATTTTATTGGGACATTTGTTTAGCCATGCAACATTGTCTCCGAACTGTCCGATTTTGATTCCTTTCAAATTGATCTATATTCCTTTCAAGGGGAAATTCTGTTTATCCCCTCTTCTGAGAAGTCCAGTATATCCCTTCCCATGTGACCTCGCCAGGCGCTGCTCTGTTATGAACATAACGTTCATTTGCTGCAGAACATTTAATTCTGCTATCCTTGGGTAATGATGTTGCTATCTTTATTGAAGGTCTAATATTTTCAGAATATCTGTCATGCCATTTCAGCAGGTATGCATGGAGTTATAGTTTATGAACCAAATAAAAACAGTCTGCATATCTGTGTGTAATCGGGAACAAGCAGTACTGAATCTCAAACATGCAGTCAGGTACCAGGTTTCCCTGATAATAAGACACTGTCTTGTTTTTTTATTTGTTGTTTTTTTTTAAGAAAAAAACACCATAGGGCTTATTTTAATTAACATTGACACCATGCCCCCAGTCCTGCTTTTACAGACACCGTGCCCCCAGTCCTGCTTTTACAGACACCGTGCCCCCAGTCCTGCTTTTACAGACACCGTGCCCCCAGTCCTGCTTTTACAGACACCGTGCCCCCAGTCCTGCTTTTACAGACACCGTGCCCCCAGTCCTGCTTTTACAGACACCGTACCCCCAGTCCTGCTTTTACAGACACCGTGCCCCCAGTCCTGCTTTTACAGACACCGTGCCCCCAGTCCTGCTTTTACAGACACCGTGCCCCCAGTCCTGCTTTTACAGACACCGTGCCCCCAGTCCTGCTTTTACAGACACCGTGCCCCCAGTCCTGCTTTTACAGACACCGTGCCCCCAGTCCTGCTTTTACAGACACCGTGCCCCCAGTCCTGCTTTTACAGACACCGTGCCCCCAGTCCTGCTTTTACAGACACCGTGCCCCCAGTCCTGCTTTTACAGACACCGTGCCCCCAGTCCTGCTTTTACAGACACCTTGCCCCCAGTCCTGCTTTTACAGACACCGTGCCCCCAGTCCTGCTTTTACAGACACCGTGCCCCCAGTCCTGCATCTACAGACACCGTGCCCCCAGTCCTGCATCTACAGACACCGTGCCCCCAGTCCTGCATCTACAGACACCGTGCCCCCAGTCCTGCATCTACAGACACCGTGCCCCCAGTCCTGCATCTACAGACACCGTGCCCCCAGTTCTGCTTTTACAGACACCGTGCCCCCAGTTCTGCTGTTAGACACCGTGCCCCCAGTTCTTCTTTTACAGGCACCATGCCCCCAGTCCTGCTCCTCACCTACAGCTCTTTCCAGTTTTTCAGGCTTTCCGCTAGGGCTTATTTTCGGGGTAGGGCTTATTTTGCACTAGTTTCCAAAAGCAAGGGTAGGGCTTATTATTGGGGAAACACGGTATAATCAGCCACACACCAAAATCGATGCATTTTTTTTTTTATAGTTTTTTATTCGATTTTGCAAATTGACATACATAACGTAGAACATTAAAACATCCAGTGCGTTAGTTACATTCTGTGTCAATTTTTTTTTTTTTTAAATACAGTGTTTAATAATATAGACACTTTACCAACCGAACCTTACATACATTGCTCTTACACTGTACTTCCCATTAACTTCCGCCATTTCCTAGTCTCCGTCATTGGTATTACCCCTCTACGGGCCCTGCCCTTCTCCCGGCAGTTCTCTTTGCCACCTTTGTACCTCGATTTTAGCGGCCAGACCGTAGAGCTTATTACCCCCCCCTAGCCTTTGGGCGTCCCTATCCTCTATATACTTATATTGTGGTGTTTTGTGTCATAAAAAGTGCTGGTTCAACCTCTCAAAAAATAGAGCAAAACATAACCTTTTTCTTTTCTTTTTTTCCTTACTGTGCTTCTACTGTGTTCGTAATAATATATTAAATACATTTCCCCCCCTTTTTTCTTTTTTTTTTTCCTTTCTACCTGCCCATACCCCTTTCTTTTTCCCCTCTTTTTCTTTTTATTGATAGTCAGATATCTTCAAACCTCTCTGTGGCCTTTACTATTTGGGGCTATTCAAGCCATATATATTTAGTGCCAAAAAAAATCTTCCTGCACATGGGGAACATAAGACTTCTATGCTGCTGCTGCTTTTTGATGAACCCTAGGGTTTGAGGGTAGTATCGATGCTGTTATTTGGTATAGTTATTAGAAATATATACAGCCATCTAATGTTGACAGTAGACAAGTAACCTACTGGTATGTGTTTGACCATGTTTCCACCTTCAATCCAAAAAGGAAAGCATACATACATACATACATACATGCATGCATACACAGCGCATAAGCCTATTCAAAATCACACAACCCCAATCCTGTGGGACAGCAATTCTAACCACTGTGTCGCACATAACAAATTGCCGTGTTTTAATATTTTTATTGTAAACTTTATTTTGGACACATTGAGGTCGGTCATGTACCCATGTTTGTGACACACTTCATTTTTGCATTTAAAATGGCCATTGTTTGGATTATAGAATAGGGTTACGTATAATATGCTGACGTACTTAATTCAATATGGTCATAATGTGGACTTGGATGAAATGTTGACATATAGTAGCTGGTGGCCCCAGTGGTCACTTACCTGGCAGTAGTATCTCGATGGGTGCATGACCCTATTTTTTTTCTTGTGGAGTCATCTGATGTGCCAGTGTTCTAGAATGAAGAGTCACCTTTATTCTTAATTCGGAACACCCTCCTCTATTGCTCCACCCTAACAACCCCATCCCTCAGAAACCTACCACTGGCCTACCCCTAGTGCCTCTTTTACACTAACCACGTTTCTTCAGGCCTCAGTGCAAATGGGCCCCTTAAAAATAACCCGTGTCCAAAGTCCGTGAAATTTAACTCGGTAAATGTTGCAGGTTGAACACGGGTGAGACCTGTGTTTATGTTCAGAAGCAGTGTCATCCAGCCCATACCCTCCCAACCACGGAGTCCTGCGGTCAGTCCTGAGGGCATGCAGCCTCCGCTGCTGTACTATGCAGACAGCAGCAGATATGGGGAGGAGGTGAATGTGGATGCCAGTGTGCGGCATCCATTCACCTTACAGAGGAAGGCTAGGAGCACATGGACAGAGGCTGGGGGTAGCCCAGGAGCTTTCCCGAGTGCTGGGCTTGCCCCAGCTAGATGTACTGTAGGTACTGCGGGGGTCTTGACTTGCGGATTTCCCGGTGCTTAGAGATAATGTTATCTCAAAGTGCCGGCATTGAAGACACTGTACCCCCATGTGCACTGTGATCGGTGCTGATCAGGGTTGGCCCCGCAGTGTAAACGTAGCGAATCATGGAACCATGTTCCAAATGCTGGGTAAGATCCAGGATTTTGTTGGAAAAGGGGTATTACCCTCCCATCATGCAAACTAACCATGATGCTGGCATTTCACATGCTGCCTGATGATATTTTAGTACAATCCAATTTGCAGATGTTGACATTTTTGAAAGATGAAATGGTTATTGTCGACCTAATTGCTGCAGCCGATAGAATAATCACTGTAATTATTACACTGTATTCATTTGTCTTCTATTGATGATCATTTTTTTATTTGACACACAATGATTAGGAATGGCATAACTTTACAGCACAATGAATTGCATTTTCAGAGCACGGGCTGATACAGATGTCGTATACAGAATGGGAATGGTAGCCACCCTAAATACAGTGCATGGTAGCTGCGAGAACGGTGTCTGCGACATCAGCGTGTCTGGAGAAAAACAAGGCTGGTCATGTGATTTCCCTCTAGACTCCTAAATACACATCACGTGGTGTCACATTGTGCCCAGGAGCTGCTGTTCCCAGCTTCATCCATTGATACTCATGTCTGCATACACTAACAATACTCCATTCATCATTCATATCACTTGTTCCTTTTCGCCTCCTCTCTGTTTTTCTCCATGCTTTGTCCTGCATAACCCCCCCCACACCCCCCCCCCCTGAAATTCCAGAGTCTTTCCTTTGCAACAAGAAGACATGCAATGAAACTTGTGCTCTCACCTTGTGAAGTCCTTGAAACACTTCCCTCCAAATCTGCTGCTATAGTAGATTCCAGCAAACTTTCCTATGCCCAGGCATAAGAATCTGTAATTTTGTCTGGGGGCTTTATACATGTATACAAGCAAACACATTTACAGGCATTGTGTTCTGTTGCAGGAGGCAGATTCCCTGCTATGTTACAGCATTGCTACAGCAAGTCACATACCTCCCAACTGTCACGATTACAGCGGGACAGTCCAGATTTTCGGGTCCTGTCCCACTGTCCCACCCGCGGCAGGCATTGTCCCGCTGTGGGGGGTGGCAGTTGGGAGACCCCCCAATCTAATAGAATAGACGCTGTGCGCATGCGCACAGCGTCTATTCTCATATGAAAATGAGGTTGCGGCTAATTAGCATAAGCTGCACCCTCATTTGCATACGCCCCCTTTTCGGATGCCCCTATTTCCCCAACACAGAAGTTGGGAGGTATGAAGTCATTAGACTACTGGCCATGTGTTCTATTTGACTGGTGATAAGTCTACTGACGCTGGAAGGGTTGGGATCATTTGGTCTACAGGATTATGGTCGACAGTCATTAGGTTGACATGCGAAAAGGTCGACATGGTTCTAGATCGAAAGGTCATTAGTTCGACATTGTCTAGGTTGACAGTCAAAAGGTCAACATGGGGGTTTTCACAGTTTTTTTACCTGAATGTCAACACAGTCGACAAAGACACAGTTTGAAGTGCACCCCATCCCCTTGCATCGCTCGCTGCGCTTGAAATGCGTTGGGCACGGTGCCTCGCTACACTCGGCACACTATTTTATTGTCCCACCTCACTTTAGTGGATGGTAGGGCATGAAATACTGCCTGTCGGCACATGTTGGCTCAAAAAACTGTGAAAAACTCCATGTCGACATTTTGACTGTCGACCTAGACAATGTCGAACTAACGACCTTTCGACCTAGAACCATGTCGACCTTTTCCTATGCCGACCTAGACCCATTTTGACCTTTTCCCATGTCGACCTAATGGTGTCGACCATAATGCTGTAGACCAAATGACCACATCCCCGCTGGCAGGACCTATATAATTAACATTTGTGTACATTATATTGCCCCCTTTGTATGAAGTGGGATTTGTAGTTTAGTGTGTTTGTAGTTCAGCCATGTTAAACAATGCTGCAGAATACTTCATTGCTGTAGCTACAATATTGATTTGATGGACAATAGAGTGTCTGTTAAGGTGAGTACACACGGGTGCAATTTCATGTAAAATCGCTGGGAATATGGTCGCTGAGCGACCATATTGCCAGTGATTTGGAGCGCAGCTGGCGATAAGTCGCCAGCTGCGCGCTCCCGTGTGCACTGCCTAATGGTCGCAGGAGCATGCTCCTGCGACCAGCGGCTTTCCCCGGCGATCGCTGTGCCGGGAGGTCAGCGCCGGGGAGATCAGCGTTGGTCTCCCCAGCCCTGTGCCGCTGCTCCCTCCCTCCTCCCATCAAAGTGACAGCAGCACCGTCTGCTGCTGCTGCGCTCCCCCTCCGCCCCGTAGCAGTGTCACCTTTTCATCGCTGATGAAAAGGAGACACTGAGCAATATGATTGCTGGGGATATATTGCTAGCAATATATCCCCAGCAATCATATTACCCCGTGTGTACACAGCATTATACAGATTTGACTCTGTGAGCTGCCTTGACTTTTATTTTAGTTATTTATCATTTTTATTGCAGAAAACTCTTAATATTATCATTTTGGTTATTATTTAATAACATCAGCTGTGTCCCATACAATACGCCATGCATTGCGAGATGCCTGACTGGAGTGAGACGGCAACTCCTGGACAAGTTTCCTGATGTTTGTGGACAATGCATCTTGTTCACATTGCTGTGTGTATAGGACGCACAAACGGCTTCTGCGGATTAGATGGAAATGCAGCATGCATGCACAGTGCACGGCTTTGGCTATACAGTATTGCATACATAGTTGAATATATATATGTGTGTGTGTGTGTGTGTGTGTGTATATGTGTATATATATATATATATATATATATATATATATATCTATATATCTATATGTGTGTGTATATTATGGTACTCTGTGATATGTTGGCTATTCTAAAAACCCTTTTCTGATAGGACCAGCCCATAGGTGTGCGGTCAGCAGTTTAGCTTAGAGGAACTTGTGTCTGAGAGAGGAATACATCCACACCTATTTTATAATTGTCGGCTGAAGCCTTTTCTGCAGGACTGGCAGTATACTTGGTAGATTGTGTGTGGCAGATAACTAGAGAGACGGCGCACGCTGGTTCAGTCTGGAAGAATTGCTTTAGGATGCTTTGCTAAGCTAGAAGAAATCAGTCACTTCGACTTCTCATCAAAATTCTTGACTGCGTCCACAATAACTGCTGCAGAGACTAGACATGCAGTATCCGTCCCAGCCCCGTTTCTGCTCCACTCGCCCCTCATTTGTAATGAGCTGCAATATTTAGTAACAAAGAGCTACTACCCACTGCTCTGTCTTCTGGGCACAACAAGCAAATGGCTCGTCCATTTCACTACAAGTAAAATAATTAACTGTGTATATGTCTTGTCCTTTCCATCAGGGCAGTAAGTTTAGCTATATATTGGATTTTGAAGGTATCTAGCTCTATGAAGGTCTGCGTGGCATATACTGTAATTGTTATTGCACTATAGTCAAGTGGTTTGGCTTGTTTCTTTTTCTTTCCTGCAGCTGTTTACATCGTAGTTGCTTTCTTCTGAATCAGTAATGACCCACTCATCACCCACAGGATGTTTGTTACAAGGCGGAAGGAGATGTTTTAACAGATTCTATTGTTTGTAAATAGATAATCTCACAGTAATGTCACTTTTGTCATGTTATCGGTCTTAGATTTGTTTGCATTTTCTTTCCTGTTTCAGTCTGGTTTTGCTGCCTCAAATGACCCACGAGTTGTAATATTAAGTTTTGAAAACATCTTGAGTCATTGTTCTAACTGCGGACACACCCTACCCTGTTAGTTTGTAGTGATGTGGTTATGTTGGCTTTCAGTTCGCCAGGTACTCACTTGTAGGAAATATTTAACGGTGTTCTGTGTGTATAGAGCAATTATCTTTATAGTGGACCCCCGTGGGTGTGGTATGGGGGTCCGATAGTTGGGATTCCAATGGTTAAACCCGGCATGCTCAACACCCTTATGGGCTTGCTAGTCCGACTCTGGCCTGCTGCACATGCCACAGGTTCTAGTCTTCCTCGTGAAACCCTACATGAGAGAACAGCAACTGAAAGTTGTGAACCTGTCTGCCGGGGTTATAATTGTCGGGATTCTGACGTTGGTGTACTGACCGTCGGAATCTCAACTGTCAGGAGGTCATCCGGCACCCGGAGTCACTCATGTTGAGCTGAACCAATATCCAGTGAGAGGTTTTGGCATACAGCAATCGGGATTCCAGAAATATGAATACTGACGCCGAAATCCTTACAATGGTCAGAAGACCAGCGCTGGAAGTTCGACGACATTCAAAATTTGTCACCTTAATCCCAACTGTCCACATCCTGAATGTAGGTTTGCTATGACTGTTTAGAGTTAGGCTGCGGAGGGCATTTAGGTTTACGTAGTATTGGATTATGCTGTGAGGGTTAGGGTTAAGCTCCAGGTGGGAGAGTTAGTGTTAGGCCCTAAGGTGATCGGGTTAGGCTGCGGGGATAGGGGTTACTTTTTTTTTTAGGGTAAGACTGTGGGTACGGAGGGATAGGTGGGGAACAGAAGAGCGTTTGAATTCTTGTTTAGCAGGTGTTGGGAACTTCTGGCCACTGGCAATCCCTTAACCATATATATAATATTTATAAAAAAGGGGGGTACCCTAATCTGCGCCTGAATGTCACAGAGCAGTAACTCAGATGGATCTCCTGTTAGACTGGATCGAGAATTTTTAGAGATGAAGAATAGAGAAAGTTCAGAATGCGCTATGAGAAACTAATGGACATATAATAAAAAATATTTTTATTTGTAAAAGATTTACCCTTTAAGTATAATATTGTATATGTACAAGGCAAGGGAAACCTATACAACAAAATGCACTTCATTCTGCACTGGTAAGGGAAGAAAAAACACTGCGTACACATACACACACATACACACACACACATATATGAAGAATAGAGAAAGTTCAGAGTGCGCTATGAGAAACTAATATAATATAATAACATATAATAAAAAATATTTTTATCTATTCTTCATATATATATATATGTGTGTGTGTGTGTGTGTCCGTGCACGCACGCAGTGTTTTTTCTTCCCTTACCAGTGCAGAATGAAGTGCATTTTGTTGTATAGTTTTCCTTTGCCTTGCAAAAGCTACATTTAATTAATGAGGTGCTTCTAAACTGGTAGGAGGTTGGACGGTACTTGTGAGTTATCCGGGCGCCCGATGTTGAAATTATATGACAGTACATTAAGAATACGATGCGACGCGATTTCCTTTGAAATTTCCTTGTAGCCAAAAACGCGTCGCATTGTATGCCATTGTATGGTATACATGGCACGCGATGCGACGTGATTTTAACCCATCCCGCCCAATTGTAATCCCGCCCTCTGCCACATCTGGCACAATTTCACTCTGAGGGAGTTTTGACAGGAGAAAAGAAGTGGCTTTCTGTGGTGCTGTGTATGAGACTTTTCGTGAGGTGATTTTTCACAAATTTGCATTAAATTTCTTGGGATATTGGCCCATTTTGCCCCTTACATCCTATCTCACGGTATGGCTTTGCCAGGCAGTATCTTCAGCCTCCCCAAAACGGAAGAGGATACTGTGAAGTTCATGCAGGACAATGGGCTTCTTCCATCAACAGCTACCTGTCCAAATGGACACCCAATGCGCCTGTCCGTGAAGGAGCGGAAATGGCGCTGCTATATAAAAAGCTGTGGCAAAAAGCAAAGTCTGCGGGCCTCACTATTTTACCCTGGATGCAGACTTCCATTTATGACAATCCTCAGATTTATTTTCTGCTGGTGTGAGGAACTGACATCCATAGACTTCTGTGACAAACATCTAAATATCTGCAATAAGACGGCTATCTTTTACAACGCCTTGATGCGGGAGGCGTGTCAATGCGACCTCATGTCCCAGCCTCAACGCCGGATTGGTGGAGCAGGCAAAATTGTGGAGATAGATGAGTCGCTGTTCGCAAAGAGACAAGCCAATGTCGGCAGAGTTCTCCCACAGCAGTGAGTGTTTGGAGGAGTGTGTCACGAAACAGGGGAATGTTTCATGTTGCCTGTGGAAAAGAGAGATGCGACGACCCTGATGACCGCAATTGCAGAGCATATCAAGGCTGGCACTACAATTGTAAGCGATTGCTGGCATGCCTATAATACCGCAGAACTGGAGCGGGCTGGATACAATCACTTGAGGGTCAATCATAGATATAACTTTGTGGACCCGGACACTGGAGCACACACACAAAATATAGAAAGACTATGGGGATGTGCAAAGTGGCGGAACAAACGCCAGCGGGGCACAGCCCGCCATCACCTTGACTCTTACATGCAAGAATTTGTGTGGCGAAAGTGCCTGGCGGGTGACAGCCCATTTAACCGCATTCTACATGCACTAAGTTTGTTGGCTAAGTAATTACGCCTATTAATGATTGTATGATATGTGTTCTTGTTCTAATTTATTGCTGATATATGATGATTACAGTTATTCCTTAAATTCTGTTGTCCTTAATGTGTCAGATATGAATGATATTGATGAATGATATTGGATGTTCACAACCAGGCCACTATCAACGTGAACCCGAAGCGTGGCGAGCGCAGCGGTACGCGTCCTCCGACCTTTTCATACCCCCACTATCCACGTCGGCGTGGAGCTGAGAATAGAATAGTGTGGCGAGCCCGAAGCGTGGCGAGGGGACGCGGACACCTGTGAAGCCCGCGAGGGGACGCGGATAGCTGTTAAGGTGTCGGCGTCCCCTCGCCACACTATTCTATTCTCAACTCCACGCCGACGTGGATAGTGGGGGTATGAAAAGGTCGGAGGACGCGTACCGCCGCCCCTCGTGGGCTCGCTGCGCTCGCCACGCTTCGGGTTAGCGTCATTAGTGGGGTGGCGTTAACAATGGGGATGGGATTTCAGTTTTGACACTTTTTGGGGGTTTTGGGCATTTTTGCATTGAAATAAATGTAAAATCGGGTCTCAGGGACCATTTTACATTGATTCCAATGTTAAAATCGGGTCCAGTGCTAAAATCGGGTGCTGCTCTCGTCGCGTCGCATGCCATTTGGTTAACATGCGATGCGACGCGATTTTTTGTGACACGATCAAAAGTCGGGCGCCCGGATAACTCACAAGTACCGGTTGGACTTTGGTGCCATGTTTGCACACAGTGTATTTCTGTGGCTAGTTTTCTGCAAACCTTGGCACCATTCTAGTTTACTGGAGTACTTCTAGAGTGTTCGGCGTAGTCATGCTCGCTGCGGATCATCTAGTCGCACTTTTGTGCAAAACAAAGGTGATTTACTGGGTATTTAGGACCGAAAGCTGCTGTAGAGTTGTTTGCGTACAGTAGCTTGCAATCTACATGTTGCCCTCATGTAGCGTGAAAGCATTTTGTATCTTAAGACCAGCCCTGCCACAGAGCATTTTAGGCCACTCTTGCGTTACATGGGTTGAAAACATGTTTTTCTGGGTTTGCAATGATTCTCCTGTAGAGAAGTTCACATCCTTGGAACACAGAATCATTTCAGTTCTACGGGAGTCTCTGAGACTCGTGAAATCCTGTGGCGTGCGCTACTGTAACCTCCCCAGTGCAAAGCTTTCAGCCGGTTCCTGCTATGAGCTTGCCCACTGTGTCAGGAGCATTGATACACACCACACGTCTGACACCAGTTAGGCATGTAATTGCCCAAAACTCGTAACCAACACCAGTTTTCAGAATAACTGCCAAAACCGCAGGGCAGGGGGCCTCTCCCCTCTGATTTTGGCCCTCTCTCTCAGCACCAGACAGCTTGAGGTTTGTTCCTGCGGGACACAGACCTGCCTTGTTAGGAAATCCATCCACGCTGTTCAGCGAGCGTACAATGCCTCAAATAGCTCTGTGTACAGTAAGCAGGAGTGGAAATAGGCCATAAGAACAAGCAGTATGAGTTATAAATATAGAATATTCTGTGCCCTCAATTCCACACATGTTAGTCATGGAAGGGCAGTGGGAGTTCTACACTTATAAGGTATATACAAACAGGACTGGGCTAGATGCTAGTATGTGTGCTTAACTGGATTGCTTGTAAAGCAGAGACCGCCCAATTGCGGGAATTCTGCCGCACAGGTGACCTGCTGCACACAAACACGACATCTGTGTGCTGTCTGTATTATAAAATGTTATTCATTATTCGCCGCAGCATTGATATTTATAGAGCTTTTGGTGATCAGTGCTTTTGAGTGGTGGTCTTGTGGGGAAGGGGGGTAGTTGACAAAATTATTCTTTGCCTTTTAATAGTGCCAAGTCTATCGTCTGTCGTCCACGGTAATATTACAGCCCGAAACTGGGTGACTGGAATTTACTGGGAGACGCGACCGCTTATTCAGTGGTAGCCATGAATGTATTGAAGCATTAGAATATTTTTTTATTGAGTTTTCCAACTTCAGACTATTTTAGTTTTCAAAAACAAAAGGAATCCTCAGCGATCAGAAAAACCCATTCGCCAAAAACTGCTTGTATTTGGCAGTTTAAAGACGAGTTTAATTTCTGTTGACAGAAAGCACTCTACTGGAGACTGGAACCGAGTTACTTTTGGCAAGAAAAAAAAACAAAACAAAAAAAATAAAAATAAAATAAAAAACTGCTATTGTAATGCTCATCTATGAATTAATTTCACCGTACTCGAGCACCCGCTTGCTAACAACCTGCACCAGTTGACGGAGAGCAATACAGTATTAACTTGGTTGCTACTTATCAGAATAAAATTTATCTCCTCACCCAGAAGTAATTTCACATCAAACCTAATGTATATAGAGAGAATTTATTTTTAACGCATTCACTAAAGTCGGTTACACACTGGAGTACATCCGCCAGATATGTTGTTTCCAGCCAAATCTTAACAACATATCTAGCATATGGCTTGGTGTGTATGCCCAATATAATTGGAAACATGCGTTTGCTAGCAACGTAGCCCGGTAGGCCCTGTTCCACAGCCAACCGGATGAAAACGCTTGCAACAAAGTTCTGAAGGTCATAGAGATGTTTTGCTCTGTCCTCCTTATATCTTCTATTGTGTACCCAAGATGAGTGTGGTATATAGTTCCAACACTCGGGATCCCGGCAGTCATTAGCCCGGCGTCGGGATCCCGACTGGCCGGACTCAGACAGCATGGCGAGCGCCACCTATTCTGCCTCTATGTGGGTCGTGGAGCCCCACGAGAGAGAATAGCCGGTGGCCGTCGGGAACCCAGCTGTCGGTGTTTTAACAGTCGGGATCCCGACGTCGGGTAAATGACTGTCGGGACCCAGTCTGGCACCCCCCAAGATGTGATATGTTTTCTCTGAGAGGAAGTGGTTGGTGTTAAATCCGTTGGTACTCTTTACTTAGAAGGGCGCCCATCTCGGGCATTGAATGCACTAAAAAATCAGGTGCGATGCGACAGACGAGATGCCCGAGATTTCCCATAGGGAACAATGTTAAATGTCTCAATTGACCCGATTTTCCTGTTCAATGCCTCAATTGACCCAATTTTTCCATAGGAAACAATGTTAAATGGGCCACAGAGGCCAAATAGGCACCCTGAAGTGAATAATGGCCACCCAAATTGTTAACGCCACCCCACGATCAACGTCAACCCGAAGCGTGGCGAGCGCAGCGAGCCCGCGAGGGGCGGCGGTACGCGTCCTACGACCTTTTCATACCCCCACTATCCACGTCGGCGTGGAGTTGAGAATAGAAAGTGTGGCGAGCGCAGCGAGCCACCGAGCCCGAAGCGTGGCGAGTGCAGCGGAAACCTTCACAGGTATCCGCGTCCCCTCGCGGGCTTCACAGCTGTCCGCGTACCCTCGCGGGGCTCGCTGCGCTCGCCACGCTTCGGGCTCGGTGGCTCGCTGCGCTCGCCACACTTTCTATTCTCAACTCCACGCCGACGTGGATAGTGGGGGTATGAAAAGGTCGTAGGACGCGTACCGCCGCCCCTCGCGGGCTCGCTGCGCTCACCACGCATCGGGTTGACGTTGATCGTGGGGTGGCGTTAACAATTCGGGTGGCCATTATACACTTCAGGGTGCCTATTTGGCCTCTGTGGCCCATTTAACATTGTTTCCTATGGAAAAATCGGGTCAATTGAGGCATTGAACAGGAAAATTGGGTCAATTGAGACATTTAACATTGTTCCCTATGGGAAATCTCGGGCATCTCGTCGGTTGATCGCACCCGATTTTTTAGTGCATTCAATGCCCGAGATTTTTTACTAACGATGCCCACGATCAAAATCGTGGGCGCCCTTCTAAGTAAAGAGTACCAATCCGTTTTCTGTAGTGGACTATAGTCTCTCTTGTGACTTTGTGTAAGCATAATAGTTTGTATGGCACGTTGTGTTCCGCACTCTTTTTTCCAGTGTTTACCATTTCTATAAATGTCCTTTCATAAACAATGTATCAGAGTACAAATATTAGCAGAGGACAGTGTGCATCCATTGATGCGTCAGTATTGGGCCTGTGGTGGAACAGAAGCTGCTCTGTTATGAAGACACAATGCATAGTATGATATGCCAGCGAGGTGCACCCTGCCTGCGTGGGGGCTTGTTTTGTTTTACTGTATGTTCATTGAAATGATACACTTGGGCCTGGAAAAGAGATGAATGGGAATTGTTGTGCCTTGTAAATGACAGCTGCAGAGGAGTTGTGTTTAAAATGTAAATTAGAGATTTACTTATTTTGATTCAGTGTCTTGTTTTGGAATGTTGGTCAAATACATCTTTGTCTTAAAAAACATGTGTACAGTAGCATTTTGGTGTTATCCTTCAACATTTAGCACAGCTTCCTTTTCTCTTTCCAATGAAGTGCTCTGCCCTGAATCAGTCAGTTTTCACCTTCAAAACAATAGTTATCTCCTGCTACTAGAAATAATTGGTTGGTACATACAAACAGTATACAGTAATTCTGTTTGGTATTTTGTCAACGTCCATTAAAGACATCCATCAGACCCTGCAGTGTGCACTGAAGTACTTCAGCTGTGGTCAGCCTGGCGGTCTAGTGAAAGGACGAGTCAAGTTCTGTTTGCCTCTTGCTCCCCAATCACTGTATGAAATTCAGACTGAACATATGTACAGGTTGTTCATAAAAAAAATACCATAGGAGAAACTGCATTAGTATAAAAGATAGACCCAGGGGTGCAGTGAAGAGGGCTCATTTGGGGGTTATTTTCCGGGCCGCACTATGGGATTCATACAAGGTACTTTTGATAGCTACTGTCTCTTTACACTGGATCAATGGATTCGGAGAATTGGGGAAACCTAAAATAATCCACTTTGGGCTGGATTTATAAAAACCAGTGAGTATTATATCTAAGTATTAGTGTATGTCAGGGATGCAGTGGTGTAGCTTGTGTAAGGCAGCCCCCGCTGCTGCTTGGGGAAGCGAGCGACAGCAGGGGTCTGTGTGGCCACCGGGTGCTGGCACCCGCCCGGCGCACTAACAATCATCTGACTCTGGCGGCATGCTGCAGCAGTGCCGCCTACCACTGCCCGCATGCTGGCTGAGCACGGGAGGCGAGTTGGCCGCAGCATGTCAGAGACAAACAAATACCCGCCTCACTACGCTGTACACAGAGCCAGCTATTAGCTACTGTGTACAGGATGGGCGGGAGGTTGGTTGGATGGGCGGGTGGGCTGCGCCAGAGGGGGCACATCTCCTCCATTGTCTCCGGCTCTACTGTATTCAGCGTCCCCTGCTTCCCTCTCTCTGAGAGAAGAGGAGCAGGAGGGACCTGTCTTATACTGATGGTTACCTTTGCTGCAGCCTCCTGGACCCCGTGTGGTCGGGGCAGCACACCGTAATCTCCTTCCCCCATTACTTCCCCTGCATATGGCTCTCACAGGTCAGTGAAATTACACAAGTAATGAAGCTTATACAGTGAAGGGGAGGAGCAGGGAGTGGGCTACAGCCAGAGACATAAACCTGCTACCCTCCTACAGCCTTACCCTAACCTCTCCCCTCCTGCAGACTTACCCTGACCTCTCTCCTAACCTCCCTTCCTGCAGCCTTACCCTTACCTCTCCCCTAACCCTAGCCTCCCCTCCGGCAGCCTTACCTAACCTCTCCCCTCCGGCAGCCTTACTCTCCCCTCCGGCAGCCTTACCTAACCTCTCCCCTCCGGCAGCCTTACCTAACCTCTCCCCTCCGGCAGCCTTACCTAACCTCTCCCCTCCGGCAGCCTTACCTAACCTCTCCCCTCCGGCAGCCTTACCTAACCTCTCCCATCCGGCAGCCTTACCTAACCTCTCCCCTCCGGCAGCCTTACCTAACCTCTCCCCTCCGGCAGCCTTACCTAACCTCTCCCCTCCGGCAGCCTTACCTAACCTCTCCCCTCCGGCAGCCTTACCTAACCTCTCCCCTCCGGCAGCCTTACCTAACCTCTCCCCTCCGGCAGCCTTACCTAACCTCTCCCCTCCGGCAGCCTTACCTAACCTCTCCCCTCCGGCAGCCTTACCTAACCTCTCCCCTCCGGCAGCCTTACCTAACCTCTCCCCTCCGGCAGCCTTACCTAACCTCTCCCCTCCGGCAGCCTTACCTAACCTCTCCCCTCCGGCAGCCTTACCTAACCTCTCCCCTCCGGCAGCCTTACCTAACCTCTCCCCTCCGGCAGCCTTACCTAACCTCTCCCCTCCGGCAGCCTTACCTAACCTCTCCCCTCCGGCAGCCTTACCTAACCTCTCCCCTCCGGCAGCCTTACCTAACCTCTCCCCTCCGGCAGCCTTACCTAACCTCTCCCCTCCGGCAGCCTTACCTAACCTCTCCCCTCCGGCAGCCTTACCTAACCTCTCCCCTCCGGCAGCCTTACCTAACCTCTCCCCTCCGGCAGCCTTACCTAACCTCTCCCCTCCGGCAGCCTTACCTAACCTCTCCCCTCCGGCAGCCTTACCTAACCTCTCCCCTCCGGCAGCCTTACCTAACCGCTCCCCTCCGGCAGCCTTACCTAACCTCTCCCCTACTGCTGCCTTACCCTAACCTCTCCCCTACTGCTGCCTTACCCTAACCTCTCCCCTCGTGCAGCAATACCCTAACCTCCCATCCTGCAGCCTTTCTCTAACCTCTCCGCTTTTACAGGCTTGATTTATTCTCTCCCTAGCCTCCCCTCCCACAGCCCTAGCTGCAGCTGTACCCACTCCGGCAGCCTTACCCTATTCTCTACCCTAACCTCTCCTCTGGCAGCATTACCCTAACCTATCCCCTAACCTCTCCTCCGGCGGTCTTACCTTAATGATTAAGGTAAGACTGCCAGAGGGGAGGTTAGGGGAGAGAATAGGAAAAGGCTGCCGGAGGGGAGGTTAGGGTAGAGGTTATGGAAAGGCTGCCGGAGGGGAGGTTAGGAGAGCGAATAGGGTAAGGCTGTGTTAGGGGAGAGATTAAGGCTAACCTTGTCACTCCAGCTGTTGTTGAAATACACATCCCAGCATGCCCTGCTACAGTTTTGCTATTTGGTCATGCTAAAACGGATGCAGGGCATGCTGGGATGTGTAATTCAACAACAGCTGGAGTGACCAGGTTAGCCATCACTGGTGTATGTACATCTTCCCTGGATACTTAAACTGCTGGCTTCCCCGCCGCCTGAGAGCTTCACCGCTCCGGTCCCCGCTACACAGCCGCCATGCCTCCCCAGCCAGGTACCGTCTCCCCGCCAGCACTCCGGTCCCCATCCCGGCCCCGCTCCCCGAACCAGCCACTGATTGCATTCGATTAATATTATGTGCAGCTCATAATATTTATCGATCCGACATTCTACGGCGTGCCTGCGCATTGCGTCGAATGTCAGCATAAAAATGCATGCAATCATTCGATTTATCGGCCAGATGTGGCCGAAATAGACTGATTGCATGCAATATCTCACATATGTATGGGCAGCATAATAATTATTTGTTTTTTATTGCTGGAGTTTAAATCCTCCACTGATGGCAAAGGGGTGCCGGATGACTGCCCGGCAGTCAGGATTCCGACAGTCATTATACTAATGTCGGAATCCCGACTTTTAAAACCCTGATAGACGAGGCTATTCTTCGTCGTGGGGGTCCACGACCCCCATAGAGGGAGAATAAAATAGGTGGCGCACTGCCCGCAGCATGGTGATCGCAGCGAGCCTGCAAGGGGCTTCTTTGTGCTCACCCAACTGTCTGAGTCCCGGCAGTCGGGATTCAGACATCGGGCTAATGACTGACGGAATCCCGACTGTTGGTGCGTTATACCTTTATACCAAGGGTGCCTACTCCTCTGAGAGCCTTGGTACCACAAGCACCTGTGCCTATGAGAGCCCTTGTACTAAAAACGCCTGCGCTTCTGAAAACCTTTGTACCAAGAGGCCTGCGCTTCTGAGAGCCCTGGTACTACGCACGCTTGCTCCTCTAAGAGCCCTGGTACCATGAG
The DNA here is from genome assembly GCF_055691185.1 of Crinia signifera. NCBI lineage: Eukaryota > Metazoa > Chordata > Amphibia > Anura > Myobatrachidae > Crinia > Crinia signifera. The sequence continues at coordinate 255,005,051 of NC_139220.1, read as the reverse complement.
CACCTGTGCTTCTGAGAGCCCTGGTACCACGCACGCTTGCTCCTCTGAGAGCCCTGGTACCATGAGCACCTGTGCTTCTGAGAGTTTTGGTACCATGCACGCTTGCTCCTCTGAGAGCCCTGGTACCGCGAGCACCTGCGCTTCTGAGAGCCCTGGTACCATGCACGCTTGCTCCTCTGAGAGCCCTGGTACCGCGAGCGCTTGCTCCTCTGAGAGCCCTGGTACCGAGAGCGCTTGCTCCTCTGAGAGCCCTGGTACCACGAGCGCTTGCTCCTCTGAGAGCCCTGGTGCCACGAGCGCCTGCTCCTCTGAGAGCCCTGGTGCCACGAGCGCCTGCTCCTCTGAGAGCCCTGGTACCAAGAGCGCCTGCGCTTCTGAGAGCTCTGGTACCAAGAGCGCCTGCTCCTCTTTCTTCGTGAAATGAATGTAAAGCACCAAAAGGCGGGCAAAGACCTGGTCCAGACATAAGTGATATGAACATGGAAACTTGCACTGACTACAGTGCTGATATTTTGATACCACTCATTTATAGCATTTTGTGCATATAAAAAAAAAAAAAATAGCAGAAGATTGTATACAATATATCCATCAACAGGAAATCCAGCACACACAATTGCAATTTACCTTTCCAATAAGCACACATTGTAACGAGTATTATCTGTGTTTGTTTAAGATAAAATCTGGCTCCACAGAGAAGTAAAAGTGACCAGCTGCGGGGGTTTGTTTGTGGCAGTCGCTTGCATTTCACTGTTCGGCTGCCTGTTGAGTGGGAAAGCAATAGGAAGGATTGTGTCATTTTTCAAGGAAACAACTTTTTTTTTTTTTTTTTAAAGGTTTCATCCCACTCCTGGCAGCATGAAGTTTGCCCGTGTGGGCTAAGGGCCAAGCTTGGCGGGGAATATCAACCAGACATGCCAGGAGCCTTCCCTCACTGGCCAGGCTCTTACACTCTTTTCTGTTTTGACTGTTTATACACCTGACTCTGTAATGCATTCTCTTCATGACTGAAGCCTGCGGAGGCTTGTGAGCTTTTATGTGCCTGGGAGCTACATGTGTGTATATAGGGATTCTGGGCCCCAAATTATCTACAAATCCAGGGTGTTTTGTTATTTCCAGGCTACAATCCCAGAATTAATTTCAGGATTGGGATTAAGATGACCCCCTACCCCCCACCACCAACTAAAAAAAAAAAAAAGTTCAAGGTGTCATTGCTAATTGAGAAAGCACACTCAGGCTATATGCTAAGGGTTCTATTTATCAACTAGTGATATTCTTGTTATTGCTCATTATGATTGATAACTGGCATTCCAATTATTAATTTTTCAAATACAGGTACACCACCGATTTTCCAGCAACCGTTGGTCCGGAACCTTTGGACAATTTTGCTTTGCCCCGATTAAAAGAGGTTAAGGACCTCCTTTAATCCATTTCTGCGCATGGGCGTAACACGCAATAGGTGCAAGTGTCAGTGGGTACAGCTTCTGCAGACACTGCAGGTGACACATGAAGCATCGGTGGTGGGGCTGTTATGTCGTCCTAGGTCACAATAATTACCACACATGGGCGGAACACACAGCATAAACATGTGTCACTGGGTTCAATAAGCAATATTATATTGTAGCATGTATTTTACTATTTATTGCTTTAGAAATGTACTTAAGGTAAAAAATTAGACATATTAACAGATCCTCCTTTAATCCGGCAAATTTGATAATCCGGCACGGCACTGGAACAGACTATGCCAGGAAATCAGCGGTGTACCTTTTACTTGACCATTAGGCGCTGATTGGCTAAAGCACAATTTCTCATTCAAAGCGAGCGATAAGAAGAATATCACTCATTAATCTGCACCTACGTACGGTTATTCGCATGTCCATATCTTCACCTGTGAGATCGCGTTCTGATTCAGCTGCCTCATACTCATTATCATCATCAATATTAGGCAGAGTTACATGATGATCATTGGTGGTCACTCTAGTGGGGAAGTGGTCGTGGTGTAAACTCCTTTAAATGGGTTTTCAAAATGGCAAATGTATTTATCGATCCGAGAACTGTGACCACACCCAAACTCAGAATTTAATTTGGCCATGAAATATTACATTCATATATCTTATATTAGTAAGCCCGCTCAAAGATAATGCTTCGAAAACTAGTAGATGTAGATTCACTTGCTGACCATAGATGGCAGTGTTTTGGAGACACACGGACACTAGATATTATATATATATATATATATATATATATATATATATATATATATATATATATAAATACAGAAGTACCAACAAACACACTCGCCATTTCTAAGAATGGGATGCAAACAGCACCCACTTCCCAGGATGGGGTGCATTGGCCTGTGACCACACAGTCTAGTAAATACAAACACAGGGGGCCCAGCACTCACTACAACAAACTAACTCACCTTAACATTCAAATAATCAATTAAATAAATAATGGGGTTTTAGTTCATGAATTGATCAATGCATTTAAGCTTGCAGCCCATCGCCAAGGGACCCCATTTCACTGCAAGATATATATATATATATATTTTTTTTTTTAAATATAGATATAATGCCATGCTTTAGATGACATGCTTAAGATGCAGGTTTCAAGATGGCGGGCTAAGCATGTGTGTGCAGGTCTTTCAGATGATCACTTTAGAGGGAGATAAAGGTTCAGTATATTTCACAAAGCAGCTTCCCACAAATTTGCAGCTGTACATGTCTGAGTGAGTGAGGTGTGTCATTGGTATCTAGTGCATTGATAGGCAGTATTCTAAGGAGTTTGGTTTTGGGCTACAACATATGGCTGCTACTGTCAATTGATTAAGTATGGCTGTAGCATTTGGGCTGTGAAGTGCTGGTCAATTTACATTTTAATTCTGTGATGGCATGCAGCTATGCAGAAGGGGCTTTTACATCCATGGGATGCAGCCTTCAGTACATGTACAGTAATTTGTATTTGAGGATCTTTCTAAGATAATGGGGGTATTCAATATGGGAACATCCCAACAGTCAGAATCTCGGGCTGTTTTCGCCCAGCTCGACTGACAGTTGACAGCCGGAATTCAATGTTTCCGTTGTCAAGTGTTGATAAGCGGGCGTGTCTGTGAAAATGGCCACAGATTGTTGAATTGGACAATCCGCGTTTGTTTCCAACAAAACAGATCTGACTTGTTTTACAGTCGATACAGAAATGGATTCTCAGTAAGGCAGCGCTACAACCGCAGCTGGATTGCTATCAAGGAGCACCAACTCCTTAGCATTTAAACATAGACATAAAGAAGAAAAAGATAGCTCTCCAGCGCTGGTTGAATCCAATGCGAGTTGGATTGGTAGTGTCCTTAGGTCCGTACCCCAGAGGGACCACACTGACCTTGGTGTTGGTCCCTATATACAGGCAAAGGTATCTTTTGTGGATTCAATCTCAAGATGATAGTATACACTCCTATCTAGACACGGGGGGATAACAACTGACCTTGTTGCAAATCCCTATATGCACATCACGGTTTCTTTAAAAACTGCAATTTTTCTTTGGCACATATACTCTGTTTCAGATAGTACTGACCTGGTGGCAATGCCCTATGTTCATATAGGGGTTTCTTTTAGTACGTCCCAATCGGCAAAATGATTCTCCAGACCAAGGCAGCATAAATCCAAAATGTCCAAAATTTATTACAGATAAAAATTCCAATACGGATAAAAAAGGAAATTTTAAAAGATAAAGAGAGGGACCGAGAGCTCCAGATCAAACCACCTAGAAAATCTAACTCATCCGGACTGAGATAGAGAATGGTGGGACCGATGGCAGGGGTCAAATCCTGAAGCTGTCTGTACCTCCCTCCTCACACCAACGCGTTTCAAAGTTAAATCCTTCCTCAGGGTGTGCTACTGATCACTACATGAAGGGTTTTTATACCCAAATCTCCAATGTAGGGGTGGGAACAATCATGCCCCGGTTTGGAGAGGGCATGAAAACCCGGATTTCATCACAATTAAACAGAATGAATGTGCATCTAAATAACATACTTTAAAAATCAATACATAGTAGATAAAACATTAAATAATTGTTAAAAACCATGATATACATAAAAATCAATGTGGGAATTTGCGGATCACATATATACATTTAAGAACATAACCAGAGTCCGTTCCGGGTTTACCGGCGTGGGGAGCCTTCCTTTTCATGCGTGTTTGGGTCCGTGTGATGGCGGAAGTTCTGGACGTCGTGTAGCGCGAAGATTCCGTTTCCGGAAGTACGTCCGCGTCACTTCCGTCTTTTGGAACGCAAACAGGGAAGTGTTTTTGACCCGCAAGCCGCATATCAATAAGACGGCTCCCGACAATCGTTGTAGAAGTGGTAGTTATACAAAACAAAGGAAAGAAATATAATGAGTGTTATTTGTATTACAATCCCCATATCCTCAAGGAGATAAATCAGGTTTGGTTAAAAATGACATACGTAATATTTATCACACAGAACGGAGAAGCCAGCTAGTACTGGCAATACATCCCTGATCGCCCCTCCCACTTGCTGCTTCTCCGTTCTGTGTGATAAATATTACGTATGTCATTTTTAACCAAACCTGATTTATCTCCTTGAGGATATGGGGATTGTAATACAAATAACACTCATTATATTTCTTTCCTTTGTTTTGTATAACTACCACTTCTACAACGATTGTCGGGAGCCGTCTTATTGATATGCGGCTTGCGGGTCAAAAACACTTCCCTGTTTGCGTTCCAAAAGACGGAAGTGACGCGGACGTACTTCCGGAAACGGAATCTTCGCGCTACACGACGTCCAGAACTTCCGCCATCACACGGACCCAAACACGCATGAAAAGGAAGGCTCCCCACGCCGGTAAACCCGGAACGGACTCTGGTTATGTTCTTAAATTTATATATGTGATCCGCAAATTCCCACATTGATTTTTATGTATATCATGGTTTTTAACAATTATTTAATGTTTTATCTACTATGTATTGATTTTTAAAGTATGTTATTTAGATGCACATTCATTCTGTTTAATTGTGATGAAATCCGGGTTTTCATGCCCTCTCCAAACCGGGGCATGATTGTTCCCACCCCTACATTGGAGATTTGGGTATAAAAACCCTTCATGTAGTGATCAGTAGCACACCCTGAGGAAGGATTTAACTTTGAAACGCGTTGGTGTGAGGAGGGAGGTACAGACAGCTTCAGGATTTGACCCCTGCCATCGGTCCCACCATTCTCTATCTCAGTCCGGATGAGTTAGATTTTCTAGGTGGTTTGATCTGGAGCTCTCGGTCCCTCTCTTTATCTTTTAAAATTTCCTTTTTTATCCGTATTGGAATTTTTATCTGTAATAAATTTTGGACATTTTGGATTTATGCTGCCTTGGTCTGGAGAATCATTTTGCCAATTGGGACGTACTAAAAGAAACCCCTATATGAACATAGGGCATTGCCACCAGGTCAGTACTATCTGAAACAGAGTATATGTGCCAAAGAAAAATTGCAGTTTTTAAAGAAACCGTGATGTGCATATAGGGATTTGCAACAAGGTCAGTTGTTATCCCCCCGTGTCTAGATAGGAGTGTATACTATCATCTTGAGATTGAATCCACAAAAGATACCTTTGCCTGTATATAGGGACCAACACCAAGGTCAGTGTGGTCCCTCTGGGGTACGGACCTAAGGACACTACCAATCCAACTCGCATTGGATTCAACCAGCGCTGGAGAGCTATCTTTTTCTTCTTTATGTCTTTGTTTTACAGTCGGATCTGTTTTGTTGGAATCCAGCTTATATGCTGTCGGAAACGGCGGCATTGAATAGGCGGCGGATGCTATTTTCCCCGACAGAAATAGCGTCTGGCATTGAATTCCCCCCAATGTGTGGTTTGATGCTTGCCCATGTATCTGTGTGATGATTAAAGGTGAAGTCCTCGTAAACACTGTGCACTTAAAGGGACATCTTAGTGTAATTTGATGTCAATTACATTTGCGTTCCATGTTGTGTACTATTTGCTAGCTTACCCTGAAAGCAGTGAGCTAACAGTTACTAAAGAGCTGCGAAGCCCTGGAAACAGTAGCTGTGGTCACCAAGTCCCTCTGTGAATATGATCCTAATAATAATAGACCTACAGTAATTATTGCACATTACTCAGAGGGGGGATTTAAGTGTTTTATCGTAGTCAAAGATTTTTCCCATTGCAATAGGCATAATTGGGAATTCTTTTATCTGGCATGTTTGGCATGAATTGCATCAGCTATAATTTTATATTTGGTCTATATTCCCCTTTTTACAGTTACTCTAGGAACATGCATATGCTAGATATACAGTAATTGGGTGTAATGTTTTGGTTCTGTAGAATCTGTTCAAGTACTATACCAGACAAATCCCAAATGGCTGTTTCAAGGGATCACGTGTAATGAGGGTGAAGAAGTGTGTTTTTGACAGTTCTAAGATTATTGTAGGAGAATTTTCACATATCAGTGGCACAGACTGGAGGATGTAAGACGATAGTGTATAATGACGAGTGAATATTAGATCTTTGAATAATATGCGATCAATGGACAGACAATGGTCACTAGGTCAACCACTAATGGTCGACACCTTGAAATGGTCGACATTGACACAAGCTTATGATCAACATAGACGTGGTTGGCATGCATAAGGTTGACGTGATTTTTCACTCACGGGCCTAAGGCGGGTATATATATAGCGCAGAGGGACGCGGTTCGCTTATATGGTGTCCATGTCGACACAACATCCCTTGAAAATCTCATGTCGACCGTATTCATGTCAACCGTATTTATGTCGAACATAAGCTTGTGTCAGCCTTCGGTATGTTGACCATTTCAAGGTGTTGACCTTGATTACAAGTGACTGTCGACCTAGATATTGGCTGCCACTTATACCGTAACCCTTTGAACAGTAGATAATCATTTTGCATTATTTATTACGTAGCCAATGTACTGTGTACAAAATCGAAAAAGTATATTGAAAAATAACAGTGACCTGCGTTAACCTGCCAATAGTCCAGTTCAAAGCAGCAATGTGAAAGGGGTGTTATGATAGATTTTTGTGCTTTATAGTATTGAGTGTTTATTCTCGCACTCAGATAGATATATGCACTGCTTATCTATCTATCTATCTGATTGGCATATATATCCTCATGCGTATCGTTCAGTGGTGCACGCTCCCCCAGATTGTTAACAATAAGCCCAATTGCCTGAACATGCAGACCAATGTGACGCTTTTGTCAGTGACTGCATGTTTGACGGGGGTCCTGGTGGTGGTACTGAACTATATCGTTAAAGAGATCGTTCAGGGTTTTCCCATAGGATGTTTGTTTTCATCCCGTTCATATTGAACAGTGTGTACAGACCTTTGGAGTCTGAACAAGTTAGTTATTCTCTTTATGTATGCAGTCATGTGTCCTTTCCCCCTCTCCCTTTAACATAATATTGTGAGGTGTGTGTGTGTGCCACCGTTTGTTCTGTAGTGAGGTGGCACTTGTTGTTCACCCTGATTTATTCTGCTTCGCAGACAGGAAGTGGCGACTAGGGACTCATTAATGCTTCAGTCTGTATTGTTCTCTCATCTGTCCTTCATTAGTCATAATTATGCTAGCAAAAGGGAAGTAGAGTTTTTGCTTTGGGTCATGCAAACCATGTGTTCGGCAACAGATTTGTATTAACCCATGGATATGTGACTGTTATTGATGCTTCATAAAGGAAAATTTTGAAAAATTACCCCCCCTGCCATAGACTCCATGCCCCATTCACAACACACACATCATTTTGAAGCGAGTTCACTTCGTTGGAACGCCACAAACTTTTTTGAATCCTGGCATCCTGTCCTAGAGTATCCAATTTTTTTTTTCACAACAGCCACAAAGCTAAAAGTTTAAGGGTGTACAAACGGTGCGATTTTGGCAGGCAGTGTTGTCTAGATAGTCAAAATCGTACAGTGTTAATCATGCAGGCGATACTGATGCACGGCCCCGTTAATTCAGCATCGGCAATCAAAATAGACTGTGCCGGCAACTCTATCTTAACTAGATCATAGACTATCCTAGTGAACATAGTCAAAATATCCAGTGCATGTAGTCAAAATCTCCCATACATATAGTGAAAATAGTAAAAATCGATCACTATCAAAATATCGTACCATGTGCACACCACTAATGAGAAATTTTCCCCAAAATATTAAATTAATTAAATAGTGTTTAAATGTCATCCTAAGGGTTAGTTATGTGGTGAGGGAAAAACTTTGCTTCTGTTTTGTCCACATATTTTGTGATGGGAAGCCACAAGTGCTTGTTTTGTCTATTATATTAACCAATATGAATCTTACACCTGGACCACCAACACGAGGCCACCCTGCAAGTGTCCAAAGGCACATTCGTATTCATATAGACCAGTAAGAAGCCAAACCTGTTGTTAGAACAGCATCATTTCTATAATTAATACGTTTGTTTGAAATTCAAATATTTTAAGGATAAGGTGATAGTTGGTGTGCATCAGCAACGAATCCTGAACAAACTTGCCTTAACCAGGACTAGCACAAAATGTCTATAGTGACCTTACCGTGTGTACTCTTTGTCTCATGGGATCCATGGGATCCTGGCGCTTAACATGCTGGTGGCCAGAATGCCGACAATGGCATTCCCATGGTCAGGAGGGTATGGTATAACTTACCAACAGTTGGGATTCCGACAGTCGATTCTCCAACATTGGAATCCTGAAGATCAGGAGCCTGACACGGGGGGGGGGGCTAGCAAACTGAAGCCCCTTGCGGGCTTGGTAGCGAGCTGGTCTCGCCACCTATTCAATTCTCCCTCTATGGGGGTTGTGGACCCCCATGAGGGAAAATAGCATGTGTAAGTCGGGATTCCGATGTCTGAAAAACGACCAATGGAATCCCGACTGTCGGTGAGTCATTTGGCACCCGTCAGGATCCCAACACCTTGGGATTCTGGTGCTGGTCTTTTCACTAGATTCTGGTGCCGGAATCTCGACTGGCAGCGAGCACCAATATGCCATCTTCATCCACTTCTAATTATGCTCCATTGGACCTAGTGTGGGCTTTCTTGTATAAAACATAGCTGTCGGTTTATTTAACCCTTTATTCACACACCATTGGTTTTTATTTGGTTTTCATATAGAGCAAAAGATGATATGCTAAAAGAACAACCCTGGGGTAAATGTGGTCATGGAATCTTGTTGTGATGTGTTTATATGAGCAAATGTATTATCTTTCATTGTTTAATATGTTGTGTCAGGTATTATTGTTACAGCACTGTCGATAAACTCTTCTTGCCGCCTTTATGCAGTAGAGGCGTATATTGTGTATTTCTGAGCATTGACTATAATGCAATATCGCTGCACAGTTGTGTGAGTGAGAATCGTACATTGTACTTCTGTGCTTTACAAAGAACATTGATATACAGCAATAATGCAGGTGGTCTAAGCAAATAACCTCAAGCACTGTTTGTTCTCATTTATTTGGCCACCAATGTAACAGAGATGACATCAGGTCAATAATGTTAATTGATTTATCTTTTGAGTGCCTAATGTGTTGGCTAAACAGTGTGAATTGTTGTATCAGACAAGATGGAGAGGCTCTCTGATGTGTTTTTATTTTCATTTTGTTTCTACAGTGTGCCCCAGCGAGTGTGGGAAACAGGCTTGTTCAGACCAGAATGAGTGCTGCCACCAAGAGTGCCTGGGAAGCTGTACTGCTCCGAACAATGACAGCGCCTGCGTGGCTTGCCAGCATTACTACTACGATGGGAAGTGTGTCTCTAGCTGTCCGGAGAACACCTATAGGTTTGAGGGATGGCGCTGCATTACCCTGGAAGAGTGTGCTAATGTGCACACCTTATTTATTGGAGCAAACCGATTAAGTATCCACAATGGAGAGTGCATAGATGAATGTCCATCTGGCTATATGCTCAATGGGAGCCAGAGGTAAAAAATAAAATAATGATGGATTTACTTTCTCTGTAGGTTTAACATTTCTTACTGTGAAAGGTGGTGGTGGTTGGTAAGGCAGAGTACAAGGCCTGTCTCTTATGGTGTGTACACACGGTGCAAGTACCGTGTGATGCGATCATATCGCATCGGGATCGCAATGCACGGCATGCATAGAACTTTGACTATATAGGGCAGATCTGCACTATATAGTGTATGCAGCCAAGACTTTTTGCGTTACGGGAGCACGCATCGGGATCGCAAGGGTTAAAAACCCATGTGATCCCGATGAGATCATGCTGATTGTACCCATGTGTGCACACGCTGCAATTTGGCAGCCGCCGATAACGATTTGATATCGGCGGCTTTTGGGGTGCCGTCATCTGCTAGCAGGGAGGGGGGGTGCCTCACGTGGGTGGGATGTGTGGGGTGGGGGGGTCAGTGGCCATGCGGCATTGAGCAGCATGGCCCTCGTTGGGAGATAGAAATAGACTACTGCAACACAGTATTTCTACTATTTGATTCTGATGCTGCGGGACGTGCATCGGGATCGAATCGGAATTGGATGCGGCAAAGCACAATGCGATTTCAACTGTATAGTCAAAATGGATAGCGCACATTGCGTCTTGTGTACACAGCATAACTCTGGCAGTCATGAAGCAGGCAGCTTGATCCTCCAGATGAAGGTATGGGGATAGTACAGTTGTGTGTGCACCTACCATCCAGTCTCTGAGTGGACTAATTACAAAGGATGCTGGAAGAAAATAAGTCCTTTGTAACCACTATCTTCACTGCTTGTATTTGCATAAGAGAATCTCATCTGAGCTCTCATAGTAATATGGCTCCTGCTTTGCTACTCTCTGTTTACCCACTGGTCTTGGTGTTTCTCTTTTCCAGCATGTTCTGCAGCCCCTGTGATGGGCTCTGTCCGAAGGTGTGCGTAGAGGAGAAAACCATAGACTCGGTCACCTCAGCCCAGAATTTAGAAGGGTGCACTGTGCTGAAGGGAAACCTGCTGCTCAATCTCCGCAAGGGCCGTGAGTATCCCAAGCTTTTAATATTGTTATAGTTATTCCCACATAGTATGGGCAATATTCAGTTGTGTTCTAGACGGCCTCAAACTGAGCTATTCAAGTTTAGCTGTGCCGACCCCCCTGGGTGAGAGGGGGGTGAGCTGAAGTTAAGGTAGCCATACACACGCAAATTTATCTGCAGATCTCTCTGGTTGGAACAAAAACATGGTTATGGATGATAGCAAATGACAGTTGACCATTTGCTTGGAAATGCTGGAAAACTGACAAACTGTCACTCATCCATAACCATGTTTTTGTTCCGGCCAGCCAGATCTGAAGATAAATCTTACTAGTGTATGGGCACCTTAAGTGTAGTCACTCAATTTAGCGCTCAAATGTGACTTCTGGCAGTGTGCTCATTAGTAATCAGCCAATATTTACATAAAAAGCAGCAATGGACAGAAGATCAAATGCAATATAACCGTTGAATATGGCCCTACCTGTCCAAACTTTAGCTTCTTTTCCATATTACTGTATTTTAAAGCAGTCTGAGAACTGGTGTAAGGAAAATTGATCACTATTGGCACCATAACTTTTTGTTTTAATTCATTTTTACTATTCCTTCCAAAATGAAAGCAAAGTCCTAGTGATCTATTGCACCAGTTTTCATTCATTTAAAGTATTTCAATGATCTATAAATCGGTGAGTTCACGAGCGTCTAATACAGCTTGGTGACAGGTGCTTTGTTTTCCATGCAATACTTGTTGTCATCCTCCTTTTTTCCCTAGTCGCACAGGATGGTGTCGTCCTCCGGGACATGTGCTCCCCTGCCCCTATCGCACAAATCTTATTCGCTTTTGGTGCCTGTGTTTACATATGGTTACAGCGCGCTCTACCAGGTGGCAGCTGGAATGCGCTGGCTACATCCCATAGAATAACAAAGCAGCAGGGTCTCACACCTGCGGAAACAGCTAGTGTCCAGCGATGAGTTTGGATCCAGTCCTGCTGCCCTCCCCAGCACAGCTGCTCTTGAAGTCCTGTGAGCCAGCTCAGTGTCAGCAAGATAATCTCCTCATGCTTCTCCATGCAGATATAGCAATACCCTTCCCCCCTCCACCTCAGATAAACACAAGACACCTTCCGGTCTCTAACCCGGGCTGCCATTTAAGCACAGAACCGTGAACCAATTTTATCTGACGGTCCGCTTGGTTCTGTTAGTCGGTTTATTACTAGTTTAAAAATGCTAACGAGGAATAGTAACTGTCAAAAGCTGTAGTACTCAATTGCAACATGTCCCGTAAAAGCTGTTGCCATAACAGATCAGCACATGTTTTGTGTTCGCTGCACATTACTAAAAGTATTCATAACAATAGCAGTATTGTCCCTTCACCTTTATCACACCTCACTTAAATGGTTACCTGTTGGCTGGAAGTCACAGCTCTGATTATGTGGCTGCATGTACGCGCTGCTTGAGCTGCAGGAGAAAGCTGGTTCCTTTAGCTAGGTTTGGGCTGGGTTACAGATGGTGTATATCACAGCCGCGCGATTCTAGAAGGAGGCTTAGATAATTCATGCAGCCCTGGACTGCAACTGTTGGCTCTGGTTGTGCCAAAAGAGAGGCTGCTGAAAGCTCAGGACCTGTTACTGGCACCCACATAGAGTATTCTTGGAAACGCATGCAGCTCTATGGAGAAGTTATGAATGGGAGCTTAACAGCATCCCTTTGCAATTCAGTACCTGTCACTTCTCTGATGCTGGTCTGGCACATGATGAATCACACGCTCATTTTGCAGCACGCTAGCTAGATATTCTGATATTAAGAATCCAAACTTGTGCCCAGAGTAACAACAGGACTTCTTGGAAAGACTTCACCAGTGTTTTTCTTATTTTGGTTTTACCTCTCCTACTAATATATTCTCTGCATGCTGCATAACAGTGTATGCTGGTATTGTTTGACACAAACAGGAACCCTCAAATGACTACTACTTTTATGCGTCCACATACACTTATCCTCAAATCATGCAAATAGTTGTGGGTTTTTATCATTGGTTCTTATTGTTGTTGTAACCATAGAGGCAGCTCTCTGACGCCTGATGTACTAATATTTGCTTTCACTTTAAATGCACAAGCATTAGCAACTTACAACCAAAGTAGTGTCACAGATAGTGGAGAAGGGAAGTACCACAATGGTTAAAGAAAAAATAGTATCAATAATGTTAAGTGGAAGGTAGTTATTGCCAGACAGTACATCGGTATGCATTCAGAATGTCTCCAGCGACCATGTTGACATTCACATGTCGACAGCAAAAGGTCAACATTGATATTGACATTGTGTCAACATTGATATTTTAGGGTTATGGATATAATTAATTTAGAGAGGTCCTCAAACCAATAGTTTAAATAATACCCCTTTGACATTGAAATCCCAGGTCGTACTCGGGATTTGGACACGGGTTCGTCTCGGCATTTGCAAGGTGAGTATCCCACAGCGTCCCAGCAAGAAGCTGGGGCGCTGATGTCAGAAAGGGGGCGGGGTAGAGCTGTCCTGAGTCATCGGAGGTACTGCTTCGAGCCGACGCTGCCTCCTCCCTATAGTGTGAATGGGACTCTTGTTACCCGTTTACACTGCACGGCAATCCGGGTCAAACCTGGAATTAACCCTTCTTTTAACCCGGGATTGCTGGACCAGAGATTTTTCAAAATGTCCTTTTCCACGGCAACAATCCGGAATCAACACAGGTTATTTTTGCCATGTGAAAGGGATAGTAGTCTCTGATTTTTGTTGCAATGCTGCCCACACAGCAGATCCGAGTAGCCAGGAGTATCCCAGAATGTGGACCACAAGCATCCCACCCAAGGTGCCAAAAGGTATAGCCAGGACCACAACACGTAGGCTATCTAGGATTCACAAGTCCACCCTGACAGAAACCTATGTGCAGTGGACAAAGGCTCTGGTGGAATCTCCACAACATAGTTTCTCTGTAAAGCATGGTGAGTAGAGTAGTGTTTTGTTCAGTACTCCTAGATATTGGCTGTATTATATGGAGTGGCATGTATAGAGGCTAAGACAGTGCAGCAATTCAAATGTGCTTAGGATAGATATATGAATATTCTTGTAGGAACTAAGGATCAAAAAGGGTTGAAATGATATCTAAAGACTTAAAATAAGGGGCAGACTCGATGGGCCAAGTAGTTCTTACCTGCAGTCCAATTCTGTGTTTCTATGTTTCTAATTTAAAATGTATTTATTTCTGCACAGATGTGATAGTTGGTTATGATCTACTAGTGATAATAGAACCAGAATGAATTATATGGCCATTATAATTACAACAAAACAATTTCCTGCTGTAATACCGTGTTCACACTGTGAACTACACGGCTTTTGCCCGGCATTTAAATGCCGGGAGCTGCGGCGACGGACCCCATTCTCTCTGCTAGGCAATTCAACATGCTAGACCCAGGAATTTGCCTTGCAGTGAGAATGGGGTATATCTAAAACAAAAACACTTGACCATTTGTGTAAATAGATACAATGTACTGGGATGCGGTCATTTGGTCTACTGCATTATGGTCGACAGTCATTAGGTCGAATCCATTAGGTTGACATGCTAAAAGGTCGACATGACTCTAGGTCGACATGGGAAAAGGTCGACATGATTCTAGTTCGAAAGGTCATTAGTTCGACAGGTCATTAGTTCGACAAGGTCATTAGTTCGACATTGTCTATGTCGACATTCACAAGGTTGACATGGAGTTTTTCACTGTTTTTTGAGCCAACATGTGCCGACAGGCAGTATTTCATGCCCTACCATCCACTAGGGCGTGGTGGGAGAATAAAATAGTGTGCCGAGCGTAGCGAGGCACCGTGCCCGACGCATAGCGAGCGCAGCGAGCGATGCGAGGGGATGCAGTGCACTTTGAACTGTGTCCATGTCGACTGTGTTGACATTCAGGTAAAAAAACAGTGAAAAACCCCATGTCGACCTTGTGAATGTCGACATATACAATGTCGAACTAATGACCTTGTCGAACTAATGACCTGTCGAACTAATGACCTTTCGACCTAGAATCATGTCAACATTTTCCCATGTCGACCTTTTAGCATGTCGACCTAATGGATTCGACCTAATGACTTTCGACCATAATGCAATAGACCAAATGATCCCAACCCAATGTACTAGTTACAAATTCACAGGACTGACTAATATCTCTGTATACTCTGTATAAATAAAGCCAAATCTGTTCTGGAGATAAACAGTTTTTTTTTTCCCCTCTGTCTCATTGCAGAAAATATTGCTGCCGAGCTTGAGAGTTTTATGGGTTTGATAGAAACTGTGACTGGGTATGTGAAGATTCGCCACTCCCATGCATTGGTGTCCCTGTCCTTTCTGAAAAGCCTGCGCTACATCAATGGAGAAAATCAAACCGATGGGTGAGAGCGAGATATCCCAACATCGATTTGCTGATCATGTCTGTTGTTTGCAATATAAATTGGCTCTGTTGACTTCTGAAAATTGAAGATGTTTGGAATTTAGCTTGTCAATGTACTAATAAGTGACTATGGGGTAGTAAGCCTTGGAGGGTGATAAAGTCTATATCGATAAAGTATCAACTAAGCAGCTCCTGTCATTTTACATAGCCTGTAATATGGTATTTAGGAGCTGATTGACTGGTACTTTATTGTTGTCAATTGTATATCTCTTCAAGGCTTAGTACATAGACCCTCATGTCAGGTTATTAAGGGGACAGCACATTTATTCAGAGCAACGCATTCAGTGAGTTCTGTCCGAAGTGGCACTCCACCCAATAGCTTCACTCATTTTGCCTAGTACTCCATAGCAGTGTGCAGGAAATGCGCAAAGCTGGTCTACCATGTGTGCAGCCGAGACTATAGTGATGCCCAGTGACACAGTAACATGACTTGCCCCCTGAATTGTCTGCTTATACACAAACACATTTTGGTAGACTATGGACACTTGAAGTAGAGTCTCTTCATGAACCTATGGAACGTGTGTGTGTGCACTGAAGAGTCACCAGATCTGAAAACGCTGTGTTGCATCTGAAACTGCTGGTTAACGTTTTGTATCTCATCATGGAATTCCTATCTCCCTCCTTAGTCTCTTCCTTCACTCCTCACTCCTACTCAATATACCTCATTAGCCCATCCTAAATTCTCACTTATGGGAGCAATTCCTCCCAACTGTAACACTTAGTATTGCCCTAAAAGCCTTCCCCGAACCTTTGGTCTGGCATAGAAGGGGTGAATCTCTGCTTCGTATTGTAAGCCTTGGAATGCCAATGTTTGGACACATTCTATTAGTGCCCTGGTTTATCATTTCACTCCAACACACAGGAGAAACCTGATTTCTCCCATGATTCACTGGGTATGAGAAACAGGGGCTCCTGTGTAAGGGGAGTGCAGTATTTTGGAGGTCCTGGGAAAGCTGTGTCTCTGTTAGTTTTTCTGACCTGCCTGGGTAAAGTTTCCACTGCTATGAATTCCTGGCACCCTCTTATCCTTTTTACTTTTTTTCTCAGGCTGCTCCTTTTAATGTGTTAGGAATTCTTTAAATTCTACATCCTACATCAGCTGATCCTAAAATCCTCCACACTCATCAAACCACGTTCATCCCATGTCTTGGATCTGATTTGTTAAACTCCGTAAAATGAGTATTTTATTACTGCATATAAGCAAGCATTAATATGTGTACCTGCTCCAAGTCAAGCCAAGTCTGCTACAGGAACTTCCATTGTATCATCTGAAAGTCGATAGGCTTCTGAGGGTCCACTGCTGCTAATTTATTTCCCATTCGCATCATTTACCCTGACCAAATTGTTCTACGAGTTCATAGGAGTGGTGCTGAAAGGGACCAGCTTGGCTGCAGCAGCATTGTCAGATATGTTTTTCTGGGGCAGTTACTGTAGATCGTTTGGGTCCTCCCTTATTATGAAAGCCTACTCACAGCTTTCTCGCAGGTTAAAAAGTCTAGTTAATCGGAACTTGCAGCTTTCACGAAATGCTCTCTCACACTTTACTCGGCCAAGATAAACTCGGCTTCCGCCCGGCTCTCCTTACTGTAACAATTTCAGGAGAGGTGGGGTGAACATCCGGAATATAAAGTTTTAATTACCTTTTCCGTTATTAAGATATTGATATGCAGTTGCTTTGGAAAATTGCCTATACTCTAAATCTGGGGTAGCCAACCCTAGTCCTCGAGAGCTACCAACAGTGCATGTTTTGCAGGTCTCCTCACAGACTCACAAGTGAGCTAATTAGCTCCATCTGTGTATCTTTTCAAATGTGTCAGTGATTAATGAGTGCAGCTGTGCAGCAGCTAGGTTGTCTGAAAAATGTGAACTGTTGGTAGCTCTCGAGGGCTAGGGTTGGCTACCACTGCTCTAAATAAACCTGAACACACAGAGGATATGCCACTGTATATGTCCTATCAATTCTTTATGTGCATTACTGATTTCAACTATTTTTAGTGACCGAAATATGCCACTTGCACTATAAATACATGTTTTAGATTGCCTACAAATTGAAGATGTTGTCCTTATGGTGTATTATTGTGTTACTGTGTAGGAATTACGCTTTTTATGTCCTGGACAACAATAATCTACAGCAGCTGTGGGACTGGTCAAAGCACAACCTCACCATCAAACAGGGCAAGATGTACTTCGCGTTTAACCCCAGGCTTTGCTTGAAAGAGATCTATGATATGCAAAACGCAACAGGAACCAGCGGAAGGCAGACGGAATTGGACATAAATCCCAGGAATAATGGAGATCGAGCATCCTGTGAGTAACATAGTGCAGATGGGAGGTTAGAAAACTGGAAGTTTCAAACTAGTGCAAATAGCCATTGGACCAGCAACGTGTGAGGCGATGCAGTATTTTAGTATATGTACAATAGCCATACACATGAGTAGCAGCATGCACGCCATACACCTTTATTCTGGTCATCGAACTGCCCAGCACTGTTCACCATAGCTTTGTGAAGGATTGTGCAATGGAGTTGTGCATGCTAAGAGTGTGACGACATCATTGCACAGTCTCGCCAGCTATCACCCGGCCACCCTCTTCATTAATTTAAACATTTAAATACGCCTAAATTTAGCCTCATTGATGTCTTCATTTAATTATGTGTGTGAGGGGGCATCTAGAATATGAATTATTACTTTTTTGTATTTTGGTTATTTTTGAATTGCATTGTACAACCTCTTCGCTTACAACAAGCTTGTAATGTGGAAAAAGACATCACAAAGTATAGACCATATCTGATTTCCACCTCCCCCTTGGATGTAGGAAAAGCTGATTATATTTCAATGAGAAAAATGGTCTTTGTTTATCTTTAACCAGTAATGCTTGTGCTGTGCCCCTTGGAGCCGTAATGCTTGCGCTGCGCCCCTTGGAGCCGTAATGCTTGCGCTGCGCCCCTTGGAGCCGTAATGCTGGCGCTGCGTCCCTTGGAGCCGTAATGCTGGCGCTGCGTCCCTTGGAGCCGTAATGCTCGCGCTGCGCCCCTTGGAGCCGTAATGCTCGCGCTGCGCCCCTTGGAGCCGTAATGCTCGCGCTGCGCCCCTTGGAGCCGTAATGCTCGCGCTGCGCCCCTTGGAGCCGTAATGCTCGCGCTGCGCCCCTTGGAGCCGTAATGCTCGCGCTGCGCCCCTTGGAGCCGTAATGCTCGCGCAGCGCCCCTTGGAGCCGTAATGCTCGCGCTGCGCCCCTTGGAGCCGTAATGCTCGCGCTGCGCCCCTTGGAGCCGTAATGCTCGCGCTGCGCCCCTTGGAGCCGTAATGCTCGCGCTGCGCCCCTTGGAGCCGTAATGCTCGCGCTGCGCCCCTTGGAGCCGTAATGCTCGCGCTGCGCCCCTTGGAGCCGTAATGCTCGCGCTGCGCCCCTTGGAGCCGTAATGCTCGCGCTGCGCCCCTTGGAGCCGTAATGCTCGCGCTGCGCCCCTTGGAGCCGTAATGCTCGCGCTGCGCCCCTTGGAGCCGTAATGCTCGCGCTGCGCCCCTTGGAGCCGTAATGCTCGCGCTGCGCCCCTTGGAGCCGTAATGCTCGCGCTGCGCCCCTTGGAGCCGTAATGCTCGCGCTGCGCCCCTTGGAGCCGTAATGCTCGCGCTGCGCCCCTTGGAGCCGTAATGCTCGCGCTGCGCCCCTTGGAGCCGTAATGCTCGCGCTGCGCCCCTTGGAGCCGTAATGCTCGCGCTGCGCCCCTTGAATCTCATTTAAGTGGTAATGTTGGCAGAAATCATGTTTTCATACCAGATCCTCGCACTCTGCAAAGTACACTGTAACTCACTCTGAAACTGCTCACGTATGCGTCCCACTGAGGCTGCCGTTCTTACATGTGAATTCCATGAGCATTGGATAAAGTCCAGTGCATATGTGGGACAAGCAGCACACATGGCATTTATAATGTGGGAGGTACAATTTAAAATTTTGTAAATAATTTCTGCATAATTTGGCGCATTACAGAGCAATGGAATGCCGCAAGTAGATGGGGAAAAATGTGTCCATCCCCATCCTCCTCTTACTATAATTAGCAGGCTAAAATCTACTTGGAAACATTTAAATGTAACCCAACTTTTATTTAGCTGTTAGTAGTGGTGTCCTGTATTGTTTTTCATTATGATTTTTAGAAACGTATACAGAATAAATTGCTTCGCTCACAGCTACTATTTTTTAGTAATGGAATTACAGTACCTCTTCTGGCAGCTTTATTCTTTGACTTTGCATGTCTGTGTATCTCACCCCTATATGCTTCCTAACTGGCACAGCCACACTTTCCATTTACAGCATTGTACATCATTTGTTTCCACAGGTGAGAGCCACACTCTGAATTTCATCTCGAACAGCACAAGAAAAAACCGCATCATGTTGACGTGGGAGCGTTACTGGCCGCCAGATTACAGAGACCTCATCAGCTTCACCGTCTACTTTAAGGAGGCGTAAGTTCCAGCACAGTCACAGACCACGCTCTTAAAAGTTTTTACCACTTTGATATCCCCATGCTGTTAATTGTTTCCACTCTGGTTGTTATGAATAAATGTAATTCTATTGCTGGAGTCAGCAGTACACTTTGTCAGACATCAGTAAAATTGAGTGATACAATCGTGCATGTGTTGTTCTGTCCAGCTACCTTTTACCTGTCACATTGACTTTACAGATTAAAGGTGGCCATACATACGCAGATTTATCTTCCGATCTGGCTGGTTGGAACAAAAACATGGTTATGTTGGATGAGAGCAAATGACCGTTGACCATTTGCTTGGAAATGCTGGAAAACTGATAAACTGTCACTCCTCCATAACCATGTTTTTGTTCCAACCAGCCAGATCTGAAGATAAATCTTACTAGTGAATGGACACCTTAACTAGTGTATGGACACCTTAAGACTTGTTGTAACATTAGTTACTGAGCATGGTATCATGGACATTGGTCTAAGACCAATGGGGCCTACACACGTAGCAATGTTGGCCCATTTTCTGAGTGATCTCACTAAATCGCTCATAAAATGTCTCTACATTGCTCCGTGTGTAAGGACATAGCTATAGCGATGCGTGGCCCAGCGCACAGCTATCACCCCGACAATTAAGATCCAGCGTGCTGTATAAATCAAGTTAATTGCCGGGGTCAGGGCCAGTGTTCTTATCCGAGAACACTGGCCCTGACAGATCGCTCAGCACACAGAGCTGACACATTTATCGGTCTTCAGTGTGCAGTTTGTATGAATCAATTGGTTAAGTAGGATTTATATAGGATACACATTGATACAGTAAATGGTTCTTCATTATTAGAAAACATTTAAACTGAAACTCCCTCCTGATGGGTCATATTACAGAACCAATTGCTTTAAGGAGCTGTCACACAGCTACCATTGACAAGTTCATTAGACCCAGCTAATGGTTCTCTACACTAATTGGAACTAAAGGAATCATTGACGCGGCCACCTACGTTTATTTGAACAATTAAAAAAAGAATTGCCATGTCATCACTGTAAGAGCAAACCAGAGAGAGAAATCTAAGCGTACTTCCTAATGTACGGTTAGCTAATACCCCTTTCACACTGACAAATATTTCTCGGGTTATTGCACATGAACGCTCAACAACCCGGGAAACTGGTCAGTGTGAAAGGGTCCTGGAAGATTGTCCCGGGATTTTATCCCGGGTCTTGACCGAGGTTTGGACTCAGGACGGTCGCAGGTCCAGGGGCAGTGTGAACAGGTATCCTGGGTCAAAGCGACCTGGGTCCCATTCACTGTACTGTAAAGGAGCTGCTGGGAGATGCTGAAATCTCCCAGCACCACCCCGGTCCCACCTCCCAATTATGTCACCCACCCAGCTTTATGCCGGGTCAGGCGGCTCGTGTGAAATCGCTTGCAAGCTGGGTCGCAGCTGGGATTTTGTACCCGGCTTGCAAGCACTTTCCAGTGTGAAAGGGGTATTAGTTGCTAGCATTACCGCTTCACAGCCCTGAGGTCATACATTTTAATTCCTTACCAAAGCACTTTTTGTGTGGAGTTTGTATGTTCTCTGAGTTTGTGTGCTGTTCACGGTTTCCTCTCACACACAGAAACATTGTGATAAATTCATTGGCTTTTAACAAAAACTGTACCGGAGTGAATATTGATTGTAATTTATACTTTGGTATGGAATGATGTTTATTATGTAAACAAGTTAGTCTTCGTAAAGCGCTATAGAATATATGTGTGCTCTATAGGAATAACTGTTGTTAATAAACAAATGTATGTACTGTGTTCTTTCTCTTTAATTCCAGTCCTGTTTTTAATTTGACGGAATATGACGGTCAGGATGCTTGTGGGTCCAACAGCTGGAACATGGTAGATGTGGACCTTCCTGATAGCAGGGAAAAGAATCCAGGGATTCTCCTGCAGGGTCTGAAGCCCTGGACCTCCTATGCAATATTTGTGAAAGCCCTTACTCTGAATTTGAAGGAGACACATCACATCCAAGGAGCGAAGAGCAAGATTATTTACATACGTACAGATGCTGCAGGTAAATGAAGGTGATCCGGCCTTGTACAGGTTGAGTATCCCTTATCCAGATATCCCTTATCCATAGTTTGCAACTTTTTTGGGGGGTAAAAGCACTACTGTGAACAGCTGTAACTGGCACTACTGGGGACAAGATATGTAACTGGCACTACTAAGGCCCTTATTTTGGTTCACTTGCAAAGGCAAATTCCTTCTCAAATGGACAAAACCTTGTGCACTGCAGGTGGGGCAGATGTAACGTGCTGAGAGAATTAGATTTGGGTGGGGTTTTATTTCCAAGTGAGATCTATATTGCAGTGTAAAAATAAAGCAGCCAGTATTTTCCCTGCGCAGAAATAAAATACCTCACCCCAAATCTAATTCTCTCTGCACAAGTTATATATCTTCCCCACCTGCAGTGCACATGGTTTTATATATTTGAGAAGAATTTTGCTTTTGCGAGTGAACCTGAATAAGGGCCTAAATATGTACAACAAAATAATTTCTTGGCATTCAAATTCATTGCCTGAGATAAGGCACAAACTTTGTTTCATGTTTTGAAACCTTGTTTCTTGCACCAATAAAATATATTTGTGTATTTCATATGTTTCATGTGTATATGAATGAATGCAAGATACCTCAAAATACCTAATTGAAATATAATAATATTCGGAATTACGGAATAATCCGTTATCCAAAATTCTTCTGGTACTGAGCATTTTGGATAAGGGATACTCCACCTGTATTGAAAAACCATATGGTTTCTTCAATGCCCTCTAAACCAGGAATACAAAAGGACTTCTAAAGATTACTTAAGATCAAGAACCTGACTAGAGGTCTAAAAATGGAAGCTTTTAAGTGTTCAAAGATACATTTGATCATTTAGATTCAGAGTCTTAAATAGCCGATTATAGTGAACAATAAATAAGCACTGTAGTGAGGATGCTTAAGGGCCCGTCCTGCTCCTCTAAGTCCATCTCACCAGAGGGACAGGAATGCCGCTAGAGCAGCAATTCTAAACCATTGGCAGTGGCACTTGTTGCACCACCTGTCCTTGAGGATAGCCATA
Source organism: Crinia signifera (assembly GCF_055691185.1). Classification (NCBI taxonomy): domain Eukaryota; kingdom Metazoa; phylum Chordata; class Amphibia; order Anura; family Myobatrachidae; genus Crinia; species Crinia signifera. Next base: position 254,982,002 of record NC_139220.1, on the reverse strand, counting down.
ACAAGTCCTCTGTATCCCGCTGGATTTCCCCTTCATATCTTCTTACTAATCCCCTCCGCTCATTTAAACAGTGTTGGGACAGTATATTCAAACTCTTTAAGTCAAACCTCTGACATTGGTTCTGTGTTGCGAGATAAGGCCCCCATACACTAGTAAGATTTATCTGACCTGTAAATTGCATCTGATTTCCCCTGAACTTCCCCAGCAGCTTCCCAGGAGGCCTACATACAATTTGACTCTTGATGTGCCATTTTTTTACATACAATTTGCGTCAGATAAATCACGTGATTTATCACATGTGATTTATCACGTGATTCATCTGACGCAAATTGGATGTGCCATGAGATTTATCTGATGGGATGGCTCTAGGGAGTGGCCTGAACAGTGCTATACCTTGCAGATATTACTGTTCTGAGACCGAAATAGACCGAAACGTCGCTTTCAGACCCCTGTGTCTGTGTCGTTTGTGTGATAAAGACCTAGGAGTGCCTCCACCGTTTGGTAGAGTGTGAGAATGTGGAAATAGGGCATACTTTGGAGAAATCTTATTTTCAAATGTGGCAGACCCTTAGCCAGCCACAGACCCTATCTCCATGGCCATAGAGAGCAATGATGGTCCCAGCTGATGAGGGGAACTATGGCCCAAATCATGGGGAGGGGTTATGCCACCCAGAAAATATAAATCATAGTTTTATGTGGTCAGAGATGGCATGCAGCACGGATGGGACATTCTTCCCCCTGAACACCTGGAAAGGCCCCTACCAGTTGCCTTAAGCAAGCCTGGGCCTTTACCACTGCAGTGGCGTCCCTACTGTACCTCGGATGACACTCTGTGTGTGAGACTGTGATGTTTGCACATATTTGGCTTATGCAGCACAAAAGGTTTGTGGTTTTGTGGGACATGGGCGTGACCACACAAGTAGGGGTCCCCAGAGACTGCTCTGACTGCACTGTTACAGGAGCCGGCACTTTGGTGTCACCCAGGTTTGTCCCACTACCCTGTAGTGACACCACTGCATTACTGTAATGGAGCCCATACACTGACCGTTGTGTACGGCTCCGTTCTGTACTATGCGATGCGCGCTCCCGCACATCACATAGTACGGTACAAAAAGTATGTGCTGCACATACTTTTTGTACTAGGTACACATCGGATCGCAGTGCATGCACACTGCGTGCACTAGGGATGCGATCCGATCCGATGTGTACTATTTAAGTCCCAAACGGATCCGTTAAACGGACCATGTATGGGCTGCTTAACTCCTACTGCAAACTGTGACAGAGATGTTAATTAGTGCAGTGTGTGGCATATAAATCAATGTCAGGAGTGACATCAATTGGGGACTTGTCAGGAGTGACACTGGGGTATCGGACACGCAGCGAGGAGCTGACGACCTGGGCGCATTGGGGAATCGGACACGCAGCGGGGAGCTGACGACCTGGGCGGGGAGCTGACGACCTGAAATATTGCATCCAAAGAGATGCAATATCAGTAAAGTCTTAGGAAAGTAACAAGCAGGAATTGAAGTTTGTCACTAGTATCCAATTATCCTGAACATAAACCAGTGGCCAAGAGGGACAGTCAGGAAGATAGGACCAGCCCAGACAGTTCCATCAGGGACCGTTTGCATAACAGTATCCATAATCTTCAGGAAAGAAGTATTTGGACACTTCCCATTATCACCAGCAGTACATAATCACTGCTTGCTACACTAGTAGTAGAGAGAACAATAGTAATTTAGTCAGGCATACACAGGGGAGAGGGGGGTCCGGGCTCTGCTGCCCGTCCTGTCATCCAGAAGCAGGGGAGCGGGGGGGGAGTCCGTGCTCTGCTGACCGAGCTGTCAATCAGCAGCAGAGGAGATCGAGGGTCCGGGCTCTGCTGCCCGTGCTGTCGTATAGCAGCAGAGGAGAGGGGGGGTCCGGGGGCTCTGCTGCGCGTTATGACATCTAGCAGTACTGCAGGGAAGAGTCTCCCTGCTGCTGCCCTCTGCCCTCTTCTTCTCTCCCGGCCGTTACACCTGCCCCTTCCTGTGACGACATAAGTTCCGGCTGCTGCTACTGGGGGTTGGAGGAGGTCCACAGCGCCGGAAGGAGGTACCCAGATATATCGGATCTGAAACATTGTGGGTGCTATAAAGCACCCATGATGGGTCAGATTCCGATATATCTTATGTTCAGCTGGTCCGACCACCTGATCTGATCCGATGCGCACGGGACCGCGCATCAGATCAGATGTCAAACACATGCGATTTTGGGCCGATTTCACCCGATTTATCGGCCCAAAGTGACGATATCGGGTGAAATCGGCCGAAAATCGCATAGTGTATGGGGGCCTTAAGTATAGACTTGTTACTGCTGGGCCATGGCATGGGCTTCAGGCTACAGCTACAGATGTGTCCACTGATAACGTTGCCTCGATGAGTATGCACTGGTGCAAGAATGTAATGCAGCGCCATGCTGCGTACCATTGCACCTGCAGCTTACATTGTAATGCTCATGGATTGCGGGTGACAACGTCCGTATGCCCCCGGAGACTCATATGTCACATGCAGAACAGAAAATGTATGTGCAGATACTGCAGCTTTTTCGAATACAGGTTTGTGGGTATTTTAGGGGGGTATTTAATCTCCCGCAGCCATCTCCCGACGGGGGAAATTGCTGCGGGGCCCTTTTTAATGCTGTCTTCCTCTTCAGCATTCAACGGGGGATCTCACAGAACGAGCCCGACTTCACAAGCAGTCGGCCTCTTTCCGGCCGCAGCTCGCGGCCACGCCCCCTCTCTCCCCGCGGCAGGTGGGGCATTGAATCCCTCCTGCTTTTTCTCGGTCGAGAACGGGACAGGGTCACGGCTGTCGGGAAAGCTCGACAGCCATGACCCCAGATTGAATACCCCCCTTAGTGTTCTATTAATCCACACTAATGTTTTATATTTTTATTTTAGTTCCTTCCATTCCTCTGGATATCATATCTGCCTCCAACACATCCTCTCAGCTGGTTGTGAGATGGAAGCCGCCCTCTTTGCCAAATGGCAATCTCTCCTATTACATTGTGCGCTGGCAGCAGCAACCTCAGGACAGTTACCTCTACCAGCACAACTACTGCTCCAAAGGTACTCTCCCTCTCTGTCTAATGTAAGCCACTGATGTATGTACTGACACGACGCAGGGATGTCCAAGGGATGATTATTACATGCCTTTCAAAAATAAATGATCAGTTCTAGTTTAAGAAAGTTAAATAAAATTTGGGCCTAAATTTTAATGTCTACTGCCAAAAAATTGTTTTTATGTGAAAAGTTTATTTTGTCATTGTAGAGGTAAATAATATATTGGAAATAATAAAAGTATTTATATTCTACTGAATTTATCCAGTCAATTATTTTAGATAAAGTAGACTTGGTTTGCTTTTGTTTGGATATTTTGGAACAGGGGAGAATAATGTATTTTGTGAGTTACACTGGGTAATGTGAAAGAAAGCCGACCTTCCGTCTGTTGGAGCTTTTGTTTCTTTGTCCTGTATAGAATCCATTTAGGCAGCACGTTGAAGATCTGACAATTGGCTGGGTTAATGGATTGAGTAACAAATACTCAATCCATTTGTACATATGAACAGTTCTGCAGTAGAGTCGGAACAATACTCTCTACAGCCTTGTCCCGAAAGACTTTAAGCTAAATGCTCGGTCTGGAATATAGTTATTTTTGGGATCCAGGTCATTTAATGTATTTGGGAAGTCTTATTGAGAGTTGGAATAGAATATAGATCTTCCCACCGCTTCTTATGATTTCATAGGTTTTTTCCATATTCTTTTCCTTCAGACAAAGTCCCTAGTAGAAAATATGCCAATGCAACCATTGACACAGAAGAAGCAAAAGAGTCCACCAAGCAAGAAGCAGGAGGAGGGCGAGAGATGGGGACTTGTTGCGCTTGCCCGAAAACTGAAGCTGAGAAGAAAGCAGAGAAGGATGAGGCGGAGTACAGGAAGATGTTTGAAAACTTCCTGCACAACTCCATCTTTGTGCCCAGGTAATTAGTCCATTGGATGAGGCGAGTGATTCTTAACAAGATGGTCTTCTCCGGACAAGGGGTAGCTATCTATATCAACATATATTGCCCATATTTGGAGATCCTAGACTAGAGGAAAATTCATGGTGATACTTAAGGTGCATACACACTGGGTGTTTTTGCCCAGCGTGCATGCACAGGTTAAACGTTAAAACTGAGCGGCTTTCAGCTCAAAATTGCCCAGTGTGTTTGGATCTTTAGTTTTAAGGTGCCCACACACGGTAATATTTTTTTTTTTAATGATATGCCCATTTCCGACCAATCTGAACAACCAATCATTAAAAAACTTACCCTGCGTGTGCTTGATGACGATTTAATGCCGTTCATCAAGCCTGCTGATTCCTTCCACTGCAGAAAGATGCAATGACCCATCCTGCAGGATCATGACCACATACAGTAGTTCCATGTGTGGCATGATGAACGATGCTGGCATGTCCTGGCACCACCATCTCCCGCAACCCCATGATCAGAGGTGTTCAGGCTTCCCCACCGGCTTGCCCCTCCGTCGCACCCTCACAGTGGGGATGTCGGTTGGGCAGCCCGAACAACCTTGATCATCACCACACAGAATGATTGAGTAAACCGTCTGACTACTTAATTGTTCTGTGTGTGGTCATGATCAGGGGTGTTTTGGTTTTCAAGGGAAATTGGATAGATATCGGATTGGATCCGATATCTATCCGTGTGTGGTGCACCTTTAGGGATGGTTATCTCCGTTGTCTGCACCAAATGAGATGGTGTCTTGAATCATTGACAGAAGAACCATCATTGACAGAAGAACCATCATTGACAGAAGATCCATCAATGGTTTTAACCATTAAATACTTGCTCAGAAGCTAATGCACATCCATTCAGGCACACTGTATGAGTTGAAATCAGGGGTGGGGCTAGACTTGGACCAACAGCCCAGCTTGAAAGCCCAGCCTTTCAAGTCACCGAGGCAGGCCATCCATCCTGGCCAGCACACTCGCTTCTTTGTGAGCTGGGGGCAATACTACTCTGCTAGCAGGTTAGCAAGGTGGACCGGCACACACCATGTATTGTACTGTTTGTAAGCCACTGGTGGTGCAGAGCTGCTGGGCTGCTAACAGTCTAGGAACCCTGCCCAGCAGCTACAGCGCTTTCTGTACGTATGGCAAAAAAAAAATTCTGTTACCAGCTACCAACAATGGTGGGAAACCATCATTGTCCCCATCATCGATACTAAAAATAGGATGATGAAACCATGGAAGTAATATCTATTTTTTCCATCCTTTTATATTCCGCACTCTGGTTTATTTGATATTAACCTTAAAAGCCAGGTTATACATCCAGTATCTTAATGCTGTGCGTGATCAAAAGTGGGAACAATAACCACACACCGCTGTATATGAACGGGTTTATTTGTTTTCAGACACCCTGAGTCTGTTTGAGGTTTGCAGTTATTTATCTTTTTGCTAATTAACTTGATTTTTCTGTTTAGGCTCCTGTTCTTTTCAAAAATGTATGTTTATCATCGGGTAACATTTAATCTCTTGGGTATACACTTACTGCCACACCCTAGTTAATGTCTCCAGGAATTCATCAGAGCCGCGCAGTGTCCCAAAGCAACGCAACATAATGACTTTAATGCATGGCTTAGACACGCAGACTGGGAGGCTAGAAGGAATAAGGCTGTGCAGTTAGTGCGCGTTGAGGGAAGCAATGTGTGCGCCAATAAGTAAGTCATCCAAATGTGGAACACCCATTTATGTAAGGAAGTATCCCTTTCACAAATACCAGAGAAGTGAAAATACTACAATAGATCGCGTCCTTCCTGTTTTTATGAGGATGATAGAGATTGACACACATTTCCTAAGTAAGAACAGGCTTTTTTTAGATTATAATAACTTAAATTGCAAAGACTCAAAGCAACCAGAGACTTTCTGAGATCTACAGATGTATTTTTTTTAAAGTTTATATTTGACTATCATACTTTAAAATATGAAGGAAAGAGCGAGATGTCGCTGTAGGAGGAATGTGAAGCGGGATTGTGCTTAATCCTATCTGACAAGTTCAGGCAGCCCAGGGAGGAGAAAAGTTTATCCAAGGGGGTGGTTGAATCACAATGGAAAGTCCTGATTTCTTTTGTTTTGAGATAGAATGTTTGCCTTATATTTCCACATTAACCTCCTCACCACTAAAAATGCCAGAAATAAAAATGTTTGGTTGCTTTCAATGCTGTTGAACTAGACTACCAGAGCATCTTGCCTCTCCTTGAATATCATTGCAGCTGTATTCAGTCAGATAATCATTATGCCTTTGCCCAGCGAGCGTTGGCATATTTCTTTAAAGGTCCATTCCATTTCCTCTAACTGATTTAGCAAAAATATTTTAATTAGCAAAGAAAATGTATTTGCACATAGACAAACCTGATGCAGAATAAGTAGTGTAGCACATCTCGCATGAAATTGCTGTGCGCCTGTCCATTAAAGTGGGGTCACGCTTGTGCACCTTCGCAGACTTGCAAAATTCCAATATTTGCACCAACTGCCTGTAGAGATGGTGATGGTGGTGGGGGGGAGGAAGGGAAGGTGCATCCTCATTGTACAGTAGGCAGAGTACAACACAGTACAGTCTTGGCCAGCAAAAGCCTATGTTATAGAACTAATGGGAGTCAGCAGTAAAGTTATTCCGTGTAGTTCATGAGGACTTGTGTTTAGAACTTTCTCAAAGATTAGTCTGAGCGGTTTTCTTCGAAGAAGCCAAATGTCTCACAATTGCCGTATAACAATGTATTTGGTTACATACAAGGGCCTCTAGTCATACATACGTACATTAGCCTAGCAGGCATATATTTGCTCTGCACAACTGCAGTAGTTTAATCAATGATCTGATGATTAGGCAATGTCTGTAGCACATTTCAGTTAGCAGCAGCACTTTATTGTATAAAAAGGCTGTGTCTACGCCAAATGGTAAACCGCCTTATTGCAGTATATAATGTATATGTCATATATTTATATATGTATATTTAGGTGATGTCCCGCCAGTGATCTGGATAAGGTTGCCCAATGCCTCCTTTTGTGATGCCAGATTGAATTGCAGTGCGCCAATATTGCTGTTAACTAGTGAGTTAGAATGCGTCTGGTGGGCACAGGCGTACTGTTGTAACTGGCGCGATTAGCACTTCCATCAAAGGGATTTGATGCTTGTGTTTACAAACCTCTTCTCTCTAATTTTGTTTAGTACTATTACAGAAGGTGTCCGTATAAAGTCACAAATGTGTGATAGGGATATTGTTTAATGTTTCATGAGCTCATTTCTAGCCTCTGGTGTTTCTGTGCTTTTTTCCCGGTGTTCTGGTTTCCTCCTGCTTGTATTTTAGGGAAATTTAGACTACAAATCCAGTGGGACAGGGACTGATGTTAATGACATATATTTTCTGTACAGCGCTGTGTAAAATGGTGGTGTACATATAAGCAAGTGGTCTTAATAATGCAACACACTTTCCTCACGGATAAGGTCTGGGTCTTATCCCATACAACCAACACTACCATTGTGCTGCGCCCGTTGAAGGCTATAGTGCAGAGTAAATCATTTCATACAGGTCAAGGTTTATTTACTGTAAGCATTTATTGGTTAACATCATTTGATGCATTTTAGCATGTAGCACATTATTTGTGTCTCTGATAAGTTGGTGTCTTCAGAGAACAGATGGGGAATACTCCCTTCCAAGCATAGTTCACCATCTTTGAAGTTTTTGAACATGACACCACCACGGATTCAGTTTGATCCCTAAAACACTCCATGTGAGTGGAGTTTGATGCAGAGTGCAGGAGATCAGTGAGTAAACCCTTTTAGAGGAGAGACAAAAGTTAATACATCACTCAGCACAGTCTCTGTTAATACAAGATCACATTTCCTGACCAGGTTCTCAGTTATTTATGTTCATCTCTTGCTATTTGAGGAGTGTGTAAAACATCTCCTTCCCTGTAATGAATGTGTGTGGTGGATGTCTTGCGTATTTTTCCTGCCCTGGCTTGCCTGAAGATTTTGATGCAGAATTGTCACGGAGCAAAGGAAATGAATGCAGGTAGGCAGGTGATCCTCATTTGCCCTCCCTATAATCTGTAGGGTCTGTATATATCTCTCCTCCTAGGTAATGGAATAGAATGTGGCTCTGTGCTGAATAGACTGTATACACAGCATAGTTGATGTCACCTAGAATCCATGCAATCACACTTCCTTCTCTGTAGTCTTAATGTCTGACTTGCCTGGTTTCCCCCCCCAGCTGTGGCAGTGTCTGTATTCTTCTCCGACTTATAGTGGTTATTGACTGGACTTGTATCCCCTCTCATTTGCTTCCTGTTATGCCATACACGGTTATTGATTTCTGGATCTCTCCTCAGATGTTTAGTGTTAATCCATCGTACATATACACTAACTGATACCATGTTTGTTCTGTCCATCAAATACCCAGTGGCCCAAGCGCTCTCTCTCTCTCACACTTATGCATTAATTCCGTAATTATGGCCGGAACACTCTCCCCAATAAGCACCCAGTGACTGCTGATACCTGGCGTAATCAGATGTTTGTGTCGGTAGAGGTGTATGGATCCGCACAGACTTTACACTATAAATAAAACATTCATTTTTTAGAGAAACCAATATGTTAGACTACTTCTACCCACAATTTTTGTACTCATTGATTGGTGGTGCGCCCAATACATTCAGTAATTGTGACTGAATACAAAGGGGTTTGTTTGCCTTTTTGGGCGCAGTCTTTTATACAGTAATAATTGTATGAAATATGTATTTATTTAAAACATAACTTTTATTGGACTATTAATCTAAAAGGAAGAGAGCACTTTCATTACTTTCTTTTAAAGCAAACAACAACAAAATTAACATCAAGTCGGCATTTTTGCCATTTTATACTGATATATTTAATGATTCTTTAGTTGCGAAAATAGTACAGTACTGATCTCAATTATAATAATTACCTATTGATTGCCTTGGCATTCACAATATTCGTAAGGATCAGTTTTACCCAGGTGATCCCACACCTAGATAACCTTTAATTGATCTTATATTGTTAGATAAAAGCTGTACCCTCTGAGGGTGAATTAAACTCAGCTGCTTAAATTTAGATGTTTGTGCCCCAGTAATTTCCTTCTTGTTATATAACTTTAAAATCTTAATACAAGCTGTAATATGTCCTGCCATACATGCATACCATTCGTCAATGTTGTTGTTTTATTTATGTTTTCTGCGTACTTTATTCTTTACAGGGTATAATTCATTCTTCATTGTTTTTTTCTTCCTGATAGGCCTGACCGCAGACGCAGAGATGTGTATGCTATTGGCAATGCCACACTAGCAGGTTACAGCAGAAACATCACTACACAGGACTTCTCTAATGTGTCTGACTATGAGCCAAAAGAGATGGAGTACCCGTTCTATGAGACAAAGGTGGACCATAAGCAGGAAGTCACCCTCATCACCAACCTGCTGCCGTTCACTCTGTACCGTGTCGATATTCACAGCTGCAACCACGAGGCAGAGAAGCTTGGCTGCAGTGCTTCCAACTTTGTGTTTGCCCGAACAAGGCCTGCAGGTTAGTTTCTTGTAGAGTAGTATAGGCCAGGAGTAGGAAACGTGTGGAGGACATCAGCTTCTATGGAACTACACATACCAGCATACACTAACAACAAAACTATCCCACAGCATCTGGATTGCTACTGGTTCCCTACCCTTAATACAGACTCCAGGGATCTAAAACCCATATGTAATGCGCTGTATGGTTTTAGGCAGCTAGCCCCCTTATATGACGTGGTATTGTCCTAAAAGAAAGGTGCATACACACAAAATTGACTATACTACGAATACATTGCACACTTTCTACTCAAACTTGAGCTGCGTGCAAAGTCAATTTTTTCTTGCCATACCGAACCCGTAGGGCGTGCATCGGCATCGCAAACTGTTTATACACATGGTGCTTAGTGTACTATGTTTTCTACAGATATGGACTATATAGTCCACATTGGTAGTTCATATCGCACTGTGTGTATGCCAGTTTGGATTGGTAAGTTCATAATATGTGGCCAATTTATATGTGTTTATATAGGTTCTCAAAAACACCAGAAGAGGTTTGGCTTTTTACCACGTGGTCAGACTTGACAATGTGACCATTTTTGTGAGTGAGGTACCGGTGTGGAGTCCATATGTCTAACAAGCTTACAAATTATTTTTGTTTTATTACTCTTCTTCTACTGAGTTGTGTTGCAGGCCTCTTTCCTGTGGAATCTTTTTTTATTAAATAACTGAGACCTAATTAGACACTTCTTGAAAAATATACATCCAACATACATGCCGACTGGTCACCTTTAATGGCATTATTATGGCTGTATTACCTTAGTATTGTATTACCGTACTGTTGTATATAATTGAATAATGCCATGTTTTATACAGCATTAACTATTCTGTGGGATATTGTGATACTGTATATATAATGCAAAAACCCTGTTACATCTAATAGTCAGGAAAAAGTGTTAGGTGTTATCCCACAAATACCAATTTTTGGAAATCAGCAATGTGTTTGTGTTTCAGCCGGTGCCGATAACATACCTGGATCAGTCAGCAGTGATGAGTCGGATGAAAATGCAGTTGTGCTGAAGTGGCCTGAACCGCAAAATCCTAATGGACTCATCCTGATGTATGAGATAGACTACAAGCAACATGGGGAGGTATTTTGAGTGTATACAGTAGACTTCTACCATGGTGCTCTGTCATCCGTGTAACCAGTAATCCGCTATTGAGTGAGAGGGTGATGAATTCCCATTCAGTGACTGGAAGGACCAGCCAAATTTCGAATAAATCTGATACGTCATGTGTTAACATATCACAGTTGTTGTGACCGTCTGACCTCGCTCCTCCTCACAGATATTTTGCCACTGATAGTCTAGAGCAGCATTTTTCAACTACTATGCCGCTGTTCTCAAGTGTGCAACCAGAGCTAGAAATGTCCACAACAGTTTACAACCACCACCAGTTCAACTGTTATTCCCTGGTCTTTTGTTTTCATGTGAGGACCAATGTGTTTTTCCTTGTGGGGATCTGATGGTGTGCCTTGGAAATTTTATCTTGTTTCGCATGCTGCAAGTTGAAAATCCCTGGTCTAGAGGGTGGTCACTAGTCCCTGGGTGGGCTTAAGTCACTACTCTTATGGATTCCTTCTTATCACCTTGTAACTTACTGCCACCACTGGGCTCCTGCACTCCCACTTGATAAAACTTCTCCCAGGCTCCTTGTGCCACTTCTCCTTATAGCAGAACTGTCACCTGGAAGCACCTGCTTCTGAGTAAGTGTTGAAACACAACTGCAACACTTATTGGGCATTGTCAGCTAATTCCCACTGGTCCCTCACTTTGGACCAGTCTACACGGGTAGCTAGCAGAGGGCTTAAGCTTGGAGGCTCTGGGCTCAATCCAGTACACCTGAAGAGCGGAGTAGCATTTAGAATATAGCTGATCTTAAGCCGGATTTTTATTACATAGAATTTTTTTTAAAGACTAAGGTCAAGATTTATCCAAGCATGGAGAGAGATAAATTACCAACAGTCCGGCTCTTGGCTGTCATTTTCCAAACAAAGAGGTTAAAATGGCAGCTAGGAACTGATTGGTTGGTACTTATATCCCTTTCCACACTTTAAGAATTACTCCCGAGTCCCTACACCCCTCCCCACTTACCAGCAAAGCCTGGAGTGGGCTTCTGCTGGACGGAACTGTCTACCTTCTCTGGCCTGCAGATGCAAGTGGACGAGATCTCCAGATAGTAGTCTCCTGGCCACTGAGTGTGAGCTGTTTGAAGCTCCAATAATGAAGCTGTTGATGCTAGCCAGTTCTCCCTGCGCCTCCATATGATGTAGGAGGCTGCTGTGGGGGGCATTCTGGTAATACAATTGAAAATGATGTCTAGTGCCAATAGGCCTCTTTGAAAATGATGTTGTATCCTGGGTGTCTGGTCACAATTGTGCTATAATGTTCCAGTTGGATTTACAATCCTCATCGTGTTGGACTTTCCTGCGTATTGCTGAGTAATGCACCTTTTTTGTTTTAAATGAGTGTTTTCATCATTTAACATATTGTGACCTAAAGAAAGTCTTTGTCTCTCTCTCTCTCCATTACAGCCTCCCTCTCGGGAATGTGTCTCCAGACATGACTATGCAAAGCTGGGCGGAGCCAGGCTCACCCGCCTCATCCCAGGCAACTACACTGCGCAGGTGCGGGCCATATCCCTCTCTGGGAATGGATCCTGGACGGACGCCGTGTCATTCTATGTTAAAGAGAGAAGTGAGTATTAATCATTTGGAAACAATACTAGATTAATACAATTCCCACTCAATCTTCCGTTTTACACATATTACTGAACAGGACCAATGTGCTAAAGGATATTGAACACCTAGGGCACATGGGAAAATGAGGTAATCTCACAGAAGATGAATGGAGGTCCACAGTGATTCTTTTTCCAATACATTTATTTATCAAGTGTATGAACAGGATGGAATTTCTGCAGCTTGCCAAGATAGAATATTAGAAAGCAATAGTGTAGTTATGAGCATATATACCATGATGCTTAATAAAGAATTGTTTGTACGACAGTTAATCGTTTTTCGAGCCATGCAAATAACTATTCATATATTATTTCTAATCGTACAACTGATCATTCTGTGAAGTGATTGGATAAAGGCAGCTTCGGGATACAGGTTTGCCCGTTTTCTCGTATGAACAGGTCAACCGTTAATACAGAAGAAGATACCTAGCCCTTTGCCATTAAAAGTAGAAACCATTTATTCCAACTTTCTGGAATAATAAACGCAGCTACTTTGTAGTGTTCGTATGCTTATGTTTATTTGTGTTCTTGCCATGGCACGAAGCAGTCATCTCCGCTCTCTCCTTTTTATGACCTCTTATGACACTTTCTTTTTCTTGTTCAGTTGTGGAAAATGACAGTCTCATACACCTGGCTGTGGTTCTACCGGTCACCACCGTTTTATTGCTTGTGACAATCTTTTTCATCACGTGCTACGTTACCAAAAAAAGGTAAGAAGCCAGTGTTTTATAATCCAAAAAGGGTCATGTCGGGGGAAACGGTGTAAGAAGTTGTATGCTGTAGGAGAAGCGCCTTAGATCTGAGTGCACACAGGGATGATGTCATGTAATACCTGCATGTGCTTGCATACAGACTGACAGATGGAGTAATCTCTGATGTTTCACTGCTTACTTAAAGCAAATGATTGTGTCTATTTGTTTTGGTTTTGTCTCTTTCTATTATGTGATTGTAGTCATTTCTCAGAAAAGGAAGATTATAGTCCTGCTTTATGACAAAAGGTGGTGTTTGTATATAGTTCGTCTTCAGAGCGCCTTTTGTTTTGTAGGATTAAAATATAAAATGGAGGATATGCCTGGGCCTGTGTTTGTATCATGTGCGGTAATGCATTTGCACACATCTTGTCTCCTCAGTTATGTGTGACCACCCCCTCCCAACATCAAAGTGAAAATCTGAAGTAGTGTTAAATTAAAAGCAGAAGCCACCAAGTCATAAATAAATATCTGGGTTATGATGAACTTTCCTGTTTGGCAACCGACAATGGTTTTTTATACTTTCAAAGTTCCATGATGCGTCCTCCATTGTTCGATAATGGAGCGAGACATCAGCTGTGCTGCACCACTAGGGATCATTCACCCTTATGAAAGACCGTGCTGCCTTGCACACAGGAGGCCTGGTCCCAAAGTAGTGGTCTAGGCATTAACCAGGGTTCTTAGCTTCTTGTGCCATGTTCATCCTGCATTATGGGAATAAGCCTATGTGCATGTCTAGAAAGTTCTTTTATAAGTATAAATGATATTCACATATCTCTTTCATATACCACAAAAAAAAGGTGGAACATAGCATGCATGGCTGCACTTTTGCAGCTTAAATATGCATTCAATACCCTACTAGTTATGCTGATATATATATTTATATATATATATGCAGGGTACAAATAAGCGGCACTCGGAGACTCAAGTACTGGTGAAGAGGTGGAAGTTTTATTCCATGTGCCCAAAAGAAAACGTTTCGGAGCTCGGGGGCCCCGTCGTCAGTTCAGGGAAGCACTGACGACGGGGCCCCCGAGCTCCGAAACGTTTTCTTTTGGGCACATGGAATAAAACTTCCACCTCTTCACCAGTACTTGAGTCTCTGAGTGCCGCTTATTTGTACCCTGCATATATCCAGAGGATTCACTCCCTCTAGTCTGAGGGCACCGGAGCAAGGATTCCCTGGCTTACAGTTGCTAAGATCAGAGTGCCGGTCATGTTGGATTGTATTTATATATATATATATATATATATATATATATATATATATATATATATATATATATATATATATATATATATATATATAAAATCTGGTTCAATGTGTTTGTTTTCTTTGCCTTGTTTTACAGCACTCCATGCTGTATACAGTTAGGAAATCTAGACTGTTGTACATGCGCTAAGTGTCCATAGCTCATAGTATCACATGTTTCACACTTACAGGAACAGTGACCGACTAGGAAATGGGGTATTGTACGCCTCTGTAAATCCTGAATACTTCAGTGCAGCAGAAAGTAAGTACAACTGAAATGTAACCAGTGGTAGATACACCAACAAAGCTCACATCTTTTGGACTTGTGCTGTACCAACCAAAGCTGAGAACCTCTGTACTGCCTGAGCAATCTGTAATTCTGGTAATATCCTAGACACCTATGGAGACGGAATTTCTCATTTGGTTGTACCCAGTTTTTCGTTGAGCAAGGTTTGGCACAATCTACCCTCCTCCTTTAATCTGAAAATGTATTGCTGTTGTACTACTAACAGTTCCTACAAGAAGTTCTAATTCCTGACACTTAACTTTCATCCAGTGCTAGATAGCGTCAGTTTTGATGCACAACAGTGGAATCATTAAAAGAACAACCACATCCACTCAGATATAAATATGCCTAACAAAAATAAAACCTGTTGGGTACTGCAACCTATTGGACTGTCCCTTTATAATCCATATAGAACTGCTGCATGAAATTCTATGTTAACTTGGAAACACACATTGTGCAATGTAACAGCTAGGTTTTGAATAACAGATCTCTTATAATCCATGCTGCCCAGAGTTTTTTGTTTCTTGAGGTTACAATGCTTAGGAAGCTCAGTTCGCAATAGCCGTAGCCGTGGGCTTCTCAGTTTACAATAGGCAATATCGGACAGAAGTCTTGTGCCGCGTGAGGAAAATCTTGGTGTACTCGTTTCCATTTGAGGTGCACATGTTTTATGTTGTGCTTTTGGCTGTTTTTGTGCTTCAGAAAGGCCCTGTATATTTAAATTGTGTTTTAATTCAGAATAAAACAAACCCAAATAGTAAAATGGGATTATAATGGGTTTCTACTCCATGAACTTTTAAATTGTGCATCCGTTTAATTTATTTGCAGATGCCTAGCTGAAGTAGAAGTTACAAAGCAAACAAGTGTGGCTTAATTTAGCTTCTAAAACCTTAAAGAGTTTGTTGACCGATTAAACAATCTATTGCTATAAAGGGAGTCAGTAAATCACATTTTCTACATTTACCCTTCAACTCAATATCCAGCCCAGTTGCTGTGAAATATTGAACAGGCAATGGTAAATGCTCAATATATGTGGCTGGAAATCAGCTGTTTCATTTTGAGGCATGAAATACCACCCATATCCTTTTACTGGCCATTATTTCTTTATCCGTTCTTCATACTGGCAATGTCTGAAGCACATCGCTTATTGCTGTTGCAGTTCTTTGTCCACTGATTGACAGTTGTGGTGTTCAAGTCCATAAACCACATGTCATCACAGCTTCCATGATGTTTTCATAGTAAGAGAAATGATTAACTCTGGTTGGCTTTTCAACAATGGCCTTTGTGAAAAGGCAAAGGTCTGTAATACACACTGATGTCGACGGATGCTTTATTAAATGGGAGCCCGAAAGACCTTTTATCTTTGGTGTATCAGCAGAGGGAGATCTTATTTTAATTGTGAATAGGTCATGTTTCACAGACCCAGTTTGCTCCAGCAAGTAACCTAAAGCAGACCGAAGACCTGGTAACAGGCACAAATGGCAGGATGAGGTGTAAGGAACCTGCGTGCACATGGGTGTTTTCTGTACCCATTTTACTCTGATCTGAGGTGCACAAAATTCTATCTCTTCCCATTTTTGGGATATGTGCGGTTTTTAATTTTTCATACGGAGGGAAGCTGTGCTGGGCACACTGAGAGCCTGGTTCAGTTGTGGGAATAGAGCAAGAAACAATGCTCTATGTTGCAATGCATGTGGGACAGAATAAAACGTTTCAGAACAGGGGCGTCACTTACCTTTAGTGTCACCTGTGGTGGTACAGTATATGTCACGCATGCTGCAGAAAGGGGGCATGGCTTCATGCCATGACCCCCATTTTCCATCACTATGGGGGTCTGGAAGATGCTTGCTGCACGTAATGTTAGTGTTGCACGTGGCTCCTGTCCCTAAACAGGAGCTGCCATTTTGGTGCTGGTAGCACCCAGGGTACGGCCCATGCAGCTCTAGTGACGCCACGGTTTCAGAACTATGAAAATGTATTCCAGAAAACCTAATTCAAATCATAAAGGAGTACCCAGAAGAAACCCATGCAAACACTGAGAGAAAACATAAACTCCACACATTTACAGTGTATCGGACAGGAAGTTAAGAGATGATGTCAGGGCTATGTAATAATGCTGAGCACTGCTCCATCTGTGCTGCCCCAGTTACCATGTTTACAGCTCTTTGTCAGATGGGCCTTCATCACCACTGGACACTATAAGGTTTAGTAAGGGAGTCTATAGCGCTGGTAGCACCAGATACACCGGGACCCTGGGGCTGTCTGAGCAAAACATCACTTCATAGTAATTACACACCCACTGCATTCTGACTACTTGTTTTTTCCCCTGCTTATCCCATAATTACTTTCCACCTGGCTTTTGGTTTCTATGAGCCTCGGGGAGCTCTAATCTGTTGAAGAATGTACTCTCCTCCCTCTGTGTCACATCCCCTTAAATCTTCTGGGCTTTGAAGGGTCAGTTATGGCAATTTCTGTCATCCCGCCTCTACTCCTAAAGCAAGTTTACTATTGCTTTTTCCACCTGCGTATCATCAACTCTGATCATAAGTGTGTTTTTGTTTTTTACAAGTTAGACATTTATTTATATACAGTTTCTTATATAGCGCAGCATATTCCGTTGCGCTTTACAATTGGACATCAGGAGTTTTTCTGATAGAAATTGTCATGCTCTAGAAGTGGACCTTTTGCCTAGACAAAATTTAATTAAATATGGTTGAGTTATGCCAGCTATGCCATATAAAATGTGTAATTATGCAGTAACATGCAATCACCAAATCCTATGTTGACTTTTTAAAATGTGTTTGATAAAATGCACAAGATTTTCTGATTGATTACTGTGGGCTACAGCACAGATCACCATTTTATTGAATGAGAAACTCAATATGCTTATTTAATAGCACAGTGCATAGGTTAATTGTGCTGTAACCCCTGGCAACCAGTCAGATTTCAGCAGTTTAATATCCGCTGCCACCTGGCTTCGGTTGGTTTCAATACATTTTCTATTTGATCTTTTTATTAAGTATACCCAAACGTATAACAATGAGAGTCTGTTTAGGATTTTATGCCATTTACAAAGTGATTTTCCCCAAAAAATTACCAACTGTGATGTCAGGAACTGTTATTTGTAACCGTGCCCATTTCTCTACTTGCAGTGTACGTTCCGGACGAGTGGGAGGTTCCTCGCGACAAGATAACGATGAACCGTGAGCTGGGGCAGGGATCTTTTGGTATGGTGTATGAAGGAATTGCGAAAGGGGTAGTAAAAGATGAGTCTGAGACTAGAGTGGCAATAAAAACCGTGAATGAGGCGGCCAGCATGCGGGAGAGGATAGAGTTCTTAAATGAGGCTTCAGTGATGAAGGAATTCAACTGCCACCATGTGGTAAGTAAATTGGAACATAGTCTGTAGTATATTATGGTGCTGTGATAACGAACCCATAATGCATCCTTAACCCTTCCCCGTCTTTTACTGATTCGTCTCTTCCATTTGTAGGTACGTTTGTTGGGTGTTGTTTCTCAGGGTCAACCGACTCTTGTCATCATGGAGTTAATGACTCGTGGAGACCTTAAAAGTTACTTAAGATCTCTAAGACCGGACACAGAGGTCAGTGGGAAAAAAAGTGTTTGTTAAAACAAACCTTCCTTGTTGTTTCATCGCAAATTATTTCTTTACTATTCATTCATTTGTAGCCCTTTTGCTTTTTCCCAAGTCCTTACCCAAAAACTCCTGAAAATAGACTTTCCCCTGTAGATTTCTGAATAAATAGCTTTGTAATATGTAGAGAGCAACATCAGTTAGGGGTAGGTTCATTGTAGTTGCTTTTAGAGGTATAATTGATCCTATCTTTTACATTTGCAATTATTAAAATCTTCAGTATATGTTGTAGTTAGATACCATCAGTTGATTTTTGTCGGAGATGGAACCTTTTCTCATCGATTCTGCATCTTGGGACGCTGATAAAATATTCTATAGCTGCAGTAGGCATCTGAGGAGCATTGCAGAATCGAGTGTGGCCTCCTAAGGTGCGGCATTAGATTGGTGACATCCCTTGGCCATCAGCTTATCCAAAATGACTGGCGGATTCGCTCAGCCCTGGCCAGGAAGTGTGCATCTAAAGATGCAGATTCTAGACTATGTACATCTACTAAAGGCGAGGGTTTTTGGGCATTCCCCATCTCTGCTAACTAAGCGCTATGGCATGTCTGGGTCATAAGGGGGCCCACGAGCCATGGTGTAGAAAGAGAGGACCAGCATGTGCACAGTGTGCATCCAGCACATGCGCACGTTGATCGAAGATGTACACAGACCATCGGGTTTGCAACATGTAAGTCTCTGAATGAGGACCAGTGATCACAGCAGCTTATCGTAATTACCTTAACCGGAGTTCTTGCCTTACAGAGTATTTCAGGAGATGAATAAGCTTTTTTTATGGGAAGTTCTTGCCTGTTTTCTTGTGTGTTTGTTAGTGATGACACAGGGTTACATGTGACAGGAGCCGTATCAGGATGTGAGGGCAGCAGGGAAGTATGATCCTTAAGGTCCATACACACTGGGCGATTATTCCCAGCGTGTATGATGCACGATGATGGGGAAAATAGCTGGGCTGAACAATGCTCAGTGCATACACGCGGGCGGTTTTCGCTCAGCCATTTTTCCTGGGGGTGGATGGCTTTCCATAGCAGGAGGCTATGGAAAGACACTCATCCGCTGGTAAGCTATGATGCGGGAGTGCGCAGCAGTGCTCACCGCTGCCCCATACACACTCATGCTGAAAGGCGCTCAGATGAGAGAACTTAGCGGCTTTTACATGTTTCACCTGCCTGACGCACGTGAAACAAAATTCTATTCAACAATAACCTGCAACACAGTCACTGCATAATACTGACACAGAAGTGTGTGTGTATTCTGTTCAGAATTCCGTAGCCAGATGATATAATAAGAAATATATATTTAAAAAAATATATTGATTATTTTTATTTTTTCCCCCCCAGCTTCATATTCTGTTTTCTCAAACAGTGTCATGTGAATAACTTTAACTCTGGTTTAATATTTATTAGTACGGACTCATTGTCCCTATGAATTGTCATCTTTCCCGGTCCTTTTTCCAAGAATTGGCTATTTTGCAGTTTATTGGAAAATGTTTCCCATTGCATATGAAATACACAGCTGGGGAGCTACAGTTGTGCCTCTTACGATGAGAGAGCTTTGACAGTCGTGCATGGTGTGCTGCAGCAGCATAAAATGCTTCCAGATTAAACCCCCCCTCCCATTTCCAGGATGTTTCTACCCTATTTAAAGCATCTTTCTTGATTGTTGATTGCAAGCAGGCACGAAGGGTCAACGGCATGTTACATCTGGAGCACAGCTATTTAAAGGCATTTAAATGGCGCAGGTGGAAATAAACAGGAAGAGCGTTAGAGAAGATTCTGACAAGGAAGAAAGGAGCAAAGGTTCCTGCTGTAGATTGAGAAAGGAAATTTAATCAAAGTAGTAATATGAGCTGGGAGAACTGAGCTCCTGTCATTCTCAGTTGTACATACTGTACATATAGATCCTATAACCTGCCTTTACTGTCCTCTCCTAAATGACTTGTGATGACGAGGGCTTTGCAGTCACCTTAGCTTTACCAGCCTCCTACACACAGCTATCTTGTGGACTGATAGAAAACTTATTATCCTGATCAGGTGTCACTGGTTCCTGGAGAATTGATTGGCTGATTACTGCGCATGCGGATGACAGGCACTATTTTACATGTGAGGCAATGCCCATTAATAGACGCTGTGTCCCATTCATTCAGTATTTTAAAGTAGCTCCATTTTTCTTCCCAACAATTGTCAGACGTTCTCCTTTAGGATAAGGAATTGCCATCTCCAGTAGAATACAAAGGTATCTACTAGCTGCTGTGTGACCTGAACTTGTCTGTGGGGGATGGTGATGTTAATCACAATAGCATTTCTCATTGCACTGAATATTCCCTCAAATTGTTCATTTCTTCTAATCACTTAAGTGTTCAATCACTTCTAATTTATCAGGAGCATACGCTTTACTTCTAGACTTGAACCAGTGATTGATTATTCAATGCTAATCTCTTAGCTCATTCTCCGAATTCCATTGTCACCTTTAACCAGACAATAAATCAACCTTGTGCCAGGTACCACGAGACGGTTACCAACCCACATGAGTTGTAGCCAGAATCTGGATTCCACTGCCCAAGAGCACGGTTTCTATATTCCAGGAATATGTTTGTGTCCCTGCCATCACCAGCTTTCTACATTCCAGCGCCATGTGTTTAAAATACACAACAAAATCTATGCTAGCATCAAAGAAGTTTTCCAGACAGCCCAGTCAGGGCGTATAGCTATGTGCTAACTATATGGAATCTGCTGGATAGGTTGATTTTGTAGTAGGCACCCTTTTTGTGTTCAGAACAACACACTTTGGAATCAGTCCTGGTAGCAAACCTTTGAAGAAGTCCAAAGGTGCATACACACAGAACGATGCAGGAAGCGATCTGAAATCGTTCACGAGTGTATCAAATCTTTCATAGTGCGTACACACGGTTTGATACACTTCACAAAAGATTGGTCTATGATCTTCCTACATGCGTGACCATTGTTAACGATCGGCGGGCTGCATCATTAACGAGGCATGGAACAATTGGTCATTCTGGAACGCCCACACTGTCCTTCAAATCGTTCCGTGTGTAGGCACCTTAACAGTCATTGCATTTAAATTGGGTAGAGCCAAGATATATCATAGTATATGTAAAATCTGCCTACGTTAGTTCCTGTAACCTTATGTGAACATTCATCTGAGACTGTCTTTGGACCAAACCTAATAGTGTATGATGACTGCTCAGTTAAAGGCTGCCTGTACTTGCTTGAATTTGTAGTTCCACAGTAGTACTAATGCTTTTCATTTTAGGCTGTTACCCTGGCGGGTGCAGTAGCACCTATGATCTGTCAACCAACATATCTACTGTATGTCATAGGTGAATACCCATAGGCCCTTATTCTGGTTCACTCGTAAATGCAAATTCCTTCTCAAATGGACAAAACCATGTGCACTGCAGGGGGGCAGATGTAACGTGCAGAGAAATTGACATTTGGGTGAGTTATTTTGTTTCTGTGCAGGGTAAATATTGGCTGCTTTATTTTTACACTGCAATATAGATCTCACTTTGAAATAAAACCCCACCCAAATCTAATTCTCGCTGCACAAGTTACATCTGCCCCACCTGCAGTGCACATGGGTTTTGTCCATTTGAGAAGGAATTTGCCTTTGTAAGTGAACCAGAATAACCCCCATAGTCCATAGGGCACTAGCTCTTGCAATGCAGTGTGCATACATAGTTAGGATTTTTTATTATCTATACAAATTCCCAAGATAGATTGACTGGTTGTGGTTTACACAACCTCCTATGTATACCAGTTCCCATTAACATCCTCTATTCTATGCTAGCATCTGAGGGGCAGATGTATTAAGCCTGGAGAAGAGATAAAAAAAGGATATAAATTGGAGATAAAGTGAAAGGAGATAAAGCACCAGCCAATGAACTGTTTGAAAATGACAGTTGGGAGTTGATTGGCTGGTACTTTATCTCCTTTCACTTGATCTCCACTTTATCTCCACGTTATCTCTTCTCCAGGCTTAATACATCTGCCCCTGAGTTACAGATTATTTTTAGACGTGTCCCCCATACACTTGTCCGGGAAACGGGATCGCATATCATGTATCGTATGCAGAAAGATCGCATACGATATATCGTACATGTCCTGTGGTTCAAGGTGCATTGTATGTGACTTCTCCCCTCAGAGAAGTCGCATAATGTATGGTGGCCTTAACATAGCAACTTAAATGCTAAAAATACAATAGATATGTCTCTGTATGTTTAACTTTCCAACAGTGGAGGGACTGTATGAATATAAATCTATTTTCTTGTGAAAAATGCTTAATACGTTCTTGCAAGGTTTTTTTTCCCCCCTTCTCAAAATAGCGCCGCAATCCATAAGTAGTGTCTCAGTGTGTAAGGGCACTTGATGTGGCAACGCATAGAGTGTGTGATGTTCCCACTAAGTAGACACTATGGTCACTGTAATGACAGGCTGCATCCCGACAACCATGCTTTCCTTGCAGAACATTCTCTGTAGTCTCAGGGTGAACATATTTTTTCTATAGTTTAGTGTATTTACAAAACACTAGTTTTACTGTCTGTTTTGTGCAGTCCTACATTTAGGCACGGTAGAAGCCACACATTAAAGTGACCCCCTTCCCTACATGCAGGGTTGCCAGCACTTCTGTTGGCAGGTCCAATATTAAGCCTGCTTATTCATTAAGAACTAGTGTTAAGGAGTTACTAGTGAATTCATAATCTGCAGTCGCATGAATATTGGTTCAGCCCAGTAAAATGACTGCTTCTATTGTGAGTCAGCGACAGGTACACCTTTACAATTCGGAGAGGCACAGTATCCATTTAATAACCAGATCTGTATAGTTTAGCCTCAAGCATACCGTGTTTCCACAGTGATTCTGGGTGCAAGCAGACAGCAGAGAACATTGTGTGCTAATACTTCTACCTTGAATGTATTCATATGGATTTATATGTTCTTTGCTTGATTCCCCATTGTACTCCATTATATATGGGTGGGGGAGGGGGGGGATGTGAATTTTTGAACTGGATGAAAAAGTTGAATGTGTTAATCTCTTATGTACCTGAAGTAATTTCAATAATCTATACCATTCTATCTAATGTTTGCGCTCATTTTCCTAGCAATGCTAAAATTGTACATGTTAGAACTTACTGTACTGTATAATATGGGCTGCTGTCTGATCACGTTGCTTGTGTAACCCTATATAACTGTATAACTGTCCATCACTCTGGATAATTTAGAGTAACCCCGGGCAGCAGCCCCCATCACTGAAGAAGATGATCCAGATGGCAGGGGAGATTGCAGATGGGATGTCGTATCTCAACGCAAACAAATTTGTTCACAGAGACCTTGCAGCCAGGAACTGTATGGTCGCCGAGGATTTCACAGTCAAAATTGGAGGTAAGTCTGTGTTCTGTATGAGTTCCCATGCACACAATTTATTTATTATTTATTCATTTACAGTTTCTTATATAGCGCAGCAGATTCCGTTGCGCTTTACAAGGTTGCATGTGCAGTTCTGTACTGTATTCCTTCCTTGCAACCATCAATTGTATAATGCAGGAAGTTTCCTGCACAAGGTACTTTAAGCCTGAAGACTCGGCAGTACAGTAAGCTTCTCGTGGGTTAGTGAGCATACAGCTTATTGTTTCTCTAGGACCCAGTGACGTTCTTTCTCTCTGTATCTGCTGTAAGCATCTAGCAGGAACGGGAGGAGCTGATTTGAGCCTGGTTTACTGGGAGGTACAGCAGCTGCTCCCAGGGGAGATGGAAACTTTGGAAGTCAACAGCCGTGACTCATCTTGTAACTATTATGTTATTCATGGAGCACTGATTCCTAATAGGAATTTATATTCCAGAATACAGTATATTTTCAAAGTTTATGGGAACAGTGTCCATTCAAGTTTAAAATATGAAGTTTACCTGTTATCGCAGCATAAAGCCACTTTGTTATAACGCCACGTTCCTCTGCCTTTTCTTCTTTATCTGATTTCACTTTGAGCATTCAATACCGGAAAAAGGGGGTGTGTGGTGGTGGGGTGCGGCGGATAAAATAATACTTGTAGAGCAAGAAGCAGATATGTTTTGTGATTGGGAGAAGACAAGGTGGGGCAGTACCTTATTGTCTGCATATAAGGAGAGAGATCTTGTGTCTCCAGCACTGACTCAGAGGTAACTTAAGGGTCGTTCTAGTTTTGGAATGTTCTCATTTACATATTGTTACAATAATATCGTCTTTTTGTGCTGGAGCTATTTCAACTCCTATGGTGGACACAAATATATTTTTAAAAATAAATGCTAATCTACCAAATAGAAAAATGTAAACATTAAATGGAGACGAGTAAATATCTCCTGTAGTATAGAGCATTTAAAGAAATGTATCAAATATTTCTGAAGACATTTTTAGGATAACCTATTTAACATAAAATTAATAAAAATATACATATGCCACTTGTGCTACGCATTTCATGGATAGGCCCGCTTCTTTGTGATTGGTCATTTCAGCCACAGCTATTGCCCATGGCTGCATCAAATTAAGCCTATGGCCATGCAATCTCCATTGTCCTATGCTTGCAGCAGAAAGCAGAGCTCATTGTGGTCAAAGAAAGCCACCTTCGTGTGTCGCATATCTGTCCAGTAGAGCTAGTCAGGTCCAACTTGTAACTGTGTAATTGTGAAGTGTATACAGAAGCTCAGCCACAAGAGCCCGAAGGCCACACAAGCTCCTAGGGACTGATGAGTGCTACAGCATGTAAAAATCCTCTGTCCCGGGTTGCAGCAATCATGGAATTAAACTGCCTCTGGAAGTGATGTTCACTCAAGAACTGTATGTCAAGAGAATCATGGATTGGGTTTTCATTGTTGATCAGCTGCAGACTAGTCTCTGATAACTGTGTGCATTGCCATTGGTGGATAACCCGCTGGCATTGGAGCATGCTGTAGGGGAACACACATTCTCTGCAGTGATGATTCACACTATATCATCTTGCAGTCTGATGTGTGGATCTGAACTTGGCAGATGCCAAGCAAAAACTTCATGTCTGAATGCACACTGCAAACAAAGTCAGGAGGGGTAGGAATAAAAGCCTGGGTGCCTTAGTTTCACTGAATGGAAATATCGTTGCTACAGAATACAATGACATTTCATACGATTGTCTGCGTAATGCGTTCAGCATGACATACAAAATTTTTGTTCTGACTTGCACCACATCGGGAACTTTTTTTGACAAAGTCATCTGTGCTCATCCTCACCAGTGCTCTGGTGACTAAATGGATGCGAATCTACAGAGTCATGATTCAAAATCTGATGGATAGTCTTGCCAGAAGCCTGGAGGCGGATATGGTAGCAGAAGGGGGATAACTCTGTACTAATGGCCAAGGTTTTGAAATTAGATTTTCGGAAAGCACAAACTGTTGTGACGTTAGGGTGTCCATGTACTTTTGGCCAAGTAGCGTATGTTATATAGGTATTTTTTGTTATCATTTTATTTGTATGCTTTTTTCTAAAAGTAATTTTTTCGTATAAGTGGTCACCTTATGCTAAATAGTTGTCCCAAGTGTTTTACAACTCCTATGGGGCAAACACAGGGCGTTTAAAGCCCCATTTCTAAGCTATCTGATTAGGCGACAGCGATCTAGTGATTGTCAGTGTTCTCTCTCTAGAGGACACTGACCGCGACAGATCGCTCAGCATACATCGCTGGCGCATCGTTAAGCACGGATGCTCAGTCGTCCCTTGTGTGCGGGGCATTAGATTTGTGATGCACACTTGTGCATAGCAACCTAATTCCTTATTAAAGTGCTTACTGCTAGGAACAAAGGTTGTACAGCACCGAAATGTAGGCCCTAAATAGCTAAACCATCTCGTAGTTGTCTACCCGCATCACAAGGAATGTTGCAATGTCCATCCCTATGTGAAAGCTCATACGACACGTATCAAGTCTTAAACTGGCCATACATCTACAGATTTATTGTCAGATCTGGCTTGTTGGAACAAAATCCTGGTAATGGATGAGAGCAAATGACAGTTGACCATTTGCTTTGAAATGTTGGAAAACTGCCAAAAACTGTCACTCTTCCATTACCAGGTTTTTATTCCCTACCAGCCAGATCTGACAATCGATCTGCAGATGTATGGCCAGCTTTAGGATGGCCATGCACAAGTGCGATTTTGGCCCTCAGACATTTCGCCGACTTCTACTGTAAGAAACCTTTTCTCCATTGGTTGTAGAGACACTTGCACTAATACATCCTTAGAACCTAAACCAAAGTAATTATTACGTTATTATTTCTAGTTTGGAGACATTGACATCACTTCTAGCCATTGCTATAATGCCACTCATTTCACGTTGAATGCAGACTTTGTCCATTTGCACAAGCAGAGCTTAGAGTACCGTTACACAAATGATGCCTAATTTGATGATAATCGTGAAATTATTATTGTGGGTCCGAGGTCTTGTTTGTGCCTTATTGTGTCTATTGTTGTCTTCTCTCCAGACTTTGGAATGACCAGAGACATTTATGAGACGGATTACTATCGAAAGGGAGGAAAAGGCCTCCTGCCAGTGCGCTGGATGTCTCCAGAGTCCCTCAAGGATGGTGTTTTTACCACCCACTCTGATGTCTGGTAATCAGTGATACTAAATGCATTTCTACTAGCACGGCCTAGAAATAGATTGTGAAGTTGCAATAAATTAAATTCCCAAGTTTATGTCCAATTACAAAAACCAAGCTCATTGGTTAGTGTGGCGCTTATACTATCTACAATTGTTATGCCTTTGTTCCCCTATGTGGGGCTCAGGGGATAATAGGTATGCAGAGGTTATTCAGACCTTAAGTTAGAGAAATAAAACAAGTAGTCAGACGGTGTTCTGCAAAACCAATCGTACCAAAATGGCACTTTTAAATTGGTGCGTGAATAAGGACATCTGTCCTTGCTCTTGTTTTCCTCTGCTTTGATAGGTGGAGAAGGCTCATTGTACATTGGTGCGGAGAGAGACCAGTACTGTGATCTGCTCACAGCCCAGCATTTCAGTGTTCTACATATGAGCTTGCTGCAGCAGGTGGTGGCACAGAAGTACTTGAAGGGGAATTGAGGCAGCTTTCATCTAAATAAACAGGGGGGCGCAGGGCTTCAGTCTGTAAGGAGTAGAGGGGTTATTAAAGAATGAATACTGTACATAATAGAATGGCTGCTTTCTGAGGGGAAACTATTTCAAATGCAAAGTTAACCCTTTGAGTGTCAACGTTGGTGTGAGCCATCCTCAAAATATCCGCTAATGCCAGCATTGCTCACAGCGTAAATAAATACAAATACAGCCAAGACCCCCAAAAAAAAGTCACTGTGAGTAGCGCTGGCATTTTTTACTGATATTTTGAGGAGCTTGCACAATAACATTGGCACTCAAAGGGTTAATAAAGGTCTGCGTGACAATTTTCACACCTATTTTGACAAATTCCCTTGGCACGCAAAGGGTTAATGATTGACAAAGTGGGGTGTAGCTAGTTTTGCCTGTGGAAAAGGACGGGGATCAATAATGACTGTGAGTGGATAATCTGGGTGTTATTCAGAAGGGGCGACGATGATGATCAGAATTGAAATGTAATGCTGATTCTGATGAGATGGGTGAATGTTTGGGAAGTGAGAGGGATCGTACTCTAGAGAATGGCCTTGATGGTGGAATAGAGGGCGCAAGCGTAGAGTAGAGGAAAGAGAAGGGTAACAATAGATGACGCAGAGTGTTAAGGTGGTGAGGCTACTGTAATATATGTATGATCGGCTGTATTATAGCCAATACATAACATATTTATCTCATCTTTAGATGAAGATTTCCCTGCTTGTGTAATCACTCTCTCTCATTTCCCATGTAGGTCATTTGGTGTTGTGTTATGGGAGATAGCCACGCTGGCAGAGCAGCCGTACCATGGCATGTCCAATGAGCAGGTCCTCCGGTTCGTTATGGAAGGAGGTCTACTGGAGAAGCCGGACAACTGTCCAGACATGCTGTACGTTACTACTTATGTACATCTCTTCTCTCCCCGGTGTTCAGGCTACAGTCATATAATATCACTATGTTTGAGTTTTCCCTATAATAATAACCGGGGTGGTAATATTGTATTCTGCATTCATCTGGAGTAATGTGATCTTAGCGGCCACATAAGGTCTGTGCACACAATGTGTGCAGTGAAAGATATTGGTAAACTATTTCCCTTGATCTTCCCAGAGGATGCGATCATTGGGTTGACCACTGGGCTTAGGTCGACCACAGGGCTTAGGTCGACACGGGTCAGAAGGTCGACAATGAAAAGGTCAATGGGATGGTCTATAGGCGGTATTTCATGCCCTTCCATCCACTACGGCTTGGTGGGAGAATAAAATAGCGTGCCGAGCACAGTGAGGCGACCTGCCCGAATCATGGTGAGCCATGCAAGGGGATGCAGTACACTTAGTGTCTGTCGCCATTCGGGACACAAAAACTGTGAAAAACTTGTGTCGACCTTTTGACTGTCGACCTTCCCATTGTAAACCTAATGCTTTTTGTGAAAGACATCCAAAATTGAGCTGCATGCACAGACGACTAATGCTGGCCACACATCAGACCAACTTTCCTCCAACCAACCAACTAGTTGGTTGGATGGAATAAAAACCTGGAACTGGATAGGAGCAAATATAATTTGTAATTAAGTCATTTGTTTCTCAAATTGGAAAATGGACAACAATTGTCACTCAGACAATGTACTGTAGTTGGACCTATTTTATTTAAACTATTTCACTGAATGTTTTTGTCCATTCCTCCTGAGTTTGTGAGCAAATTGCTTATTGGCATTTGCCCCCATACAGTACCAGATTTTTGGTCCAACCAACCAACTAGTTGGATGGTTGGAGGAAAGTTGGTCTGATGTGTGGCCAGCATTACAGCCCTGATAAAGGACCAGTGGGAGCGCGCATTGTTTGTCACTCAGTCATACACACTGGACCATATTTTGAAAGATACTGTTCAGAGGGCCTAAAATTATATCTTTCAAAATATCGCCCAGTGTAAATGCACAAATAAAGGTGGACAAGACTTTGCCGAAGTGTTCTGGTTTGAGAATTGAGTAAAGCTGACATTTTACCGCTGCCCGCAACTCACACCTGTAGTACATTGGGTGTATATGTACTGTACCAAGGAAGCATTATCTGTCAAATACATGGGTCGGGTACAATCATTATAGGGAGCAGTTAGCCATAAAACAAAAGTGGTCTGAGACCGGGTGTTCTTTTGAAATTAACTTTTTTTCTCATGAATGTCTTACATCCTAATTTTGAACCAAAAAAAAACCCTCATCTTCAATATACCAACCGCATCCAATCTGCTGCTAATAGGTTTTAAAGATAAGGTACATGAAGTTAGGTGTTTATACTTTGGACAACATTGATTTGAATGTGCTCCCTTCAACTCCCCAAAGATCCCTGCTCTGGTTATTAAATTTGGCAATAACCAATTAGACCATACTGTTCTGTGTGTTGGTTTTTGAGGGGGGGGGTTCTAGGCAGGATGGCATTTGGTCATCAACTTCTGTTATTCTTATATATGAGTATGTGATTTTAATTGATATAACAAATGGATCATATTAGAAAGGGCATCTTAGTAACTGTGCGGAGTTTGTATATCCCCCCTGTGCTTGTGTGGGTTTACTCCGGGTACTCCACTGGGGCAGGGACTGATGTGAATGTTCCAATATTCTCAGTAAAGCGCTGCGGAATATGCGCGCGCTATATACTGTTAATAAATAAATAAATCAGAGATCTGAGAGGAAATAAGGTATTTTTCGGAATGGAGGAGGCAAGTAGGTTGTGAAGTGTCCCTGAACAGCGGCGGGCTAATATTTAGCTGGGGGGGGGAGGGTTGTTTTAGGCACTAGTCGGGGGACTTGGGGTTAGGCTGTAGGGGGAGAGTACTGTTAGGATTAAGCTGCGAGGCAGAGGGTTAAGGTCAGGCCAGAGGTGGGGGATAGGGTTAGGCTGCTGCAAGGGAGTGTGAGGGGGGATAGGTGGGAGGGAGCCTCTGTTGAGATTCTCCATATTGGGATGCCAGGATTGTTCTTTTGACTACTGGCATCCTCACCCCCCGGATATCTTGAATCAGGACAGGGGTGTCTGGAATGTAGACCAGTATCTGCAAGTCCAGTCAGTCGTAGCAATAACTCCCCACAGTCCCCACAAGCCAACTAGCGCCTCCAAGCTACCGTAGGGGCTATTGCTACACCTCTGTCCCTGAAGTTGTGTGACATTTCAGATTAAAAGTGCTGCATTGGATGGCTGAGAGTATAAAAAGTAATGTTTCAGTTCCCCCTCCTCCCTCCTTACTGACCGTGAGCAATCACTGGAGCTCAGACAAATAATAACCCCACCAGACAGTGTGTTAGCTGCCTGCAAAACATGTTTGTTTTTGTGCTCACTGTGATTGAATGAGGAGCATCACTGGATTCTTATAAAGGGGCCTGTGATAGGGTAGTCCCGACTGACTAATTGTCCTTTTCTGACTAATTGTCCTTTTTAGGGGTTTTCATAAGCCTTGGCCACATTTCATGATCAGTTGTGGGGGATTCTGTGGCTGTGGAGATCACATAGCCCTTGTTCTGGACAGCTCTTAGTCATGCATCATAAATGTGTGAATCATAGTTTCCTACAGTAACTAAGCAGACAACAACCATCTTTGAATATTCAGCAGTGCAACCTGGTTTCAACACACATCTGTTCATTTTGACCTTAAACAGTTTATTTAATGTATCACTATCAAGTAGACCGAGGATAGATTATAAACCTTTTTTTCCCCCTCTGGGCTGATTTAGATGTTCAATCTCTTAATTATTTTCTAGATGCACAAATATGTGTGTTTTGTGTTTGTTGGTGATTTGCACGGAGGGTGGTCGGTGGCAGTCTCCATAGTGTCTGGTACGTCAGGGCGCAATGTACGGTGCGTGATAATCTCCATGGTTCTAGCTCAGCAGCAGCTGACTATAGATCATGAGGAAAGCAGCAGCACAACAGCAGCAGCTGGATTCTTGGAAGATGTCTGTGCCTACGTTTAGTTGTGTGTTATCCTGAACATGTTAGCAATTAAGAGGCCACTGTCGTTGCTTACGGCACAGTGTACAAAGTAAAAGATTGTACATATATTGAGCAATAAGTACGCTTCTGTTCTGTTTATCTAGGTTTTCCATTTGAAAATTTATTAGAGGTTGAAAGAGATCTCGATCCTTCAAGTGGGGGGGGGGGGGGGGGCGGCTGGTGTGCTTACAGTATGTGCACATGATTCCTTTCCCCCTGTGCAGGAGGCAGCTCCTCCTTGAGATTCAGTAAACAAGGTATTAAAACCACACGGGAGGGGAAGAGGGGGATTAAAAAGCCTTCCATTTATGGCAAGAGCTGGAAGCATGGTCAGTACGGAATGGCTCAGGGAGCGTCAAGTGACAGAGCTCTATGTGCATGTCAGACGTCTGGCTTCTCAACTTAGGTTCGTTTCCCCAGAGTGGACCCCACGTGCAGGGGCCAGGAGGGTACAGCAGAGGTCCTGTGTGCATGAGAGACTCTTACAGGAAAAAACATAATTGCTGGGAAATGATTGGATGCAGTTCATGGTGACTGTCCTATTTGTTGTTATTTAACAAATCCTCAGGTTTATGCGGATAGACTTGGCCATAACACACGCTAGGATGGATGTTCTAAAAAGTTTGTTTATAAATGTTGGTAATGTTAAGGAAGCGGTTCTCCCATTTACAGTCTCTTAGGGACGTTTTATAGAAAATAACCTTCTAGCAAACAATACAGCATTTCTTTTCTGCTGCCTGCAGTCTTGTGCATCGCAGAGTAGGCAATTACATGAAGCGATGGGGGTTGATGGGAGACCTGCGCTTTAGAAATCTAGTTTACTTGCAGCAGAAGAAGTGTTAATCACTCCATCGGGCTAGCTGTACCATCTGCTTAGAATGCAGACCGCTTTAATAATGTTTATAGGGGAGGTTTTAGTTTGACCTGCACTTCTATGAGTAGCTAGAATCTCCTGTCCAGATTCGTGACTTATCATGTAAGAGGAAAGCTGTTGATGGAAGCGTAAGTTTGCTGGTGGCTAGCAGTGCGTATTGTCATGTGGCTAATAGCTGTTGTGCGTCTTGTTTGGGGGAGTGGGGGGGGGGGGGGGCTTGTGTAGGGTGAGTATTCACTTTCTGAATGTGAGATTTTGTCATGACCGGTTTCATTGCTGCCCTTTTTGTTTTTAGGATTTATTACAGTTGATGTACAATCTTTTTTTCTAATTTTTTTCCAGTATGTCCAATTATTAATTTAAGCTTGTTTCAACAGGACTTGCAGGCATGCCTGGGAGTGTGAAATAAAACAGTATTGCGTACATTCTTTACCAATGGGATGCACTATTCTTTATTTCCTTTTTTTGTTTTTTTTTTTGTTATAGCAACTAACTTTTTTTATTTTTCTTTCTTTTCAGGTTTGAACTGATGCGCATGTGCTGGCAGTACAACCCCAAAATGAGGCCCTCCTTCCTGGAGATAATCAGCAGCATTAAAGATGAGCTTGATCCAGCATACAGGGAAGTGTCCTTCTTCTACAGCGAGGAGAACAAACCACCAGACACAGAGGAGTTAGACCTGGAGGCAGAGAACATGGAGAGCATTCCATTGGATCCATCGAGCACCATGCAGACCTCTGAGCACCATGTGGGACACAAGGCTGAAAATGGCCCGGGTGTAGTTGTCATGAGGGCAAGCTTTGATGAACGGCAACCGTACGCACACATGAATGGGGTGCGCAAGAATGAGAGAGCGCTACCTCTACCCCAGTCCTCAGCCTGCTGATCCAGGCCTGGGGTCTGACGGACGCTTGAGGAAGCACAGCCCTTTTGTGTACCTTTAGGACAACATACGGCAGGCTCCCTCCTTATCCGTGCAAACACTAATCCACTTTTTCATTTGGTTTGGCATCAGCCTCCTGCTGAGTTAGCACTGGTGTACTTGTTCACGGACGGACCTAGTACGTCAGACCAATGCCCCATTTTACTCTGTGTGTCACAGTAAGCGTGTACCTGCTCTCACACACACCAAGACTGAAAGCACTTCTTTTTCACGGTTTGGGCCTGAGAAAAGCAAACCAACTACTTTCTACTTTTGGCCTACTTTAAAAATGACTCCTTTAGTAAAGTCAAAGCATATTGCAACCCAGAAATTTATTTAATTCTGCCAGTCTTTGCCAAATAGATTTTTATTTTATTATTTTCATTTTTTTACAGCATGGACAATGCGGATGTATGAAGTCATGTTTCATATCACTAGCCCATGCACACTTTATTAGATTTTTTTTGTTTATGGGGGAACTTTACTCTGAAACCTAAGGTTTTTGGTTTATTTTATTTTTTGTGTGTGTGATGAGGTGGGCTAGACTTGTAAATATATTTACATAAAGCAATCTGGAGAAAACTGGCAAAATATAGCAACACGTTAAAATGCAGACAGGGGTTCACCGCAAAGTGCAAAGCTTTGCTTTTCAGGGAATCATTAGAGAAAACGGTCTTTATAAAATGGATCTTTATCAGAAGACGGCATTGGGTATATCCCGAACAGGTTTGTAGGCCGTCTTAATTGGAATTGTGAAATCCTGTTTGTGTGTGCTGGAATGCTCTAGAACATCAG
This sequence comes from Crinia signifera, assembly GCF_055691185.1. Classification (NCBI taxonomy): domain Eukaryota; kingdom Metazoa; phylum Chordata; class Amphibia; order Anura; family Myobatrachidae; genus Crinia; species Crinia signifera. Next base: position 254,947,970 of record NC_139220.1, on the reverse strand, counting down.
ACTTTTTTCCTGCAAACCCCCGGCTGCTCCACATCTCTCTCTGAAGTCACTATCCCGCACCTAATACATTATATACATAAATATTTTTTTTTTTTTTTTTTAGAGGGATGGGGAGGGGGGGATTTCTTTCTTGCTTAAGACTTTGTAGAAGGTCCTTACAGTTCAATGTGAGGTCGTAGCGTCATTTACATACACATTTTGTGTCCCTTTTATAAATTTTTTATGGTTCAGATATTCATCTATGTCTGTACAGAAAAGGCTGCTATTTTTTTTCTTTATCTTTTTGTGTATTTAATCTATGATAGAAAAAAAAAAAACCTAAAAAAAATGCACCTTCAGGTCTACTCTTCCATCTTTTCATGTACCTATCAACTCTCTCCTCGTCTTCATAGGGCTTACACAGACACACACTCACTCTACATTTGCAATTGACTTCCATCGAATGATATGGGAGATTTTCGGCAATTGTGTTGTGCTGCGCTATTTATAATCCCTTTCGGTGTTGTCATTCAATTCCTCACGTTCAACACCTTCGGCAAATTTGTAGTATTAGCCATTCATTTGTTAATGCCTTCTTTTTTTTTTTTTTTTGTATGTTCATTAATTTTTTTCTTTTTTTTTTCAAGTGTGTTTTTATTTTGTGGTTTTCTATTGTAAAACCAAGTGTCTACGAAGGTCTAGTGGGGGCAGAGCAAGGTGTCTTATGAAACAGTATAATTTTGATGTCCCCATAGTATCTCACACAGCTTCATTCTGTTTATATTGCAATGCGTCAAATGAAAACTCAGGTCAAGAAAACACATGGTTTGATATTCAGTAGATTCTCTGTCCCTGTACTTCCACTTGTTAGAGCCAGAGTCCTTTACTGGCCTGTGGCTACAAGTTGGCTTACGCATTTCTAAATCTGTTTTCAGTGTGTGTGAGTGTACAAACGCGCGTGTGTGTGTGAGGTTTGGATACAGCAGCAGGCTTTAAGAGCTTGTTTATACATACGCACTGGGAAATTGGCTAAAAATGCTTGACGCTAATGCATGCTTTTTATAATGCGTTTTCCATGTACTATACATGCATTGTGCTTTTAGCAGTAGACTCTTGTTTACTGGTACTGCACCCTAACACACCTCGTTTGTGCTACGTTCTAATATTTTACTTTCAAATGTTAGAAAAGCACCTCTGCTCTTATTTGTTTTTTCAAATGTACTTTTCAACATCAATGCGTGAAAAGCATAACAAAAAGCATAACCCAAGTCTCTTCTTTTGTGAGCTTGTGTTATTGGCCATAATTAAAAATAGAAAAAAAACGCTTCCATCCCAAGAACAAATGTTATTGTTACACAAACCAATTTCTTCTGCAGTCCAACTCTCTTCCTCTGTGGTATACCCACCATTGTTTATCAATGCATCCTATACAAAATGTTCAAATGCAAACACTTAAATGGCTTAAAACCATGGCTGGGGGTTAAATGATTTTCTGCATAAACAAAAATGTCACACCAAAATTACCAAAAGAGTGGCTGCAGCTGTCTAAAAACACACCGGTTTCACTGAACCTGTGTTTTGGAAGAAAATGTTTTTATCTGGCAATCTATCTTGATAGCCCAATAAAAAAAATATTAAGAAAAATAGCTATTTTTATAGGTGGTAATTTGGTACCCCCTTAAGTCCGCATTCTCTGTCTTCATGCTGTTGTGCTCTGGACTTGCTAAATGAGCAAGGAGAGTATATAGGTAACTTGACTACAGAAATTTAAAAACGACTGGAAAACTTATAACCTCCTCCCCAGAATTTTTTTATATACAGACACACACACACACACACGATACAAATCATGTGATTGCCCCATCTCTTGCAGTGCATACACACTGTACAATTTTTTTGACCAATTTGGTTGAAAGACATTTCCATTGAACCCAGTGTCCTGGACGAAAGATGTTGACAAAAGATATTGTCAACAAACGATGAATGATGATGCGCATACCCGCTAGTTGTTCATCAAGATTGTTCGTCAACTGTGCATGCAGCTTAATTTGAATATCTTTCAAAAAGAGCCTATAAACTGTAGCTAGATCTTTCGTCTGTCGTCAATATCTTCGTCAACATCTTTAGTCCAGGACACTGTGTTCAATGGAAATGTCTTTCAACCAAATTGGTCAAAAAAATTGTACAGTGTGTATGCACCCTAACATTCAGTTCTCACATTGGGACAGATGCACTAAGCTTCAAAAGTGAGATGGAGAGTGATAAACAGCCAACCAATCGGCTCCAACCTGCCATGACTGTGTTTGAAAAATGTCAGACAGGAGCTGATTGGCTGGTTTATTATCACTCTCCATTTTATCAGTTTTGAAGCTTAGTGCATCTGGCCCATTGTGTTCCTTATTACACAAGATCACTATTCTAAACTGTAGTTCTGCAGGTAATCCTAACAAATAATTCTCTCATATAGTGTACCATTTACCTGTCGCGCCTACAGTACATTTTAGCAAAAATAAGCAAATTGTGAGCCCATGATCTGAGCAACAAGTTATATTTAGCGATGCATTGCCCTGTAAAACATTCTCTGTTGGTGCCAGGCATGTACTGCAAAGAGCATGCAGATACTGTAGCCTAAAACATTTTTTAAATTAAATATTGTCTTTGATTATTTATGAGGACTACAAAAGTCCTCGTTAGCAAGTGTCTCTGAGCTGCTTTGTTAAAACAATCTTAGAATCTTGAAAGAATTTAATAGTTTTCTTGATAAAACAGCTACTTTAGGATACTGTCCTTTGTAGTTTCTGGCTGTAATTATGTTTTAGTTAAAAAGACACCTGCTAAATAGCCACTGGTATAGATCTAGCAAAGAGACTGACCTCCGTTTGTTGGCATCACTGTAGTGGCGTAAGTTCCAGTTGCCTGGAGGCAAGATAAAAATTGGTGCCCTCCCCCCACACTTTATGTACAAATATGTTATGTATATGATGTTGAAAATAACGAGAGTGTGACTTCTAGTCCTGTTAGGAGGGGGACACAGAATCATTATAGACCGCTTTCAATTAAGTTATTCAAACATGCAGGGTATTAGAGGTGCCCCCTTGGGAGCAGGAGCCTGGTGGCAGATGACACCTTTGCCTCCCAGAGTTCTGCCTCTGCATCACTGACTAATGTCACAAAGTCCTGATCTTTATAATCCACTAAAATACTAATTTTGAGCAAATAAATCCTTTTGGAGCTTGTTTAATGACATGCTACAGTATGTAAAAATGACATCTGTAATTGGAATGCTAATGATACTCCACTTTAAATCATCATGTTGTTAAATAAGCCCCGATATTTACTTTGGATGGAAAAGTTTTTTTTTTTTTTTTTATTGAATCCTAACCGCTTCAGTACTAATTGGTCATTGTGACTATGAATACAAAAGTAGTAAAACAAAAATCTATATATCAAATTTGAATGTCTGTAGTAATGCATTTTATTTTCTCTAAAGTGTAACAAACATTGGCTTGTCTTGTATAGTTTTCCTAACCTGCAACCCCTAAATTTAAGAAGGTATTCTATGTAGGATTTCATTTTTTTTTTTTTATTTATTGTTCTTGGTTTTGGTCACTGTAAAAATGCCCCAACACATTCTTATATATTAAGATGAGTTTTTTTTTGTAAATGACAGGGGACAGTTTTCAATATTTTTTCCCAAACATTTATCTACCTCACTCTTTATTTTTTTATATGTGTAAATATCTATATAAATATAAATATATATAAAAATGAAAAAAAAAAAAAAAGTTACATCTCACATTTTTCAGCAGTTGACAATAAACCATAGAACCGGTAACCTCATACACTACACAAACCACAAAATGCTGTTACTGAGAGGGGGGAGAGATGATCTGCCATTCCATTTTACTGGGGCGTGTTGGGGGTGCAAGCTTGTTACTGCTTCGTTCTGACTATTTGGTTGTGACATTGCCAAATTTATGTACTGCTTACATTTATGAAACTGCTCCACAAAAGAAAAAAAAATACATGCAAAAAAGTCCATTAAGTGGACGTTTTTTTTTTTTTTTTAGCCAAACATTATCTCTTTAGAATAGATGAAGAGATGGTCACTTGTCACCAATCCAGCTGTTGCTGCACTACGTTACCCACAATGCTCAGCCAATGAGCGTTTTAAAAGTATACTACCCTTTGTGTAAGTTATATAATCTTCATGTAAATAAGTAACAAATTAAGGGTTAATCATGTGCTTAAGGATTGCTTGATAAAACAGCTCCCTTAGGTAGGAATTGTTCATTTATTGCCTTACTTCAGAGATTTATGAAATTATAACATTAATGTCTAATTGCCCAAGCACAAAGTGGATGCAGCCTTGTATGCACTGATGCAATAATCTGATGGAACTAGTTATAGTAACAGAGGCAGGAGGCACTGTGTTCCTACTGACCTATATTACATCGGCTCCCAGAATGACTCCCTTCACTGTGAGTAAACAAAGGCTGCACTTTCATTTTATTGGATTACCAGGACATTATGCATGTATTAGCCGCACAAGTGTGTATCCTGTGGAAATCACCTGAAATGGTTATGATATGGTTATACACCGCAAGATAAGGTCTGGAGAAAATAACTATTTTTCCAGACATTTTGGAGAAAGCATGCAATGCTGTACACGGTCTGAATTGTAAATCAGCAAAATAATAATAATACAAAAAGATCCATGTGCCATTAAGAGTGAACAGAAAATATTGTATATAGTTATTCATTGCTGGTAATCAGCACTTCTCATATCGGGAGTTGGCAACCTTTGGTTCTCTAGCGGTCTGTGGCATTTTGGTAGAATTTATGCTGCTTTTCAAGTTACGGCCTCACAGCTGGGAATCGTCTATGCAAGTTACTCCTCAAGTCAGCTGGTAGGGACCCAACATCCAAAACGTATGTTTGCATCCTGAATTTGTAGCAATACATTGTTATTTAGCTTCAGTCATGTAAACAGTGGCTATTGCAGAAGCCCATGCATAGACTGCATTGTCACACATTAAAGGCAATGTAAAGTTTATCTAAATGAGTGTTTTTGGGTGGAGTTTCTTTTAATTTGATGTGTACGTGATTTCGGAACACACTTAAGAATGAAGTGCACCTCCGTTTAAGGCTTCACTAATGACCTCGTGACATGGTAATCTCCTCTCCTCCCTCTCTCTCTCTCTCTGCCGCACATACTGCTAAGCAGGCTCTTCAGAGCCCAGTCAACTATGAGGGTTTTGTTTAAAACTGTCAAAGTTGTGTGTCCTTTTTTTTTTTCTTCTTTTTTTTTATGGATAATTAAAAAGTAAACAAACACAACAATAATAGTAAAGCCGCTTCATGAACTGACTTAATCTCTGAATACAAGGGATAATCACCGATTAATGAGCACTCTAAGCCTCAAAGTTACTCTGAAATAGATTTTTATGTTGCTTTTGTAATTTCAACAGGGTTGCACGATTTGTCCTGCAGGGGAAGCTTGGAAAGGAACCTTCACTACAGTAACCACCATTCGCTAGCAGAGATAGAAGTACGTTAGTTCTGCATAAACGTAGATGACTGACTGTATCATCTCTGGGGCTAGAAAAATATACGGTAGCTCTTTCCCATTGTGTAACGTGGGAGGGCGGAGGGGCTAACCTTGGAAATATTGTTTCTTCAATGTGTAACAAAAAAATCTAAAATTTAATGTAATGTATAGTTTTAACACCGATAAATTCAGGTATACTATTTTGGTTAACCATTAAACGCCTGGAATACAACTAAACATAATGGTAGACATATATTTGCTTTTAAACTGAATTTTGTTTGATATAGCCTTGGCCCTGGTTTTATTTATATTTTTCAGTAAAAGATGGATTGATGGTGAATTGTTTAGGCTGCATTTGTTAGAATCCAGTGACATTACAGAGGCACAATGTCCAATGTGGGAAGCATCAGATACAACCTTTTGTCTGCAGGACAAGAGGTGTAAAAGAATGGAGAATGGTTCTATCCAGGAGCCAGAACCCATCTTAAGTCGGGTACACACTGGAGAGATGGCATTTGTTCCAACATTGGAACTAATACCCTTGAGCGGGGATTGGCTGTACACATTAGAATGATTTCAATGAAAGACACAATGATCATGTTCTGTCCTTCATTAGCATAAACAAGGCCACTAGCTTTATCCCTATGTTTGTTGTGCAGCACATCAAACATAGCGACCGCGGGAGCAAGCAATCACCCGTACACGCTGAGCAATGTAAGCAGGAAATCAGTCCGACATCGCTCCGGTGTGTACCCAGCTTTAATGTAACTATAATGGTTTACTTTCTTAAATGCAACATTTAACAGATTTTGTGAACAGGTCACTGATGACGTTTTAAAAGCCATTTGTTTACACAAAGCTGTCTCTGTTGGTTTAAATATAGGCGACAACCAATAAACTAGATTTTTGTTTTGCTTGAGATGTTGCCCTTTGAAGTGATCGTTTTGAAAGCCTATGCTATTGTGCTACCTGGCTGCTTCTAGACCTGTAGGCCCTAGACGTGCTCTAATAATCTCAGCATGCAAACAAAAATAGTTTTACATCTGTCCATCAAGTTCAGGCCAGGATAAGTGCCATGGCAATGGTCCTTGGCCCACAATTTCTGTGTGGTACAGATGTGAGGTGTGGTTTCTTTGTGTAGTTATCAGCAGAGAATTGGAAATAAAAGTAAGGTTGAGAAATAGAAACATCAAGAGCGGTTTAAGAAAAAAAATAGCTTTTGGTGACCTATATCAGCAATTCTGCACAGTCTAAAACCTACATTACAATTAAATTACAAAGGGTATTTTTGATAGACTTGGAAGTTTTCATTTCGTTTGCTGGTCCCGTTCTACAGAAAATCTTGCATCTTACCTGCATTGTAAAACGATACTAGCCTCCAGGCTAATATGGTTCCTGTCATTGGAACACTACTTTAGCAGAACAAATGGCAAGCAAATAAAGATATTGGGTGTTACCATCTTTTTAATCATTGTTGTGTACTATTGCGGTAAATGTGCCTTGTAAGTGGCCACCAAAATATATGTATTGACCCTTAATGATGATGGTCTCTGTACCTTAGAGGCTTTATTCATTTTTGTTTTTGCTCTCCTTTCAACGCCAGCATCGTTTTTTCGTGTGTGTATGTATTTTTGTACGTATGTGATTGTTGCACAAGTTGATTTGGCAAGGTAGTGCTGGTTGTATAATATTTAAACAACAAAATTGCTAAAATAACAGAACCATATCCCATTCCACAAAGTTTAAATTCAAAATACTGTGGCAGTTCAATGTTTTACTCATGTTTGTCCCAAATGGATACACACTGTATGTTCAGGTGGCAAGTACATGTCTATTGAGCAGAGGAACAGAAGATACAGAACTGTTTTGTGTGTGTTTTTTTTTTTTTTTTATATCTATGAACTACTTGTTGCATTTTGCTGTCTGGCGTTCTGGTTAAAAGTAAAGGCACTTCAATTACCCCTAGTCAGGAATGTCACTGAGCAATCAAGAAAAGGGTATATACCAGCCAACTTCAGTCCCTGGGAGCTACCAACAGCTCAAGTTTTCCAGACCACCTAGCTAGTGCACAGGTGTATTCATTACTCACTGACACATTTTAAAAGACCCACAGGTGGAGCTAATTACATCATTTGTGATTCACTGAGTAGACCTGGAAAATGTTGATACTGTGGCTCTCAAGTATTGGAGTTGGCTACTCCTGGTATATATGGTGAACAAGACAGCGAGAAGGGGCCACATGTTAATATATAAATAAAACACTACATTTATTGGATCTTTGGTCTGAGTGTTACTCAGAACACAAGTTGTTGTTTTCTTTGGATTAAAAATGTTAATGGCGCATTGAATTTGGCTGTCTTGGTAATTAACCACTTAAAAATTGGTTTAATTAATTCTTGATGTAATGCACAGTCCTACTTGCCAGTATTTGTACAAGAAGGTTTAAGCGCAACTTTTTTTTTTCTTTCTCAGCTGAAAACTGTCCAAAATAAACTTTGAGGAGGCGTCCATTTGTTATTCCAACTAATATCATGGGATATAGCTGGGAGTAATTCACACTTAGTATTGTGATCTAAACGTTGCTCTCTTTCTGTTACCAATTTAATCATTTGTGTTTTTTTGTTTTTCCACTATTCCAAATCAAGACACTAAACCAGTTAAAGTGCAAATGATTGTCCCAAATATATTTTAATATTGGTGATTTAACTGAAAATAATTAAGTGGAATCTAGATCTACTAAAAATATGAAAAGTAAGAACAGATTCATTACTTTGTGTGTGGCCATTTTGTAGAGAAAGAGTCCCGTGTTTCCATTTGCTCTTACCTTTGCCCCTCTTAAGCATTCAGAACATACAACGTAGTAATACAATGAACGTTAGACAGCATAAGGATTTTTTATCCTTTCAGCGACCCACATTTTAGCATCTGCTTCTAGCAATAGAAATTATGGTGTGACCCAAGAGGGGAAAGTTGTGTGCTACATTGAATGAGTCCGTTATATAAAGGCAGTTAGATTACTTGCCTGTGTATTGGATTGTCTTAAAGCAAAAACCTAAACCATGTCATAGATTAACCACCAAACATAATTTTGCACCTTCCATACTAGAGGTTACAAAAGTGCCAAACCAGAAAGCCACGCACATTCTAGTTTAGTAATTCTTTCTGAAAGTTGCTTATATTATTCTTGTAATCATAAATTATTTATTAACTAATATTTCTTTAAAGGGACTGCTAGTTCCGCTAAATTACGGGTAGTCTTTTGAAATTATATATATATATATATATATATATATATATATATATATATATATATATATATATATATATTCATTTCTGCGTTTAACATTCTGGTTTACAAGTAGCAATCCTGTGGCTCACTGTGTTTTATAACTACAATACAGTTTTACAGTGATGTGTAGATTTTTGAACACATAACACTCTTTATTGACTAGCATGTTGTTGGATTGCTATATTTTTAATGTCCCAGTTAGTATTTATGTAATGTGTACAGTTAGATGCACACACTACAGTGTCTACGTTGTAAAAATTCTGAGCTTTTTTGCCAAAAATGACACCCTTATTTTTGTTATTTATATTAACATTTGAACAGTTCTGTATCTTCAGCTCCCTGCTTGAATTGTTTTACATAACCCTCTGGTTACATTGGGAAGAACTATACTGGTATTTTCACTTTTACTGTATACTATAGGTAACACAATGGACATTATAGCCTTCACTGGATGGAGTAGAGAGAGGTGGTCTATTTGTTGAACTACAGTATATGTATGCACTTCATCTAGTTTACATGGACCCTTACTGCATGGATTGGTTTTGAAAGCATTGCTCCAATGGTAGAGGAGGGTCCAATGTAAATTTGACTGATGCAAGAATCTAGGGAATTATTCTGATGTCATCCTACAAAACTGTGCATCAATCTATTCTCTGCCAAAAGGATAAAGGTTCTGTGAAATGTTTGCTAGAGCAAACGGGTTTTACTATCCACCTCCAGCTGCTCTCCTCAATATTTACAGAGATTTTTTTTAATTTTTTTTTATATTCTATGATTTTTTTTCTGTTTTCCAATCCAGTAAGGCTTCAGAAAGAAAAAGTACTGGCCAGAGATTCTCACTACCTCTGGGATAAAAAAAATATATATATATTAAACATAAAAAATAAAGCTATGGAATTGATGCATTGCTAAATAAAAAAAATAAAAAATACAAATGAATAAGAAAAGTTTTTTTTTTCCAAGTTTTCTTGTTTTAAGAAAAAAAATATGGTCAATTTGTTACATTAAAATTACATGCTGTGTGTAAATTATTCAAAAAATATTCCTGTGTTTATATTAAAAATGAATCGGTAGATAAGAAAAAATTTTCAACATGTTTTTGTATATTCTGTTGTATGAATTTATTCTTGTTCTTGCTATATACTCTGAATTCTTTACATTATGGGAAAAAAAAAGAAACTTTTGTCTATTTTGAATGGCTGAACCTAAGGCAGTTTTAGTTTCTCTTACTCTGCTTTTTTCTAGTAGTTCAAGTACTACAAGATTTAAGTTAAATAAAAGAATTCTGTATGCATATTTGTGTTAGTTTTTTTTATGATTGTATATATACATTTTTTGTTTTTGTAATTTGTATGTTTCTTTTTTAGTATTTTGAAAACCGAGCCAATAAATGCTGCACTAGAACAAATAGGGAGTAACAGGCATATGCAACAAACAATAATAAAGACGAAACAAAAGCATAAGAAGATCAGCACGACATGAGCAATAAAGGGGATGACGGTTGCGGGTTATTAGATACAGTGTCTAGATACAGTCAGTAGGCCTACACCAAAATGTCGCCATGCAATAGGTCGACAGGGTCTAAATGTCAACAGAAAAAAGGCAGACACATGGAAAGATAGACCTGAGGTTTTTTTTATGTCAATGTTGACAAATGTCTGTGTCGACCTAGACATGATCTATCCACTGAATGTTTTTACATTCTCTCTCTATCCCTGTTAGCAACTCATTCTCTCACCTGCAGCCTAGCCATTTGGTGATGCTCGTCTAGTGTTGTAAAGCAGAAATTCCACAAGGGAGAGAAAAGAAACTCTGATTTAGGAACACTGATAATAACATTTTTATTTTATTATTAAGTTTGTAGAATAAAGCAACATGTGAGAGAGGAAGATGGCTGAGGCAGGGCTGAGTATAGATGTGATGAAGGAAAGTGACTAGGTTAAAGCTGGGTATTTATGACAGAGGGAGGTGGCTGAGGCAGGCCTGGGTATATATGTGATGAAGGGAAGTGACTGGATTAATGCTGGGTATATATGAAAGGGGGAGGTGGCTGAGGCAGGGCTGGGTATATATATGTGATGAAGGGAAGTGACTGGGTTAAGGCTGGGTATATATGACAGGGGGAGGTGGCTGAGGCAGGCCTGGGTATATATGTGATGAAGGGAAGTGACTAGGTTAAAGCTGGGTATATATGAAAGGGGGAGGTGGCTGAGGCAGGGCTGGGTATATATATGTGATGAAGGGAAGTGACTGGGTTAAGGCTGGGTATATATGACAGGGGTAGGTGGCTGAGGCAGGCCTGGGTATATATGTGATGAAGGGAAGTGACTAGGTTAAAGCTGGGTATATATGACAGAGGGATGTGGCTGAGGCAGGGCTGGGTATATATATATATATATATATGTGATGAAGGGAATTGACTGGGTTAAGGCTGGGTATATATGACGGGGAGGTGGGTGAGGCAGGGCTGGGTATATATATGGGAGAAAGGGAAGTGACTTGGGTTAAGACTGGGTACAGTATATATGTGGCAGAGGGAGGTGGGTAGGGCCGGATTGGGTGTATACTGTATATGTGAGAAAGGGAAATGACTGGGTTAAGGCTGGGTATATATGACATGGAGGTGGGTGAGGCAGGGCTGGGTATATATATATATATATATATATATATATATGTGAAAAAGGGAAGTGACTTGGGTTAAGACTGGGTACAGTATATATGTGGCAGAGGGAGGTGGCTAGGGCCGGATTGGGTGTATACTGTATATGTGAGAAAGGGAAGTGACTGGGTTAAGGCCGGGTATATATGCCGGGTATATAGGTGGCTGAGGCAGTTGCATGACAGCCTTTCTAGGTCACTGGCCAAAAGAGGCCAGGTGATTTTTATTTATTTATTTTGGAGGGGGCAGTGACATCATTGGGTAGACTGATAATGTTATGTGTAGGGACTGCCTGACCAGTATAATTGCTGCTTCTGTCAATTAGGAATAGAAGTGGCCATTAAATGTTAGTGGTTTCTGGGGGTTTCACATATAAATTTCAACTGAGTTTAAATGTACAGCTTCACAGAAGTGAAATGGGATGAAGTGAAGTTTATATAGGGTTTACAGCGGATATGGTTGAAAGGAGATTGGAGTTGCCTTATGTTACTCCATGCAGTAGTAGTGCCACTACTGCACAGGCTTGCAGTGGTCGCTCGGCCATGAGCGCTGCAAAGGATCTTGGTCCCAGTTGTTCCTTAGCAGCCAGGATGGTTTTTACTGTTGGGCAGGGGTTGCCTAGCTACTGGTATTCTGGGTCCCGGCTGTTTTATACATGCAGGAACACAACTGAATTGTTTTATTGTTAACAATAGGCTGGGCAAAATTTTGGAAGCCCTCACTATCTCTGATTTACGGCAGCTATCCTAGCGACTGCCTTCCAGTTATATTACACTCTCTTCTCCGGTTTGCTTTCTGGCTCTGCACTGTGTTCCGGAACCTTGGTCCTATGTTAAGCCGGGTTTCCTAAGCCGCTCTTGCCTTACCCCAGCCATTGGATAGTTGTTCTGCATATATTTGTTTTTTCAAGCCTCCAGTGGATTGGTTGCAGTTATTCCTGAGAATTTCTTTACTCTGTGCTGGTTGACAACTGTTCCACTCCTACTACTATCCCATGATCATGTCAAAATTAAATAAGCCCCTACTATTGTGAGTATAAATCCAGGCGGCAGTCATTGGCAGGGGTGTATTCAAATGTTTACTCGCAGCTAGAAATTTCTCTCCCCCCTCCCACCCCCTTTGCAGGTGAAGCGATGGACTATGGGCGCTGCTGGCTGAGCTGACAGGCGACCCAGGCAGCCGTGAGCGCTGAGCTGGTCCCACTCAGTGCATATGTAATGAGCGGGGACACAGCTCAGTGCATATTTAATGAGCGGGTTCCTATCCCATGCATATGTAATAAGCAGGACCCACTCATTTCACTATGCACTGCACTAGGTCCCTGCTCATTAGATATGTACAGGACAGGACCAGCTCAGCGCTCACTGCTGCCTGGGTCGCCTGTCAGTTTAGCCAGCGGTGCCCACCACTGGCACCGGTCTGCCACATATGTAGCTACGCCACTGATTACACTCTGGCAGCCACTAGACTAGAGGGTGCCCAATGGAGCTATTCAAATTTAGCTCAGTTCGGGTATGTATGGCTGCCGGCACCTTCAGGGGGGTGCAAGCTGAAATGTGTGAAAAGGCAGCTGGGGAGCGCACAAACTGGACTTTTCAAGATGCGCCTCTTAGTTTGATCAGGTTTAGCCGATATAGACGGCTAAAACCAACCTTAATGAGTACGATATGTGCAATAAAAATGGTCATTTGAATATCACTCTGCCATCTCCCGTCACTTTTGTTTTGCATTCGATGCATAAAGATAATCCCTATTAACTAGATCGTTAACAAGGGGCTCAGCTGAAAAAGTGTCTGGAATTGGAAACCTCTGGTGTTCAGCTCGAGGCTACTACCCTTTTTCATCCACTGTACTTTACTACAGGTAATTGTATTCCCTCCCCCTTACCTACCAATATTTGTATCTGTATTTAATATTTTTTGTCTAGAAGTTCTGATATGTCTTAACTACCTCTGCACCTGTGCTAATAATCATTTGGGATGTTTAACCCTGTTTCCCTGCTGTGTATAAAGATTTTGCTTATCGATTAGAATACTCTCAGGAAATACATTAGGAATATTTACAGAGATACTGGGGCAGATTTATTAAACCTGGTGGTGAAGTGATAAAGTGGCCAGTGATAACATACAAGCCAGCCAGCTCCCAACTGTTCGTTTCCAAACACAGACCATACATTGACAGTTAGGAGCTGATTGGCTTGTGCATTATCACCGGCCACTGTCCCTATATAAGTAGAGGCTGCAGCGTAGGGTGGTGGAATCCAGGGATTTGGCCTCAACATTGACGGTATTTCAGTCTCGGGATTGGAGTATCCAATCCCGGGATTTCGGAATTAGACTGCGCTTGGGCAGTCTAATGCCGGACAGTGTCTGAGCACCAGCTCAGTTGCTGCCCAGCTGTTCCCGACCCTGGTGTGCAGCTCTGCGCAATGTGGCTGTCAGAGGTCAAACCGCAGCGTCTCTGCTCCTGACTGCACCTCTTGGGCCACACCGCCTGCACTGCTGCTCCCACCCACATGCTCCCAGCGGCACCACTGCTGTCTGCCCAGCCCCCAGCTATTCGCCCAGGTAAGTAAATGTGTGGGGCGGCTGGTGTTTTTTTTTATTAGGGATGTCAATTTTTCAATCCCATTTCCCAGGATTGAAAAAAATGCCCCGGGATTGCCATCCCTACTACAGAGGTGGGCCTGCAGCAGAGTCCAAAATTCAAAGAGGAGCCACACCAACTGCTAGTGAGTTCCAGCCAATGATGTCTACCAGTGTCTGGGGTGGCAGTTGGTGTGGCTCCTCTATTTGAATTTTGGACTCTGAAGCACCACTGGTCCCTATATAAAGCAAACAATGATGTATCTTATTCAAATCCCATGATGATGAAAACTTCAATTTAATCAAACAGAAATAAGATTTGCTAATTAATTTTCCAGTTTCCTGAAGCTCAAATTCTGAGGTAAATGTCATTTATATGGTGGCTGTTTGAATTAATTATTTTCCCACTAGGCAAAGTGCCAAAATGTGATCTCACTTATAGCCTGTTTTACTCTTTTGTTTGGGCTCACCAATGAAAGCAAAACATTACTGCCCAGCATGTGACGTGTCCTAGGCAGACTTGCTGAAAGAAGAAACTAAATTAGGATGATTTGCATCAACTCCCTAGCATTGAAACAGCTCCGTAACTAGAGGTCTTAATGCCTTGGGCGACAGAAAAAAAAAAGCAGACACCCCCTCCTGTCCTGCTACCATTATAGTGGGTATGAATGAAGTCACCCTGGGTGGTGGTTTGCTTATCACACCACCTTAGCTATGGCTCTGTTAGAATTTGGGGTAATCCGTCCGCACTGTTCCCGTGTGTATGACACGGCTACTGCATCGGTACCAAAAAAGGCAAGTATTTGTCCCATTCATGCTGATTTCACTTGGCACAGCACCATATTCCCCCGATCAGCGACTTTTTCACTAAGATTTTTTTCTCGCAAACTCATGTCCTAATTAGTCTCCCTATCAAATTGTGATTGTTAGATACAGCTATAGAAAGCGTTGAATAGGGGAGGTTTAGTTATGGCCACCCTGTATATAAACTATACAGTGCACACAGCTACGCTAATGATTCAATCAGTACATAGTACAACAAGATCCATTTTATTAAGTATTTGAATTTCCACATAAGCTTTCAAGGCAATTTTTATGTAACTCTAAAGTTCCTACAGATGTCATCCTTAACACAGTGAAGCGCACAACCCATTTCTATGCTTTTAGATTACGGGGAGAATACCTGCTGCAGTCATTGTGTTAGCTCTGTGGTGTCCAGAGATTGTCCTCACTGTTATGTGGTGTATGCATTATGGAATAAGATACCACTAAAATGCCTTTGAAGTTTCACCCCCACCCAGCAGGTACAGTACCTCTTACCTACTACTACTATGATGCCATTACTCAAACACTGAAGTGAAAATAGCCTACATACCTCCTCTGGGGTATGGGTCATAGGTTCAACAGTTTTGGTCGACAGACAAAAGGTCGACCCAAGCAATAGGTCAACATGAGCTTTTTATATATTTTGGGGTGTCTAGCATAAGTCAACATGGACACCATATAAGTGTACCTCGTCCCCTTGCATGGCTCACTTCGCTAACCATGCTTCGGGCACGGTGCCTTACTATGCTCTGCACACTGCTCACTATCTCACTCTATGCCCACTTGTATAGTAAAGTATGAAAAAACTTTTTCATATGGCTGGCCTTCTCTGGAGCAACCAGAAGTCCCGTTGGAGATTGTATTTTATTACCGGATGAAGGACTGTCATCCATATTTTAGGTCCAGTTACTAACCCCACAATAGAGGAGGCCAACTGAAATACCTGAACTATTAATATTATTGGCAGTATACTACTTCACATCACTAATTAACCAATAGAAATTGGTAGAAAAAACACATAGGGCTAAAGAATCACTATGTCCCGTGTAGAATAAATTGAATGACACTGCTACAAGGAAGAAAGTTTACAACTTTATTCACACGTCAAACATTAACCAAAAGACTGTTATATTCCCCCTGATGAAGTCTCTGTGAGACGAAACGCGTTGGGTTTCTCTACAAGCTTTTTAAATCCTGTGAAGTCGAATAAATAAATATTGGAAGATATCTCCTGTATGCTTCATTGGATGTGGATTCTACAGACTGTATTTGGACATTTACATTAATACTCTAGATGCCATACCACTATTGGGTAAAAGTATTGTGCTGTGTTTGTTTCCTACCCCTCGGGGAACTTAGTGGTGAGGCTGCCGAACAACAAAAATCTAAACTTGTAAAACAGGCTTTAGCGCGAGTTGGAATATTGGGGATATACTGTAGACTTGCAGTAAAGTATTTTCACCAAAGTACCTGGAGTGACGCTATTTTTTGCATGAGATATACAAGCACTGGTACTGTCCAGTGAACAGCGGGCACCCAGGCCAAGGTACACCAGCAAAGCAGGGGCCAGTGAAGAGTGCCAGACCTCTTAACATTATATATATATATATATATATGTATATATATATGTGTAAAACAGAGAAGAAGGAGCGCACAAATGAGCGAGTATATCAAATTTTACTTAAAAAAGTGTATAAAGCTCACATACATAATAGAAATAAAATGTCGGCATATCCACCCAATCACCGGCAAATGTTCACGTCTGAAGCCAAATGCGGGGAGACCCAGCGGGGAAAGATGGTAACAGTCGACCCGGCGGTGTGGCGGCGTCAGCAGCACGACCAAGGAAAACATATACTGGACGGAGCAGCAAGTTGAGATCAGCACGTCAGGTAAACCACGTGGTTTACCTGACGTGCTGATCTCAACTTGCTGCTCCGTCCAGTATCTGTTTTCCTTGGTCGTGCTGCTGACGCCGCCACACCGCCGGGTCGACTGTTACCATCTTTCCCCGCTGGGTCTCCCCGCATTTGGCTTCAGACGTGAACATTTGCCGGTGATTGGGTGGATATGCCGACATTTTATTTCTATTATGTATGTGAGCTTTATACACTTTTTTAAGTAAAATTTGATATACTCGCTCATTTGTGCGCTCCTTCTTCTCTGTTTTACATGTCTTCCACTACCTGAGGCTCGAGCAAGCCTCTATTGGAGTGAGCTGCACCAACTACTGTTCATTGGACGGACCTGAATACACTATTGTGTTGCGCAGATTGGTATTTTGTTTGTATATATATATATATATATAATATATATATATATACATACACACACACACACCCCAACCGCACTCAATAGCAGCACCTCCGAGGGATCCCCTGTTAGCTGAGATCCAAAGGTTTTAGAGATCAGGGAAAGAGAAAGTTTCAGAGTACGCTAGTAAAAAATATATTTTTTTTTAAATAAAATAATGGTATTTAATTTAATACAATTGATGAATAAATTGCAGTAATTTAGATTTCCAAACAGTATAGGGATCCCAACGCGTTTCATCACCGGAATGAGTACAATTATGCGTAAATCATCAATTAGAAACAGGCTTATTTTGTGCTGTAATCATGCATAAAAGGTCCCAAGAGGTGGAATCAGTAAATATTGAAGGCAATCGCCATAATTTGATTAAAAATCAAAGATGGACAAATCAAATCATGTAATAATGGTCCAAAGAAGTAGAATTAATAAATATTGAAGGCAATCGCCATAAAATTGATTTAAAAATCCGGCTGGATAAAGCAAATCAGATCAGGGGTTCACCACTGGTTTACAAATATTGGCCCCCAATAGCATAGGCAATCAATAATGGGGATCTAGCCAATATGGAGTCAATAAGACCGGATGTGCACTCTAGGGATCCAGAACACAGTGTTCAGACAGAAAAATCTGTACGTGTGTACGCACCTTATGACTGTCCTCCTCTAACCCAATACCTTGCAGAATCTACTTCCATGACCATCCCCGCTTATATTTATGACCTCACCTCTTCATTTATCTTTTGATAAAGTAGCAGCCAGTCTGCTCCCAACTGTCTTGTTACAGACTTAAAAAATGACAGTTAGGAACTGGTTGACTAATCTTCTCTCCAAGGCTTAGTAAATAGACCCCTATGTTCTGATTATGACACTTTGTGGCTCTTTATCTCTCTCCAAGATTTCATAAGTCTCTTCCCAGATTCTTTCCCAACATTGAAATGCTTCTTAAAAAGTAAATTCTTTATTACATTATATTTTAGCATCTGGGCTCACCAACCACAAGCTCCATCACTGACCACAGCCTACCACCCTTTTACCTGACATCCTTATAGCGAGCACTACCTGCTTTGCTTCATGCCACCTCACAGCAAAGAGTACTTCTCAGCTTGCTCCTCAGAGTAGATTCTCCGGTTTGAGAAATAGAGTCTTCCCTACCTTCAGTGTTCTCCTACTCTTCAACCTTTTACTTCTTTGTCTCATGCAGTTTTACAGTAATTTGCTTTTTGTACTTTATGCAACTACAAAAAGTTTTCTCAGTTGTGGTTAGATGGGCATTTTTTCAATCCTGGGATTCGGGATTGAAAAATGCTCAATCCCGGGATTGGCTTCCCTAATAAAAAATATATATTTTTTATTATTTGCCCCGGGTGCCCCACATCTTTATTTATATTGGTGGTGCAGCCGGGAGCCCGGTGGTGCAGTGCGGATGGAAGCCGGGTGGTGCAGTGCGGATGGAAGCCGGGTGGTGCAGTGCAAATGGGAGCCTGGTGGGTGGTGCGGCCGCTAGCCAGGCAGTGTGGCCTGCGCAGTGTGACCTCTGACCACATCACGCTGCACAGAGCCGCACAGAGACGCACAGCCAGGGACGGTAGAAGCCAGGCAGTATCTGATAGGGTGCTTGGATTCTGCCCGTCATTAGACTACGCATGCGCAGTCTAATCCTGAAATCCTGGCAAATTTGGGGCCATATTCTGAGATCCTGGAATTGGCCACCCTAGTTGTGGTGTTTTACAAATAACTGATTAGTAATAGGCCACAAAATATAATTTTTTTCTGGGAGAATGAACAGAATGCAACAGCACAAAAACTGGCCTGCATGAAATGTTATTATGCTTTATCACAAGCACTGAGACTAAGCTGCTTTTTAACCTCCCAGTTTCTCAGGCCATGAAATGTTTTTGTAGATAATTTTCATATTAACGTCAGACTCTATTCTTTCCGGTCTTCCAGCAAACCGCAACCTCCTTCTGGGTGAGCGACGCTGAGGTCCCCCTCTATGTAGCCTTTGTTTCTTCCGCATTGCTGCAGGGCACTTGCTTTGGATACGTTTGTGATTCCAACGTGCACAGACAGCTAGTGTGCTTTGCCATTTTTGCCAGCAAAGGATAACAGGAAATGAACAGAATGAGCACAGCTAGGAGCAGGTTGTTTGTCTCTTTACTGCACTAACATAAAAGAAAGAAATAAAATGTTATATGTCTATTACAATTTTTTACCTGTCCGAAAGGGTGAGCGTGGATTTAAAAATAACCTGTTCTACTCTCTGTATATAACCCTACTCTCATAATGTACAATATAGGCATTCATAGAAATTGTACTATAAACTGCGATGTAACAATAAATCATGATGCCGGTCTACAATATGACAGAACTATGTTGTTACTGTAAAACCACAGGCGTCCCTGGATGCTGGTAGGTGTATAGAGTCCTGGAGGTCCGTCCACAGTTTATCAGCCCCTTCCGCCAACGCGTTTCAGACACAATGTCCTTTATCAAGGCAAGATGCCACTGTAGTGAAGCCAAATGCAGTCTGTGAGCCTATTGGACGTCTGACCTGCCAGTCACCAAGGCAGTCCTATTGGGAGGTGTTACCTCCCTCCAGGATGCCTCTCTATGGGCTGCCGAGCGCCAGCCCCTAAAATCTTGGGATTGTGCATGGGATCTGTATTGTACAGGCGCTGGGACCATGTTTCCCTCTATGGGCTGCTTTGGCAACAGGTCATAGAAGGGGAAACACGGTTGCAGAGGATTGTGCTGACCATGCACCAGTCCCAATGGCCTATCATCATAGTATAGGCACCGGGAAGTGGAACATGGGTGGAGAGGACCAGGAGAAGTGGGGGGGAGGGGGGTGTTTCCTGCATCTCAGCCAGTTGCAGCCCCCCTCCTGCAAAAAGGTATGAGCCGCCACTGTCTACTACAGTGCTACAATTCACTTTTCTACTCTCAGACCTCTAACACAATGACACTCATTGGAGGCATTCTCCAAATTCTGGCAGCACCAAGGTTTGTTTCAAGAGATGACATCTAAGCCTATCATATTTAGGTACCACCACATAACCCTCTGGCATATAGCTTCCCTTCTGGACTTGTAACTTGGTGGGACTGCTGTGCTATTACTGGTGCCTATCCTTGTGTTTCCCTCCTATATCCCTATAGATTGTAAGCTTGCAGCAGGGCCCTCCTACCTCCAAGTCTGTCTGTTGTTACCCAGTTTGTTCTTTTCGATGTCAACATTTGTAAAGTGCAACAGAATCTGCTGCGCTATATAAGAAACTATAAATAAAAATTAAAACAGTCACCCTAAATATTTCTAAGCTTGGATAAAACAATGTGCTGAGAATATTTATTGTGGAATATAGTCCATATTGACATGGTAACATCACACAGTTGCTGCTAAATTGTTGGCTGGTTATCTATACTGCAAATCTCCTCTTACACCAAGTTCTTTTAAAGCTCTATTGGATGAAGATCTGGTGACTGTGGAGACCATTGCCAGAGGGCATATGGTTTAAGGGGCACATATTACTAGATCTCCTGCCCTGCTGTGGTTGGGAGAGGAAGGTGGATAGTTGGAGACCTGCTCTGGCTGCTGCAGCAGCAGCTTCTGCCCTGCTATGGTTGGGAAGGGAAGGTGGAACAAGAATTGCATAAGCATAAACTTCCACCTTAAGACTAGTAATTAATAGGTGGGGTTTTACGTCAGCCTCCAATGTGCACACATCTTAATGGGGAAATTCTCATAAATGACACATTCCTTGACTCCTACTCAACAGAAAAATTATTTTGCCTCCAATCAGCAAGCAACAACTGTATATACACACACACACACACACACAAGCCATGTATTAGTTATTCTAGTATTTGGGTCACACAATTTCCTGGGTCCGCCCCTTTGCATCTCACTCCCCTTTCCCTTCTGTCCCTTCCTACAATCTCTGCCCCATCATTTTTCTTCATCCACTACCTTACACAATCACCCCCCCCCCCCCCATGCTGTATATGCTACCCCAGCTGACAGCTCTCCCCTGTGGGTGGGGAATGAGCAACTGAAGGCTGCAGGGAGCTGTAGAAGGTTCTATCACTTTTGTGAGCACATGTGCTAGATAGACACCATGCCTGATTATACAATGGATTTTTGGAAATCAAATATTTTTACTGTCTATCTATATCTCTATCTATACACTGCTCAAAAAAATAAAGGGAACACTTAAACAACACAATGTAACTTTTGCATGCTGTTATGCGAATGGAATAGACAATAGGTGGAAATTATAGGCAATTAGCAAGACACCCCCAATAAAGGAGTTGTTCTGCAGGTGGTGACCACAGACCACTTCTCAGCTCCTATGCTTTCTGGCTGATGATTTGGTCACTTTTGAAAGCTGGCGGTGCTTTCACTCTAGTGGTAGCATGAGACGGAGTCTACAACCCACACAAGTGGTTTAGGTAGTGCAGCTCATCCAGGATGACACATCAATGCGAGCTGTGGCAAGAAGGTTTGCTGTGTCTGTCAGTGTAGTGTCCTGAGCATGGAGGCGCTACCAGGAGACAGGCCAGTTCATCAGGAGATGTGGAGGAGGCCGTAAGAGGGCAACAACCCAGCAGCAGCAACACTACCTCCACCTTTGTGCAAGGAGGAACATTGTCAGAGCCCTGCAAAATGACCTCCAGCAGGCCACAAATGTGCATGTGTCTACTCAAAAGGTCAGAAACCTATGAGGGTCCAACGTCCACAGGTGGGGGTTGTACTTACAGCCCAACAACATGCAGGACGTTTGACATTTGCCAGAGAACACCAAGATTGGAAAATTCGCCACTGTCGCCCTGTGCTCTTCACAGATGAAAGCAGGTTCACACTGAGCACGTGACAGAGTCTGGAGATGCCAAGGAGAACATTCTGCTGCCTGCAACATCCTCCAGCATGACCTGTTTGGCAGTGGGTCACTAATGGTGTGGGGTGGCATTTCTTTGGGGGGGCAGCACAGCACTCCATGTGCTCGCTAGAGGTAGTCTGGCTGCCATTAGGTACCGAGAAGAGATGCTCAGACCCCTTGTGAGACCATATGCTGGTGCGGTTGGCCCTGGGTTCCTCCTAATGCAAGACAATGCTAGACCTCATGTGGCTGGAGTGTGTCAGCAGTTCCTGCAAGATGATGGCATTGATGCTATGGACTGGCCCGCCCGTTCCCCAGCCCTGAATCCAATTGAGCACATCTGGGACATCATGTCTCGCTCCATCCACCAACACCACTTTGCACCACAGACTGTCCAGGAATTGGCAGATGCTTTAGTCCAGGTCTGGGAGGAGATCCCTCAGGGGACCATCCGCCACCTCAGGAGCATTCACATCCGGTCCTGGTCAAAAGTGGGGTACACCCCTAGGGTTACACAACAAGGTGTGATGTGATATATATATATATAATGATATATCATTCAGCATTTGGACTCTAGTGAGTGCACATCTGGTGGTCCTGATATATATGGGTCATTTTTTTTTATAATTTGAGGTTTTTCTGTTCTTGGGGCTGATAAAAAACCCCACTCATCCGGTCCCAGAGACTGAGTGTGGTCGTATATTGTTCAATTTCCTTTAGTCCAAACTTTGGCAGCATATGCAGTCTTCAATATCATCTCTTATGTTTGTATGAGATTTTGCCTCATATGAAGTGCCATTTGGCTGTCAAAATTCCTTGCTCTTAAGCCCGTGATGGTCACCTTTTTTGACGAAACGCGTTGAGCCTATCACATTATTGGAACACCTAAAGCTTAGAAAAACATTTAACACATGCTGCAATAAATGCATTTCTGTATTTTATATGTTGCCCATGGGGCACGTTTTTATTAAATGATACCTTTTTATTATAAAGTGTTTATTATTACTTATTAGCGCACTGAACTATATTTATATTTAAATCAAATCCAGACAGAGGGCATGCACCAATAATCTCAAAAAGAAGAATTTTGAATACATCACCACAATAAACGTAAAGTCGGTGTTTCAAACCAACAGGTCTGTGTAAGTTACAACTGCACAGACAACTGTGCAGCAAGATGAAAGGTACCTTGGTTATAAGGTACCTTTGTTATTATACCTATGCTGACATCATTTATTGGCTGTATTTGCCTTTGCTGTCTTACTGCAGTATATTGGCCATGAAGGATTTTGCTGCATTTATCTCATTGTAAAAGAATTTCCCTGACCTCTGTGGAGTTCTGTCCTAAGCACCAGCTCTTAACTTGTGGTGGGGCCATCCAGTCTGGCTAAATGTACTAATAGACTTCCTTGTTAAGACATCTTGACATATGACATCTAGATTATATGAAGCAGTGTGAATATAAAGCTGAGACTGTCAGACTACCCAAATCAACACCCCTCTTCTACCTTTTTCTTTTTACTTTTTTTATTTAACGCATTTCATTACATTACACAGGGTCATAACTCGGGGGGAGCTAGGGGGTAGGGGGTCAGGCGCCCTGGGCGCTGAATGAGGGGTGGGGGGGGAATCACACTGGAGGTGTGGAACCTCACATAAGGAACCTGGGCTACATAAGTCCCGGTCTCCCCAGGAACTGGACGGCGTGGGACATGAGTGCCGGTACGTCTACCACCCTGCCCGCATTCCCTGCTGCCACATTTCCCCCCACCCCTCTGGTGCCTGCCACCACTGAGAGGAGAAGGAGAAGAGTGGAGAGGCTGGGAAGAAGCTATGTGTGTGAGGCGGGGGGGCACAGTGTGCATGCTGTCAGCAGTGCATCAGTCAGGTGCTGATAGCGTAGCTTCCACCCCACCTGTAGCTGCTGCAGTGCTGCTCTGTGCCGGGAGCCAGAGTGAGAAACCACCACTGGATTCTCGCTGGACATGATGCAGACCCTGCGGGAGCGCAGCCAGATGGTGTCCAACGTGCAGGAGGCTATGCCACTCCGCAGACTGGGTGGTGAGTGCAGCCCGGAGACCCCCAGCTACAGCCCACCTTCCCCTTGTCAGTGTATATGCTGTATGTGTATAATGTATGTCACCCCCCCCCCCCCCACACACACACACACATTATTGTGGCTTTACCATAAGCTTTGTTGTGGGGGGGTTAAGGTCCACATACAATTCTGCAATTTGGGCAATTTGGGCCAATTTTACCCTATTCCAAAGGACCAGGCCGAGAAATCGGGCCAAACTGCACGTTTTTGACATCACACCCGATTCAATGTGTGGTCCGTGCTTAAAGGGTCGGAGGTCGAACCGGTCTGCATATCCAACCTCTGACTCGGACCCCCTCCAGCGGCAGGGAAAGGGGTCGCATGCGATACATCCCATGCAGAAGGATCATATGCGATGCTTCACATCACTTCCTGCCGCCCGGGAAGGTCCCATCATCCCAACGGGATCGGATGGCCATACAATATTGCAACTTCTTGCAGTAGTGTATGGCCACCTTTACTCTCCCAAGTGTTATAGGGCAATATACATTAGCCTATGAGTTCCAGGCTGTCAGGGAATTCTGGGAGTCTGTCTGTATTTTTAAAGTGGCAATCACTTGTAAATGATTGCGGCTTTAGAAATGTGTCCGACTCTCAGAAATTCCAGATCAGCCTGCGCCTTATTATTATTACATATTACGGCTGATTCTGGTTCACTCTTAGTGAACCAAATCTGGCCCCTGCCCCAATGATCGGGGTTTGTGCTTGTGCATTTCTACATATGTGCAAACCCTGATTGCGATGTACAATGTCACCGGGCCGTTCGCAGCAGGGAGGGGCGGTGCGATGTTGGGCCATGGGAGCTCCCAGTGTTTCATGGATGTCCCCATGTTAATGCTGGGCATTCCCATGGTAATTCGGGTGGACAAAGTCCGGGCAGGCAGCTGACGTCACTTGACGTCAGTCGGCCGCCCTGTCTTTGTCCCGGTACCCACAAATATGTCAGTCTGCACTGACTTATATTTGTGAATCACACTTTTGTTGGTAAGCTGCTCAATCAGAGGTGTGCCACTCAGGTGCCAAAAGGGAGGGGCAATTCTGTCTAGGAAAAAACATTTGGTATCCCAATTGCACACTGAGTGAAACATAACTACATAATAATCAGGTAACACAGAGATTTTGGTTACCAAACCAGGCATGTTGGAGGCCCACACCCCAGACCCATACCCAGTATTAGGGACCCCCAGTGACAGAGATGCCTTGACGTACGGCCTGGGGGCTTAGCCCTATATCTGCAGATATACGCAACCAAAATATCTGTGTTATCTGATTATTATGTAGTTATGTTTCACTCAGTGTGCAATTGGGATACCAAATGTTTTTTCCTAGACAGATTGCCCCTCCCTTTTGGCACCTGAGTGACACACCTCTGATTGAGCAGCTTACCAACAAAAGTGTTGTGCAGTTGAGAGGCATAGATGGGTCAGCATTAGGAGGGATTGCTGACACCTGAGTGCCATTGGAGAAGCCAGGGGTAGCTCCAGGTAAGCTGGCTCTCAGATGTTATATGCCATTATCATGTGGCCTTATACTGGGCTATTAAGCCCAGACATATATGTTACTGCTAATGGGATGGGTTTGGGAGTGTGGTCCCCCTCATGTTGATATGGCTGGTCTGCTCCGGGTTAGCACACCCTAACACTTTATTAACACCTATTTTTTCCTATCACATTGTATATATTTTGTATTTTAATCACACCTTCACTTCCCTACATAGCACCCATGTGCTTCTTATTAACCCCTACTAATTTTCATTTTTGTACTCAGCCTGTGTTGGCATGTTGGGGGCCCACACCCCAGACTCATACCCAGTATTAGGGACCCCCAGTGACAGAGACGCCTTGATGTACGGCCTGGGGGCTTAGCCCTATATCTGCAGATATCCGCAACCAAAATCTCTGTGTTATCTGATTATTATGTAGTTATGTTTCATTCAGTGTGCAATTGGGATACCAAATGTTTTCTCCTTATATTTGTGAATGGCAGGAAAAATGGTTGCATGGGGAAATGGTGGTGTGTGTGTGTGTGTGTGTGTGTGTGTGGGGGGGGGGTGTTATACTTCGGGGCAGCATCACAAGGACTCTAAGCTGTCAGTTGTCTCCAATCCATGCATATTAAAAAATATCAAATCTTTTGTCTCTAAAAAGGCTTATTATAGTAAGTGGAGTGGTAGCAATCCAGGTTTGTAAAATAGTATTTCATGCAATACTCATTTTCCTACACAATCTGGCATTTTTTTGATCCTGCACCATACCAAATATTGCCCATGAACCAGAAAGTGTATAACTAAATTGTCAATAACAAATTGTCTTATTTGCAACCAGAATGATTGTAGGAGTGGACAGCTCCAAAAAGAATCCAACGTCCACTGGCCGCATATGACATCGCAAGCATTCATGTGAAGTAGACAATGCCTGCCAAGTATTGTGGTGAGTAAACAATATGCTTTCTGGGGTATGATGAGAAACATTTCCTGATATGATGAGTTGAGGAAACTGTTACATAAGAGGTATGGAAAGACCTCACCAGAGATGGATTGTGACACCGTCTCATGCCGAAATGTGTATATGAATGATCACTATTTTCCTTTAAGCAGCATAGTGGAGAGACAGAGCCTATGGTGGAGCCAGAGATGACCTAAAGTGATGGTAAGGAACAAAATGGTGTTCAATGCTCCATATAATTTTGCATTCTACTCATACTTGCCTACTTTTGAAAACTAGTTTCAGGGAGATTATAGTTGGTAGTAGAATTTTGCACAGCGCCCCATTGAGGGGGGCATGTCATGCTCCACCAAAAGGGCGTGGCTAGTTCTATATATGGAGAGATTGTGAAAAGAGATTGTGAGCGTGGCACCTAGAAGCGTGGTTGTGTACTGCTATATCTATAGCTATAGAGCAGGCATGTCCAACGTTGGCCCTCCAGATGTTGTGAAACTACGCATCCCAGCATGCTTTGCCACAGTTTTGCTATTAGAGAATGCTAAAACTATTGCAAAGCATGCTGGAATGTGTAGTTTCAAAACATCTGGAGGGCCAACGTTGGACATGCCTGCTATAGAGGAATCTTGTAAAATGATGAGCCCCAAAGCAGTTAGTAAGAGCTACTATGCTGGAAAATGGTGCTGATGATTCAATGTAAATGTATCTATCTCTCATTCCTTTTTCCCCCAAATATTTAACAGTTTAATGTGGGCTAGGTGAAATGAGGGAGATTGGTAGACTAATCAGGAAGAGAGGGAGATTGGAGGGTAGGCAACTATGATTATACTTTCATGTCCTGTCAGCCTAATGTTATTGAAAGGTAGGGAATTCCCCAAACGTTGCCAGTACATCTGAAACCATGCTGGAAAGTCCCTTGATATCCATATAGTTAATGATCATTGGAAATATCACAGCAGTCATCATATTTTTAAGGTGTTTGTTCCATAGCTAATGCATGTATAGTTTAAACTGCACAAAAGGTGAATACCAAATATGTATATATCTTTATATAGCCTCATGTCTCTTCCCTTATTGGAGACGAGCAGTTTTTGGAAAACCAAGCACATCCAAACTTATGGGATCCAAATGCTTCTGAGCGTCAGCTTGGATTTTCCATCCTTACTTGTATTCCAAATTGGGGAAAAATGTAATTATCCCGGTGTCGGCAGCAACAGTGTAAAATATCTCAGCACCCTAGGCAAAACTTCAAACAACTGTACCCCCCCCCCCCCTTACTGCCACCACTAAATTCCAGAATGGCAGGGTGATTCAGTGCCATATTACAATAGACTGGGTACAGAGATGGTGCTGGACTGTGACTCACATACCTCAAAGTGTCTTTGTTGACATAATATATATATATATATATATATATATATATATATATATATATATATATAAACATCGGTTTTACACCATAAAGTTTGCCTTAAAGCCCTGTGGAGTGCCGCTGCTTGTTTAAATTCGGTTACGCTAAACTATCATTCCGCTGGACACCCAGGCCACCAGTATACATCAGGGGTGAGTGCCGGTCTAATTTCCCCATATATATATATATATATATATATAAAGAAAAGGGGGTTTTCAGGGTGCGCTGAGACCTTAAGTTATTAGACAGTGTTTTTACAATAAGAACAATTTAATAAACATTTGCTCACAGAGCATAGCAGTATAAAACAAAGGTCGAATCAAATACAGTTACAATGTATGGGGAAATACGCCCAATAGGCCCAACGCGTTTCGTCGTGAACACGACTTCCTCAGGGGCACAATACAACAGTAGGCAACGGTGGTCACACTGTGAATCACAATATATACAAGTAAATACAACGTCCATAATTAGATAAAAACGAATAATAAGATGATAAGGGAATGAGCAGGTGTAAGAAAGAGGGAAAGGGAAGCAATTAAACATTAATCCATTGGATCACATACCAGTCTATGGTTTGAGGTTGGGAACCTTCTAGATACAGAAAATTCACGAAATGGGATGTCCTTGGATGATTTAAAACATAATGTCCTAAAATTAAAGTCCATAGAATCCTTAATATGACAATCACTTAATTTGAATATTTTCAAGTATAAAGAGATAAAAGGTGCATACCACCAGTTGTTAATGATGGGTAAACAAATATAGAAACTACTCAAAGACAATAATGGCCACCTTCAAGTGTAGGTAGATAAGGTGAAATCTGGTAATGTAAATAAAATTAACACTCTATTATAATAAATCCGCGATCACTGCATTCAATGCAGAAATTTTGCAGAAAAAATATGTAAAATTACTACTAGCAGGAGAAATATACATAAAAAAATGTTTTTACATATTGAAAAAATTTTTTTGATCGGGAACCATACAATGTTCCATGCACATATTAAACCATGACTTCAAAAGCTATAGCCACCAATACAGATGTAAACTTACTTGTAACTCAATGGTATGATGTATGCTGCTCAGCTCCGAAAGTGAGAGTGACTGAATAGTGAGTGAGCTGGGTATATATGGGGAACAGAAAAAACGTCACTTCCTGTGACTGTTAGAATGGTGTAAACTCTAAAGTGCCTATTAATGAGCATACTGTGGGGTATAAAGGTCAGAATAATGATGGGCCAACAGACGCTATCACTATAAAAGCGGCCGCACACTGTGACTATAAGAATTGTAAAGTATAAACAATCATATTCAATATGGAACGCACGGTGGGCGTGTCGTGCGTTCCAATTACATCATATCCGCCCCTTGTTTAGTGGACGTGCAAGTCGGGTGTCATCAACACGGAAGTGTTGATGATAACAGTAAATGATTCAGGAGCGCATCGTGCGTTCCACTTTAGACAGATAACGTCCTGGTGCTGTGTGATAGGGTGATTCCATGTCCATACTGGACGTGTACGTGAAGTTCCGTCAACCCGGAAGTGTGGGAAACGGCATTAAAGACTGTGGAACGCACCATGCGTTCCACCATTGAAAGCACTTCCTAGTGCTGTGAAGCCGTCAACGTAAGGGTGTTGACGCTGGCGGCTAGTGAGAGTGGAACGCACCTTGCGTTCCACCTTAGTAGTAGTACGTTTATTTATAAGGCGCCGCAAAGTGTCCGCAGCGCCGTACATAGCAAACAAAAAAATTATGAGGTAACGTACAGGGTGTGTTGAAAAATACAGTATAAATAGGGGTAAAGCTGGTAGAACTAAAATCAGCATCAGTTCAGAAGTAGGTGTCAAAATTGTCGAGGAGACTGAAGATGAAGTAGAGGAAGGGAAGAACAGGACAGGAGGACAGGTGAGGTAATGAGGTAGGGTGAGTACGTGAGGAAGGAGGGCCCTACTCATAAGAGTTAACATACTAAAAATAGGTAGGTGGACGAACGAAAAACAATAGGATAAGTAGGAACGGAGGGGAACGGAGGCAGGATAGGAGGATCAAAAGAGGTTAGGAGGAGGGATAGGCTAGTCGAAAAAAGTGGGTTTTGAGGGAGCGCTTGAAGGAGGTAAGGGAATCAGAAAGCCTGATGGGTGGCGGGAGGTTGTTCCAGTGCAGGGGGCAGCGCGAGAGAAGTCTTGGACACGGAAGTGGGAGGAGGTGATTAGGTGAGAGGTCAGTCGGCGGTCAGCGATGGAGCGAAGAGGACGGGAGGGAGTGTGGATAGAGATCAGTGAAGAGAGGTAAGGAGCTGTGGAGGAGGAGAGAGCCTTGTAGGTGGTGGTGAGGAGTTTAAAGAGAACTCGGAAAGGAATGGGGAGCCAGTGAAGAGATAGACAGAGGGGGGAGGCGGAGGTAGAGCGGCGGGAGAGGAAGATGAGCCTAGCAGCAGCGTTAAGAATGGATTGGAGAGGTGCGAGGCGGGTGAGAGGTAGCCCAGAGAGAAGGATGTTGCAGTAGTCAAGGCGGGAGATGACAAGAGAGTGAATGAGAATTTTGGCCGCGTCAGTGGAGAAGAATGGTCTGATGCGTGAGATGTTGCGTAGGTGAAAGCGGCAAGACTGTGAAAGAGCACGAATGTGGGGGGGTGAAAGAGATGGAGGAGTCAATGATGACACCGAGGCAGCGCGTTTGGTCGGTGGAGGTGATCTCGGTTTCACCAATACTGATGGAGATAGTCGGAGAAGAGGGGATGTTCGGGGGATGGAAGATTAGAAGTTCAGTTTTAGCCATGTTTAGCTTCAGGAAGCATTGGGTCATCCAGGCTGAGATAGCCGTGAGGCATTCGGAGACCTTGGACAGGAGTGATGGGGATAGGTCGGGGGAAGAGAGATAGATTAGGGTATCATCAGCATAAAGGTGGTAATGAAAACCATAGGAGCTGATGAGGGTGCCCAGAGAGGTGGTGTAGAGAGAGAAGAGGAGAGGGCCAAGGAAGCGCTGCCTAATAGCGCTGAGTGAAATATGACCAATGTCATTTAAAGGGACATAATAGGTGTTCTAGTTTTATTAAGATTGGAATACTTTTAATGGTGAAAAAGTACATACTTAAAAAAAGGGGACATACTAAAAAGAGGGAGGAGGATTGAAATGTGGACATATAATAATGGATATAATAAATGTATAAGTTTATAAAGATGCCTCACGGTTACCATAGATGATATAGAGTGGTGAGCAAATTCATTCACCACTACTAATGGGACCCAGCTAAGAGGTCATGGTTTAACTTACAAAAAAATATCAAAATAGTACAAAACAATTTGAAGCATAATCATTCAAGAAGGATGAATAAGAAAGACCAAAAAAAAAAAAAAAAAGAAACCAAATATAATATTAGGATCAAAGAATTGACAATAAGTTTTAATAAGATACTGCAGAGGAAAAAATGAATGAAAGGAGTTTGGAAAAAAGGGCCACTATATCTTTCAGAGGAAGGCCACTATATCAACCCCTTCATTGAGACCTCTGGGGGATAATGTGTCGAGAGTGTAAATCCAGTAACTTTCTTGCTGAATGAGTTTGCGGCCTCTGTCTCCACCCCTTGGGTTCTCCTTGACTTTTTCAAGAATAGTAAACTTGAAATTGTCCTTTGTGACGGTTGAATTGTGTTGATCGAGAAAATGTCTAGGTAGACTATGAATGCGTACTTTGTTTTTAATATTTCTCATGTGTTCCTGTATCCGTATTTTTGCTTGTCGGATGGTCTTACCGATATATTTCAAGTTACAGCTACAAGTGATCATGTATATTACATGATCCGAATTACAAGTTACAGAGTCCTTGATGGTATAAGTTCTTCCATTATTCAAAGTGCAACTAAATTTGGTCTTATCAATGAATTTGCAACAAATGCATTTGTTACAAGGTAGAATTCCCGTTCTTTTCTCAAGAAAATTGGTGGTGCCCGGTGTTTTAAGATCCGATGATTTCAATCTACTTGGTGCCAACATCGTTTTGAGATTAGAGGCTCTACGAAACACAAGGTTGGCTTTATTGGGGAGGTGAGATCCAAGTATGGGGTCCCGCAAGAGTAGATCCCAATGTCGCTCAAGCGTCCCTTTTAATTTGTTGATTTTCACAATTAAATTGTGTTATAAATGGTCTGCATTTGAAATCGACTTTATCTTTCTTGGACTGTACCAGTAGCGAATTTCTTTCTTGGGTGAATGCTTTATCCTTTGATGATTCGATGAATGGCCTATCATAACCCCTTTCAAGGAAACGATCGGACAGCAGTTGCGATTGTTGGACAAAGTCTGAGGTGTTGCTACAGTTACGTCTAAGTCGAAGAAATTGGGCGTAGGGAACACTCTTTTTCCAAGTGGGATGATGACAACTATTAGCCGGGATGTAGCTATTGGCGTCTACAGCTTTAAAATTAGTTTTAGTTGTAATTTTTTTACCAGGTACCCTCAAGTTCAAGATCCAGGTATTCAATTTGCGTTGGATGGGATTTATAAGTAAATTTAAGATTGTATTCATTGGTTTGTAGATGTGTCATGAAATTATCAATACTTGTTTGGTCGCCTCGCCATATAAAGAGCAAATCATCGATGTATTTACGGTACAAGATGATGTTTTCTTCAAAGGCAGTACCATAGATGTGGTTCTCCTCCCATGCTTGCATGTATAAGTTGGCATAAGCGGGGGCAAACTTGGTGCCCATGGCCGTGCCTTGTTGTTGAAGGAAAAATTGTCCATCAAATTCAAAAAAATTGTGGACTAGAATAAAATTCATACTTTCGGTCAAAAAAGTTACTTCAGGCTCCTTCATCATGGGGTTGTTCTTAAGGGTTTTTACCACCGACTCGAGGCCTTTAGTGTGTGGTATTGAGGTGTAAAGGCTCTGTACATCAATGGTGAGCCAGCAAAATTCAGTGGACCAAATTTTCCCTTCCAATAAGTTTAACACAGCAGTGCTATCCTTAAGATATGAGTGTGTTTGTAGGACGTAAGGCTGGAGTTTTAGGTCCAAAAAATGGGACAAATTGGCCGTAAGAGAATAGACTCCAGCAATAATCGGACGTCCGGGTGGATGTGTTTTGTCCTTGTGCACTTTTGGGATGTGAAAAAACACCGGCATGGTGGGGAATTTGACGTTCATGAAGTCAAATTCGTCTCTGCAAATGACTCCCTTTTGAAGGCCTGAATGTAGGAGAGACTCTAGATCTAGTTTGAAATCTTCCGTCGGGTTACTGGACAGTTTGACATAAGTGGTCTGGTCACCAAGGATCTTATTGGCTTCAATTAAATAATTAGTTTTGTCCTGTACAACTACAGCTCCTGCTTTGTCTGCCGAACGTATAATTGTATTTTCATCTTTTTTGAGGGATTTTAAGGCTTTATTTTCCCTAATGTTCAAATTATGGGAAATATGTTTGTTGGGTTTGATTTTTCGAAAGTCCTCACGGACAGCTTCGTAGAAAATTTCTACATGGCTGCCCCTTGACTCTACAGGGTAAAACCGCGAGGGCAGAGAGACCAAAGGGGCATCATCTTTGGGCACAGATTGAGTGGAGGGATTTTTGAAAAAATGTCTTTGCACAGTCAAATTCCTGACATATTTATTAAGATCGATGAACAGATTAAAAGGGTCAATATGGTTATTGGGGGCAAATTTAAGCCCTTTATCTAGAACCGATGTCTCGGCTGCAGATAGCTCCTTCGCGGAAATGTTGATAATTCCGGAACCAATTGAGTGGATGGTGCTTTTTTCTTTTTTGGGGAGTTTTTTTCCCCCCTCTAGATCCTCTACTTCGCGGATTTATTATAATAGAGTGTTAATTTTATTTACATTACCAGATTTCACCTTATCTACCTACACTTGAAGGTGGCCATTATTGTCTTTGAGTAGTTTCTATATTTGTTTACCCATCATTAACAACTGGTGGTATGTACCTTTTATCTCTTTATACTTCAAAATATTTGAATTAAGTGATTGTCATATTAAGGATTCTATGGACTTTAATTTTAGGACATTATGTTTTAAATCATCCAAGTACATCCCATTTCATGAATTTTCTGTATCTAGAAGGTTCCCAACCTCAAACCATAGACTGGTATGTGATCCAATGGATTAATGTTTAATTGCTTCCCTTTCCCTCTTTCTTACACCTGCTCATTCCCTTATCATCTTATTATTCGTTTTTATCTAATTATGGACGTTGTATTTACTTGTATATATTGTGATTCACAGTGTGACCACCGTTGCCTACTGTTGTATTGTGCCCCTGAGGAAGTCGTGTTCACGACGAAACGCGTTGGGCCTATTGGGCTTATTTCGACCACTGTCAAAATTGATACACTATTATTCCATACATTGTAACTGTATTTGATTCAACCTTTGTTTTATACTGCTATGCTCTGTGAGCAAATGTTTATTAAATTGTTCTTATTGTAAAAACACTGTCTTATAACTTAAGGTCTCAGCGCACCCTGAAAACCCCTGAAAACCCCCTTTTCTTTTCATTTCTATACTGGGTCCTATCCAACAGGGGACCCCTTCAGGGTTGCAGCTTAGTTAACTTCATTGAGCGCATTGTGTGGCCCCATCTTTTCGATATATATATATATATGTACCCCAATATTCCAAATCGCGCTACCACCAAATTAACAGTATTAGTATATCAAGATATGGCAGCCTTACCACTAAATTCCCTGAGGGATAGGGAATAACCAAACCCAAGTATATCACACAATAGTGGTTATGGCGCCCAATGTGTAAATGTTAATGTCCAAATACAATCATTGTTATCCAAATCCAAATGAAGTGAAAAGGAGATTTCTTCCAACACTTGTTTTTTTAGTCTTCACAGGATTATTGGGTAAAAACGGCAAGTAGAAATATCCCAACGCGTTTCGTCTCACAGAGACTTCATCAGGGGAATATGACAAGACAATCTTTCATTATCGATATGATAGCATTGTATGTCTCTATCTGGGGTATACCCAAAAATGATTGGAATGGTTTATATATATATGTATAAGGGTAACTTCCTTAATCCTATAATTAAGTGGTTCAAAAAGCACCTCAATGAGCCTCCCCTGGATCAATTAAGTGGTGATCCTAAATTCTCGGGTAAGTGTATGTCCATCCAACAAAAGAAATTTATGTGCTCAAATATAATCTCCACCAGTACTAGTAGTTCCTCCAGAGAAGGCTAGCATATATATATATATATATATATATATAGTGTGTAGACGGGTTGCCGGCACTCAACTCCAAACAGATCAAAGGGCCCCGTGCCCTCGGTAAAGACCCTAGCAGGGTCAAATGTAGACAGGGGACGGCCGCGGCACTGGGGACTTCAATGAATGAGACAGAAAGACAAGCTTGTTCTGTGACGTTTCAGCCTTTAATCCAGGCTTTTCTCAAACAGCGTACGCTGTTTGAGAAAAGCCTGGATTAAAGGCTGAAACGTCACAGAACAAGCTTGTCTTTCTGTCTCATTCATTGAAGTCCCCAGTGCCGCGGCCGTCCCCTGTCTATATATATATATATATATATATATATATATAGCAGTTTGGTATGGCGGCACTCACAGGACGTTTACACAAGAAATAAATCCACACAGGATTTCTTGTGTAAACGTCCTGTGAGTGCCGCCATACCAAACTGCTATTGTCTGTTCCTCTGCTGAGCGAGCCAGGAAGGCACCCAGGCCAAGTATCCCTTGAACAGCCGGGCGGAGTGCCAGTCTCCACACAGATATATATATATATATATATATATATATACAAACGAAGGTGCGGCACTCACGATCAGTCAAACAATAAACGATATGCTGCCACAGAGGTTCGATCCATATCTTGAGGTGGGTGCGGCACTCGGTTCTTTCAGAAAGAAATAGACAATACAGTGTCCATGTTATCAACGTCTCAGTGCTTTATTATATGCACTATCTTCAGGATACCGATCTGTGTGCTGCCTGCCCGGTGTACCCTAAAGGCTCCAGCCTCCATGTATTCAACGGTCTCCCCCTCCATCTGCAAAAGGTACATTTAATAATCATTGATGAGGGGGGGGGGAAGGGGGGGTAGCGGCCTGCTACAATTTTTTTTTTGGGGGGGTTGCGAAATATGCCCTTGCTCCGGGCACCGTGACACCTAGCTGCACTGCTGTTGCCAGTGGCATAGGGTGGTCACACTGGACCATTTCATAGTTTTTACATTCACAACCATCGGAATCAGCAAAATTGTTAAACATTTTGTGTAGTGTCTACCCAGCTAAGGAGACCATCATTTCAAAATGAATATAATCAAATTAAATGAATTGTACCTTTGTGGTAGAATACAGGCAGTCCACATGGATGTTAAAGAAAGAAAAGTAAAAAAAAAATTTAATTGAAAACCATTTAATGCATGTTGGTCTATTGACTGTCGACCTAAAGTCTGGACACCCTTCAGATAGTCATGCTGGGGGCCTAATTGAACATGGGGCCTAATTGAGATGGGGTTGGAGTGAGAGAGGTACAGATATGGTAATGCAGTAGGGGGCTTCTGGTATAGTATGCGCCTCCTCCATGCATGTGTGATCCAGTGTCCTGGGTCTGCATGCCTGCGACTCCACTGGCTGGCTGTGTGAATCACGTGGTCATGTAATCTGACTGTGGCAACAATGAGGCCAGGAAATTTCCGTTTCCCTCAAGTCAGATTCCACAGGCCTCCATTTTGGGAGACAAAGGCCATCGCTGCCATCTCCCTGCCCCCAAACATCTGGAGCCTGTCAATCAACTGAAGCCTGCGGTTGCTCTGCTTCCAACGATGCAGAACCTGTACTGCACATGCGCAAAATATAAAACATCAGTACTTTGCAACATGGGCAAAGGGAACTGAGTCGTGTTTGCTCATAACTTGTAAAGCGCTACAGCATAGGCTGATGCTAGCAGATCCTTTTCAGGGATCAATCTCTGTTTTGCAGAGTAGCGGGTAAGGCTCCCCCAACCTCCCCACACCCCTACTGACAGTATGGTACTGACGTCATCAGAGCCCCACCGACGGTAGGATAGGTGATGGGTGCACGAGGATTGCTGTGTACTTCACTTCTATAAATATAAGTTATGTTTCATTTTACACTATGTCTTAATAAAGGGCGCATGGCCCGAAACGTTGGCACACACCTACAGTGTTGGTTCTTTATTTTTTGCTTGCTGTGTGAGGTCTCACGAGTGCCATCAGCCTGCTGTTCTCTACGGGTGTGGTACAGGGGTCCGACAGTCGGGATCCCGACTGTCCGGACTCAGACAGCATGGCGAGTGCAACTAAGCCCCTCGCTGCGGGCACGGTGGCTCGCTACGCTCGCCACCTATTCTATCTATTACCACCTCTATGCTGATGATACCCTAATCTATCTCTCCTCCCCCGACCTATCCCCATCACTCCTGTCCAAGGTCTCCGAATGCCTCACGGCCATCTCAGCCTGGATGACCAAACGCTTCCTGAAACTAAACATGGCTAAAACTGAACTTCTAATCTTCCATCCCCCGAACATCCCCTCTTCTCCCACTATCTCCATCAGCATTGGTGAAACCGAGATCACCTCCACCGACCAAATGCGCTGCCTCGGTGTCATCATTGACTCCTCCCTCTCTTTCACCCCCCACATTCGTGCTCTCTCACAGTCTTGCCGCTTTCACCTACGCAACATCTCACGCATCAGACCATTCCTCTCCACGGACGCGACCAAAATTCTCATTCACTCTCTTGTCATCTCCCGCCTTCACTACTGCAACATCCTTCTCTCTGGGCTACCTCTCACCCGCCTCGCACCTCTCCAAACCATTCTTAACGCTGCTGCTAGGCTCATCTTCCTCTCCCGCCGCTCTACCTCCGCCTCCCCCCTCTGTCTATCTCTTCACTGGCTCCCCATTCCTTTCCGAGTTCTCTTTAAACTCTTCACCACCACCTACAAGGCTCTCCTCCTCCACCGCTCCTTACCTCTCTTCAGTGATCTCTATCCACACTCCCTCCCGTCCTCTTCGCTCCATCGCTGACCGCCGACTGACCTCTCACCTAATCACCTCCTCCCACTCCCGTGTCCAAGACTTCTCTCGCGCTGCCCCCCTGCACTGGAACAACCTCCCGCCACCCATCAGGCTTTCTGATTCCCTTACCTCCTTCAAGCGCTCCCTCAAAACCCACTTTTTTCGACTTGCCTATCCCTCCTCCTAACCTCTTTTGTCCTCCTATCCTGCCTCCGTTACCCTCCGTTCCTACTTATCCTGTTGTTTTTCGTTCGTCCACCCACCTATTTTTAGTATGTTAACTCTAATGAGTAGGGTCCTCCTGCCTCACGTACTCACCCTACCTCTTTACCTCACCTGTCCTCCTGTCCTGTTCTTCCCTTCCTCTACTTCATCTTCAGTCTCCTCGACAATTTTGACACCTACTTCTGAACTGATGCTGATTTTAGTTCTACAGCTATACCCCTATTTATACTGTATTTTTCAACACACCCTGTACGTTACCTTGTCATTTGTTTTTTGTTTGCTATGTACGGCGCTGCGGACACTTTGCGGCGCCTTATAAATAAACGTACTACTACTACTATCCTCCTACATTTTGACTGTCTGTAAATACCCTGTTTTGTTGTATCACTGTCCCCTTTGTAAAGCGCAACGGAATATGCTGCGCTATATAAGAAACTGTAAATAAATAAATAAATAATATTCTTCCTCTATGGGGGTCGAGGACCGCCACGAGGGAATATAGCAGGTGGCCGTTGGGAACCCGGCTGTCAGTGTTTTGACAGTCAGGATTCCGACGTTGGGTAAATGCCTGTCAGGATCCAGACTGTCGGGACCCCGTCCGGCACCCGTTCTATACATTTCCTCACTAGCTGGGGATTGAAAGGCACTGGAGCAGCTGTCAATATTATATGAGTGCCGGGATTACAACCCTATCTATCTATCTATCTATCTATCTATCTATCTATCTATAGGTGCCGATTCTGTGGGTGCTCAAGGGGCCGAGCACCTACGGAAATTGATGAGCACCCACGGGCCCGAGTCCCGCTGCTGGGCCACCATATTAACTTGCTAATTTGCGGCTGCAGCACCCAGGGAAACAGTATGTCGGGAAGAGTGTATTCTGTCTGCGGAGTACCTGCACTGTGGGGGCATTTATGTATGTGGAACTCTGTTGCCGTAATTTGATTATTGGAGACAACTGTATTCCATAATATAAATTGGTATTATTTTGTGGCCACACCCCTTCCCCATGAAGCCACTCCTCTATATTTTTGGCTTGAGCACCTATCAGCAAAAACATAAATCGGCACCTATCTATCTATCTATCTATCTATCTATCTACCTACCTACCTACCTACCTACCTATCTATCTATCTATCTATCTATCTATCTATCTATCTATCTGTCTATATGTAATTATTATTTCCATTACTGTGTTTGGTCCCAGTTTGTAAAGTGCTACTGCATAGGCTCGGGCTATAATTTGACTTGTATAATAACACTTGATGATGCTGCAGAAGTTATTCCTGTGCAAATCATTCTGTGAGGCCCGCTGAGAAAAGTTAGAGTTAAATGGCATAACACAGGGCTGAGAACTGCAGCAGCATCGTGGTGTTGGCCTGTACAGGAACATTCTCCGCATTTTATTGAGGATTAGCAGGAGCCTATGGCAGAATGGAGCTGGGTGGGAAGGGCTGGTAGGCAGGTCAGGTCAGAGGAGGTAGGAGAGGCTTGCTACAGGAAATGATGATGGAGCTGGCATGCCTAGCAAGTCACACAGCTTCTCGAGCAGGAGGTAAAGTGCAGACTGGGGAAGATTAGAAACATTTGTATCCATAGAACAAGACACTGATCTGCATGCATCTATATGCATCCAGGCTGCACAATGAGAGCTTGCAAGAAATTATTTATACATTATACATGCTTGCCAAGGTTGTTTTTATAACCCTGCAAGCTGAGACTTGTAGTTCCACAATAGTCGGAGAGTTGCAGGTTGCCTAAGTGTGTGTCAGCACAGGTGGGAAAGTGGATTACAGTATATACTGTGCTCTACATTCTCTAGGAGCCGACACGCACTGTAGCGTTACGTTCCAGAGCTTGCTGTAATTGAGCAACTCTCTCACAGTGAAGAGGTTTGTTTACTAAGCTTTTCCGGCTGCGTGTGTGTCTGCTCCAAATGTAAAAGGGCAATACTTTTCCTAGCAGAACACTGGCCTAAATGTCTCTTCTATCACGGCTATTATAATGTGTGACCTAGCCCCATACACACTAGAAGATAAATTGAAAGATATCTTTTAGAGAGCCCGTTCTGAAAGATATCTTTTACTTTATCTTCTTGTGTGTTCACTTAATGACGTTAACTGTGTGCGCCCTCGCACATCATTAACGATCCCCTCCATTGTCCAGTGTGTCCGGACAAGGGAGATCCTCGTTAACAACGGCCATGCTCCAGCGGCAGAACGGCCATCGTTCCCCCCCCCCCCTCCCCATCATTGCTCACCTCGAAGCTGGCAGCGGCAAGTGTGTATGCACTTATACCCCGTTCTCACTGCCGCAAAAGTGCCAGGGCAAGCAGTAATTTTCCATGTCCTGTCTCAGTGTGGAAGGATCTTTGTGAACTTCCCGGGTGTTATGCCCTGGGAATTACACACAGGTTTTTTTCAGGGTGTTTCCTGGGTAATACACGAGTGTATGGCAGTGTGAACAGGCTAGACCCGGGTTTTTCTCACAAAATGCAAAAAAGCAAGTTCATTGCATTGCTCAACGCTGCTTTTTAAACAGCCAATTAAAGCTGCTCTTAGATGCCACACACTTGATGGCAGGCATACCAGGGGAAGCAGTGTGAACGGGGCAGACACAGGAATTTTTTGGGTCTAAGGTGCAGTATGAATGGGGTCTGTAGAGCTGAGATGCTCTATGCCCCGCCAAAAACATGGGAACAAAACCCCGGGATTTTGCAGGGGCAGCAATGAGAATGCAGCATAACTGATATTGATGTTTTTGGGGTGTCTGGTGTGTATGGGGCTTTAGTGACATACAGTTATTATACCCCGTTCTCACTGCCGCAAAAACGGTTTTTGCCAGGGCAAGCAGTGAGTGAAATTCCTGGGTGTTATGCCCCGGGAATTACACACAGGTTTTTTGCAGGGTTATACCTAGTAATACACGGGTGTACGGCAGTGTGAACTGGCTAGACCCGGGTTTTTCTCACAAGATGCAAAAAAGCATGCTCATTGCATTGCTCAAAGCTGCTCTTAGATTCCACACACTTGTTGGCAGGCAGACCAGGGGAAGCAGTGTGAACAGGGCAGACACGGGAATATCCGGGTCTAAGGTGCAGTATGAATGGCGTCTGTAGAGCCTGGATGATCTGTGCCCCTACTAAAACCCGGGAACAAAAACCCAGGTTTTTGCAGGGGCAGCAATGACAACGTGGTATCATGCCATGTTCACATTGCCAGTGTGAACAACATGGATTTTAGAACTGCAGCGTTGGGCCCCTTCTTAATGCTATGGCAAATTCCTAGGTGAAGCAGTTCTACCCAGTAATTTGCCTTTTAACACAGGTTTATTTGCAGTGTGAATGGGTCAACCCATGTCTGCATAGCTTGGTTGGAAAAGCAGGGTAGGAGACCCGGGAATTTCGACATGGGTTGAACCATTCACACTGCAAAAATAAAACGTGTTTAAAGGCAAATCAAATGTTAACAATGTTTTAAATCAAATTGCTCATTTTGGCCCTACTGAGCGATATATCTTTAAACACCTCCCAGTGTGTACGCTACAATCCAGTGTACACCAACTTTGTACACTCCCCCTGGATTTGAAAAATGACAGGTAGAAGTTGATTTATTTATTTATTAATAGTTTCTCATATATGGCATACATATCCTGCAGCGCTTTACAGAGAATATTTTAACATTCACATCAGTCCCTGCCCAGTGGAGCTTACAATCTTTATTCCCTACCACATCTACATGCACAAACAGACATTCTAGGGTTAATTTGTATGGAGCCAATTAGCCTACCAGTATATTTTTGGACTGTGGGAGGAAACCGGAGTACCCAGAGGAAACCCACGCAAGCACGGGGAGAATATACAAACTCCACACAGTTACAGCCATGTTGGGAATCGAACCCATGGCCTCAGTGCTGTGAGGCAGTAATACTAACCATTACACCATCCATACTGCCCCAACTGTACTGATTGGCTGGTTGTTTATCACTCTCCACTTTATCAATTTCAGAGCTTGATACATCTGGCCCAGTATCTCCCAACCCGACCTCTTCTCTCTTCACAAGATCTATGTCTCTCATCCACAATGATTACTCGCTCCCATTCCTGATTGCAGGACTTTCTTCGGGCTGCACCCACTCTGTGGAATGGTCTCCCAAGCACAATAAGACTCTCCACCAGTCTCCAAACCTACTAGCGTTCCCTGAAAACTCCCCTCTTCATGCAAATGTATCAGATTCCGGAACTGCCCACAAAGCCTTCAGAAATGTTCCTATGCAATTACTTCCCCACTGTACTGTACTGTACACGACTTTCCTCACATATTTTCTCTTTCTCCAC
The DNA here is from genome assembly GCF_055691185.1 of Crinia signifera. Taxonomy (NCBI): domain Eukaryota; kingdom Metazoa; phylum Chordata; class Amphibia; order Anura; family Myobatrachidae; genus Crinia; species Crinia signifera. Next base: position 254,905,352 of record NC_139220.1, on the reverse strand, counting down.
ATTCCAATCCTCCTGACCTCTGGCCAACATTGCTAGAACCTTTGTAATCTGGTGGACCATTATGCAATAGAGAAATCTTTTTGGATCAATGCCTTATTCCTTCTAGATTGTGGGCAGGGCACTCTTACCTCTATGACTTTTTGTCATTAGTATTACCCGGTTTGGTTTTATCACTGTTGTATCCATTTTAAAGAGCAACAGAATTTGCTATGCTATATTAGATCAATATAATACAAAAATTAATAAATATTAAATAGGCCCCAAGACAGGGTTGCCTATTTTTAAAGTCTCCTCTCTGGGAGAAGCTAGGGATCGCCATCTCATCGATGGTTTATGGCCGATGTTAAATACTTTTGCCATCAATGTTGGAGAACCCGATGGTTTCCCTACATCAATGGCAAAGGAGAACTGATGTTTTTTTTTTCAAGGTGCCGGGACACAGAGCATAGCTCCGCCCCAGACACCTGGAAGCACCACACCTGAGTTTTGACAGGCCCTTGGGCCATTCATTCAAAAATAATGGATGACCATTTATAGCTAAAACTATCGATGGTTAGCCATCAAATAGTTTAAAACTTTAGATGGCTGGTTGCAGTATCACCATCGTTGGAAACCATTGATGGCGACTGCAACAATCACCATCCCTAGGAGAAGCCAGAGCGGAGACTGCAATTTTGAGGAGGAGGGGCCAAATAACGGGACCTTTAGCCCTGCCCTGAAAAGCAGCGAATTGTGGAAAATTAACGCTGCCGCAGGGAGATCCAGTATTCGAGAGGGTTGCACACCTTTCCGGGGGGCTGCGAGTGGGACACTATTTTCAGGAGCCCTTCCGAGCAATCCTGTGAGGGTAGGCAACCCTGCTAGGATCAAACACAGGCAGCTGTACTTCCTCCCATGGCTCAGGGCACAGTTAGATTTCCTGTCCCAGTGTGAACATTTATAAAAAATGTGATTCATTCACAGATGTTATTTTCAAATTGACATTGCTTACTGTATAGCAAACACCAGTGCTAAAACAATACAGCAAGCAATACAATACAGCAAGCAGCAATCATGGACCATAAAGCAGTTAAAACAACTACAGATGTGTCCCAGTACATTGTTGCTGCGTATATCAGCAGACCACAATGAGTACAAGTCACAGCATCAATAACCAGCTCCCATTCATTCCATAGCGGGAGCAGACGCATAGCATTTGCCCCGCTATGCTACATGTTATCGCGACAACAACGCAAAGGTACACATATGTATGTATTATTAAAGCATTTATCGTGGTGAGCCATTAATCACCAGATTAATTAATTACATGTTAAAAAGCTAAAATTTGGAGAGCGGAAAATTGGGTGGAGATAAATCACCAGCCAATCAGCTCCTACTGTAGCTGGTACTCTTAAGGCCAGATTCAATTAGCCACAGTTAATTACTGTGGGCTGATCGATCTTGGACTATTCAAGTATAGTTCTCAACTGCCCGCAGGCTGCAATTAATAGGGATTTCTTTTCGAGCCTGGGGATGCTCAAACATCATAAATCCACGTGAAATGGATCTCGGCTGCCACAAAGCTGTTAACCTGTAGCTCTGGGAACCTATCTACGTATTCTGAGTTACTATGCATTAGTGGGTAACTTACTGCACAAGATAAAGGGTCTGGAATTGAATAGCCCCATATGGCAAAGCCCTGGACTACCAGTCTTTTTCTGGCACAGTAAATTACAGCATGTAATTGAATACAGCCCCTAATCTCAAGAATATATCTAATGGAAAAATGTATGCCAGCAACGGATGGGGGATGCCGACAGTGGGTGTCACAAGATGGCGTCTGAGCTTATTTTTCACAACTCTGTTGCAAATGAAATCACAGCTGCGTTTGCTACTGCTTGCCCCTCTGAATCAAGCCATTGAGTGATACAGTTTTTAATGTCAGTCACTTTGCCAACTTATTATTTCACTGTTTCATTTATTCCTATATACGCGGTGCACTTTAACCTGTGTCCTTGACGACATTCGACAAAAAACAGTGAAAAACCCCATATCAACCTTTTGACTGTTGACCTTGCCCATGTCGACCTAATGACCCTGTCCACCTAACCTATGTCAACCTAGACCCATGTCGACCTAACGGGGTTGACCCAATGCTTGTCGACCAACTTCTTGTAGACCTAATGATCCATACCCGCTGCGACAGGCAGCCTACATAAGGTTAGACGTACGCAGGCTGCAGCTACTGAGGGACACTACGACCGATGGTCGTGATGTTCCTCTAAACTGCGATCATATTGCTGTTGGATGCCATTGCAAATGCAGGCAGGGGCAGGTATACACCTTCTACTGCATTTGCTGTAAACAGCTTATCGTACTCAGTTTCAGCTGAATCCGGCCCATTTATATGTAGCTTTTACAGTGATTTCGAAACTGTTTTATTTTTGTTTTTTGTTTTATTAATTACTGCAGGCTTCAGATAAAGAAGCAACAGAGAAGCATCAACAATCATCATAACAATGACAGAGAAGCTAACAGGTGTGTGAAGGTCTTTTTTTATGTTATGGCAAATGCACAACACTATGGAGGAATGTGGGGCATTTCCTGAGCGTTCTAGACAGATCTCTTAGAAAATGGGCTGAAATTGCACTCTTCCTCTCTTACATACAGTAGTGACCACAAAACTGTTATTGGGGTTTTAAATGCAGGGACACCAAATAAATATATATATATATATATATATATATATATATATATATATATATATATATATATATATATATATATAAAGTAAAAGCTCATTATTCTTGAACACATGCCCACTCGTGAATCTAGTGATATTTCAAATGACAGTATATACACAAGTACAACCTGACACACTGGCCCTTCTTCAGATCTGATTGCAGTACAAATTTGTTCTCACAATTGGGCAGAACCATGTGCAATGTAGATGGGGCAGATGTAACCTGTGCAGAGAGAGTTTAATTTGGGTGGGGTGTGTTGAAACTGAACTCTAAAATTGCAGTGTAAAAATAATGCAGCCAGTATTTACCCTGCACAGAAACAAAATCCAAATCTAACTCTCTCTATACGTGTTACATCTGCCCCACCTGCAGTGTACATGGTTTTTCACACTTTGAGAACAAATTTGTACTGCAATCAGTATGAATAAGGGCCACAGTACAAAGAAGAAACCAATATTTAATTATCAGGTACATTACTTAACAAAAAAAAAGTTATCATGCTACCAAAGTAGATTACTAGCGACCTAGAGACACAGTATTGTGAATATATTACATACAGTATCATGGATGTACAGTACTGTACATCAAACAGATTTACAAAAACCTGCATGCATTTCTATGGATTTCCTTTTAGCAGTGGTGGGAGAGAGTTTTCCTGTTTCCTTTCTGCTGGTCAGCACTGATATATCTTATGTAATTTGGGCTGACACTAGTGCTGGACATTGGTGCAAATACCATCTATGGTGAAACTGAAAGTGACCATCGATGGTAGCAAAACTATGCAAAGGAGGACCATTGGTGGTTTTGCCTTCCAATGCTTATCCCTTTGCTTTTACTTACTGGCCTGTGGGCTAATCAGAACCTGGGGGGTGGGCTTTACACTGCATCAGGGGGTGGAGCTAGGCTTTGTGTCCCATTACCACATGGGTAGAGGGGAGGCTCAATAGGTAGGGAACCTTTGATTCTCAGCCATCAATGTATTAAGCCTTGGAGATCGCTAAAGTGGACAGAGAATACCAGCTAATCAGCTGCTGCCATAGTACAGGATGTGTTTGAAAAGTTACAGAAGCTGCTTAGTTGGTAGTTTATATCACAGCTACTTTATCACTCTCAAAGTCTTAGTACATCTGCCCACTAATAGTAGTGTTAAACCATCATTGGCCAACCCTAGTTGAGTCCTTATTTACTTTGCCAGTTTGTATTGTGTGATTTCCACAGTTATTGTAAGTCTGTATTTCACTGATTGCATACTCATTTTGCTTGTTGGTCTGTTTTGCCAGCCCAGCCTTAAGGCCCCCATACACTAGGGCGACTTGTCCTTAGGACAAGTCGCCCCCGACTTCCCCCTGAGCTTCCCCGGCTGCTCCCCGGGGGAGCTTGATTAGATTGGCACTTGATGTGCCATTTTTTACATGTGATAAATCGTCTCGATTTATCACATGTAAAAAACCCGGGGAGCAGGGGGGGTGGGGGGGGGGGGGGGCTAAGAGGTGGGAGCAGGGGGGCTGGGGACGCTGCGGGGGACACATCTGTGTCCCCCGCTGCTGGGGACACATCTGTGTCCCCCGCTGCTGGGGACACAGCGTCTGTGCGGCGATAAGGTAGAGGGAGCAGGGGGGGCTGGAGACGCTGCGGGGGACACGTCTGTGTCCCCCGCTGCTGGGGACAGCGTCTGTGCGGCGATAAGGTAGAGGGAGCAGGGGGGGCTGGAGACGCTGCGGGGGACACAGGCTGCATAGAGCCGGGCAGGGTGAGCCGGCCGGGAGCTGTCAGTAATGAATAAAAAAAAAAGCCCATACAATGAATGGGCAGCCTGTGATTGGCTGCTGAGCGCTCTCTCAGCCAATTGCTGACTGGCTGAGAGAGCGCTCAGCCAATCACAGGCCGCCCATTCATTGTATGGGCTTTTTTTTTATTCATTACTGACAGCTCCCGGCCGGCTCCCCCTGCCCGGCTCTATGCAGCCTGTGTCCCCCGCCCGCAGCGTCTCCAGCCCCCCCCTGCTCCCTCTACCTTATCGCCGCACAGACGCTGTCCCCAGCAGCGTGGGACACAGACGTGTCCCCCGCAGCGTCTCCAGCCCCCCCTGCTCCCTCTACCTTCTCGCCGCACAGACGCTGTCCCCAGCAGCGGGTGACACAGACGTGTCCCCCGCAGCGTCCCCAGCCCCCCCTGCTACCTCCACCGCCCCACTAGGTCCCAAGTCGGGTGGTCGGACGTGCAGCAGGTCCGACCACCCGACGCAGATCCGATGCGCACGGGACCGCGCATCGGATCTGAGGGAACATCAAAACTAGACGATTTTGGTCCGATTTCGGCCAGATCCGACTGATCTGGCTGAAATCTGACCAAAATCGGCTAGTGTATGGGGGCCTTTAGTAATTCCAAACAGGTCATCAAGATATACCAACAGGTCACATTTTCCAGACTACCTACACTTGCTGGTGCACAGCTGTAGTCAATACTAACTTTCACATTTTCAAACCTGCTGCATTCATTCCTCTCCGACACACTCTACAGATCCTCAAGTGATCTGGGAAACATGAACTGTTGGTAGATCTTGAGTACAAGTTTGGCCACCCCTGTCTTAATCCCTAATTCCTAAAGCAAAACAAGCAAAATGTCACAGTCAGATATCAACTGAATCCACATCCACATCCGTATTGCCCGTTTGCATACCTAATCCTGTTAACTCAGGGCAGGGTTGCCGACTTTTCAGCTGCCCTCTCCGGGAGAGGGCAGCCAGCTCAATCAAGAAGGGGGCGGGCCCGGCAGACATGACACCAAAGGGGGCGGATCCGTGGGCGTGACTAACCTAATTAGATTGCAAGCGGTACTCACCGCTGCCGCTCCCACTCTCCTCTCCCTGCTTCCAGTCTTTGCGGGTGTCTGCGGCGGCTGTCCTCTAAGAGGACAGCGATGCCGGGCGCTGCTGACACCTGCCCCCGGCACTTTGCGCATGCGCAGTTCAATTTTTCAGAAAGAAGGCTGAAAAACCGTGAGGATCCCGGGACCTTCCGGGGGACTGGGAGAAAGAGTTAAAATGTGGGAGACTCCCGCTAAAAGCTGGAGGGTAGGCATCTATGACTCAGGGTTGACTACATTCTGGCTGCCCTCTCTGGGAGAGGGCAGCCAGTTCAGTGAGGCGGGGGGGACGACCGTTCTGCCAAGGGAAAGGGGCGGGGTCACCATATGATGTCGTGTTCGGGGGCGCACCTAAGGCCGCTCTCACTCTCCGTGGTGCGCTGCTGCTGCGTGATGCAGACAGCGCTACCACATCACACAGAGACACCCGGCACTTTGTGACTTGCACAGTCACAGCTTATTGCTGGGCAGCTAAAAACCAGGAGGATCCGTTGACATCTCGGGAGACCGGGAGAAATACTTAAAAAGTGTGAAACTCCCGCTAAATGCGGGAGGATCAGCAACTATGTGTTATCTATTGTCTTTCATTGTTGGGCAGATAATCCCAGATACAGGGAGGGATGATGTAACACCCGAGCCCCCAGTCCACCGCACATCCTCGGCTACCGCGGAGATAATTATCACATATGCTGTAACATATGCGATAATTATAGCAAAGGACAGCTCTTGCGTTAAGAGCTGTCCTTTGCGATCTGGCCAGCGATGTGCAGCAGGTCCCGGCGGCTCCCTTCCTTACCCGCCTGGATGCTGCTGCTGCTGGGTGGCCTCTCCTTCTCCTTCCTGCACCTGGAAGAGGATTACAGTGCAGGGAGGAGGAGGTCACAGGTCCGGGCAGCACAGCTCTGTTCTGCCCGGACAAAGGTGAGGGGGGGTCGGTGCAGGGTGGCGGTGGATCGCGGTAGAAGCCCATAGGCTTTTTTTTAAGAGAATCCCAAAATGCATTAAAAACCCTGATAATGGGGTATATTCAGCATTTTTCCTTTAGAGAATCTCATCTCCCCCACAATGTTCAATATGATACTGTGGACCCTGATTAGTAACAGGATTTGCCAAAGTGATGTGACCAAGGCCAGATGTAGCAAGCTTCAAAAAGTGATAATATAGACAGTGAAAAACAGAAAGACAATCCGCTTCTAACTGTCATGTTACAGGCTGGGTTTGAAAAATTACAGGTAGGAGCAGATTGGCTGGCTGTTTATCTCTCTCCACTGTATAACTTTTTGAAGCTTGATACTGTACATCTGGCCTTAAGACAGAATTTGTCACATCACTTTGGCAAATCCTGTTACTAGTCTGGACTCTGGAGCATGTATTCGGCTAGGCCTCCATTGGGTCCCAGACCTGCAGTAAATGTGCCATCACCTGCAATTTGTTCACTCCTACTTCCTGCCATCTCCTACCATTAGGATTTGTAAAGGCATCTGTATGTTGTTGCAATTTGACATCGAAAAAAAAACAAAGAATAATAATGTTCACTACAACTGCTGGCAGCTTTAATGTGTATTTCTGTACCCTGTAGTTCTGTCAGACCTTGTACACAGGATCCATATACACAGGAGATGTAGTCTGTAATATATATTTTTATTATATAAAAGTGGTTCATGAAAATCCCATAATAAAAGAAAGTCACAATCCAAAGTGCTGCCAAAACTCACTTATTCAGTATAAGAATTGCATAGCAGGACTAAAAAACTAAATGGAAAAATGTATTCCCCATAAAATATACAGTAGTAGTAATAATAATAATAATAATAATAATAATAATTATAATAAATATCATATATAGGGGCAGATGTATTAAGCCTGGTGAAGCGACAAAATGGAAGGTAATAATGCATCAGCCAATCAGCTTATAACTGTGATTTTTCAAACATAGCTGATTGGCTGGTGTGTTATCTCCGTCTACTTTATCACCACTTTATCACCACTTTATCTCTTCACCAGGCTTAATACATTTATTTATTTACAGTTTCTTATATAGCGCAGCAGATTCCGTTGCGCTTTACAATAGTACAATACATCTGCTCAATTGTTTTCTGTTTCATATATGCTTTTCGCGGGACCGTCCAATTTTTTTGGCGACAGTCCCGCGTCCCGTGGTGGTGGGGGGCAGTTGGAAGTCCTCCTTGCCTAGCGCTGCAGAGTGGGGAATAGACGATGTGCGCATGTGTCTATTCAGAGGCAGAGGGGTTGGGGGCATGGCCAGCAGCTGACACAGCGATGGCCATGCCCATAGCGGCAGAAAACTGAGGCGTGGCCTGCGGCCTCTGCATTCCCTACCATGTCACAGACTGAATTTGAAAAATGACAGGTAGGAGCTGATTGGCTGGTGGTTTATCACTCTCCATTTTATCACTTTTCAAGGCTTAGTACATCTCGACCCAATCTGATTATAGATTTCTGATAATATCTCTTAACCATATGGATCATTTATTTTTGTTAAATCCCCCTATGATTACCTTAGGTTTTTTCAGAACAAAGATAAAAGTAGTTATTGGGGGTAGATGGTTTACTGGAATCATAAGCAGGGCCGGATTAACAATGGGCCTGATGGAGCTACAGCTCCAGGCCCACTCTCTAAATAGGCCCATTTTGTAGCTGAGGGCCAGAGCTTTCCAACGAGCCTGGCACTGCGTTGCTAGCCTCCCGGGAACCAGAGATACTGCCAGGCAAAGCTGGAACGTTTTGCCCATAGGATAACATGGAACCCGCTAATTCCAACCCCACCCGGTTCCAACGGCTGACAGTTTCCCCCTCCGGCATCACAGAAGCTTGAGGTTGATCTCAAATTGCTGGGCCTTCAATATGATACCAGGCTGGTCCATATGGGTTCATTGGTTCTAGAGATATTGCGGGTAAACCAATTTTTTTCATTTCTGAAATGTAATTTCATGGCTGTTCATGTTGTTTGAGAGCAGATTTCTCTGGAACCAAAGGGCCCAGATTCACGGGACCAAAATTATTTGAAGCCCACATGAAAACGGATCAGTTGGTTCCGAATATATAGCTGGTTGTTTAAAGGGGGGGGGGGGGGGGTGGTGGTGTTATCTCCCCCTCACACCAGAAAATGCAGGGACTAGGCTGGTATAAAAGGAGCCAGCCCGGGAATGGCCCTGCATGATCGTGGGACCATATTATTGGGTAAGTCCCTGCATTTTATGGTGTGAAAGAGGTATTATTTCAAATAGCCGGGACCTGCAGTGCTCTGAATACAGCCGGGCAGCCCCCTGTTCTCTGCCCAGCTGTCCTTTCTGCCCAGCGGCGGCTGTCCCCCAGTTACTGCGAGCATGTATTCCCCTTTGGTAATGAGCATGTAATCCCACATGGCAATGAGCATGGAACCCCTGGCAATGAGCATGGAACCCCTGGCAATGAGCATGTAGGTAAGCAGCACTTATGTAGCATAATTTTTAATAGGCATTATGGTGTTTGGCATAATACGTAATGGACATTATGGTGTGTGGCTTTAACATGTAATGGGCATTATGGTGTAAATTTTTAGTGCGCGCCGAAGGCGCGCAATGCCCCAGTGCTTCATTGCTCAATTTGTTTTGTATAGTGTTTATTTTGGGTCAATCCATGTGGCAAAATGTGAATTTTGCCTTAATCTGTGTGACATAACATGAATTATGACTCAATCCATGTGCCATAGTGTGAATTTTGGCTCAGTCTGTGAATTTTGGCTCATTCCATGTGGCACATTGTGTAAGAGGCAAGTACAGTATAAGGGGGTTACTATTGTGTTGCATGATTTGTATAAGGGGTATATGGTGTGGTAAACAGAGGTGAACACATAAAAGGTGCTGAGATGTTGTCTACCACGTTTCAGCTTTCAGTATTTTTTTTATGACTGGAGTGCCGCCTCACCCCACAAGTATCTTAGGGAATCGGCATCCTGCAGGTGCACCTTTGGAGGGCACTCGCCAATATATCTCCCTGCATTTTTCCTATGCCAGCCCCCTGCCTTTTCCAGGCATATATAATTCGTTGAAAGTATTTAGACAAATAGAGACACACCCATGAGCAGACCACCCAACCAGAACACTGGTCACACCCCCTACATTATTAGGTGCTGGCCATAACCCCTATCATTGCGCATAATAGGCCCTTGATAATTTTCAGCTCCAGGCCCATTTAGACCTTAATCTGGCTCTGATCATAAGCGTTTATAAGTATATCCACTATTTATGTATAAATAAAATAAAAAAGCCTTAATGCTCATCGAAAGGGATGTCACTCCCAAAAAATGATGTGTGTATATTATCTACTGTATCTACCCACTGATCAGCCATAACATTATAACCAATGATACAGTAGTTGAAGTCTCTCAATACAAAGACACCTCACAAGGGGTAACATATATTCGGCAGTAATATGGAGAAGAATAAACTACAGAAAAAGGTAAAGCTTTTTATGATAGAACGTTGTGTAACTGCAGACTGATCATAATGGCCATGCTGACCCCCGGTAACCACAAAACTGACGTACAATAGGCACGTGGTGAGCACCCGATATGGAACATGAAGTAATAAAAGAAGGTGGCATAGACTGATATTTGCTTTGACGTCATGTGGGCATCTGGGAAGAGGTCGCACGAGAATGCACTACGGACAGAAAGCCAGAAGAAAGGCAGTGTGATGCTCTAGACCAGGGGTTCCCAAACTATTTCTAATCATGGAACCCTAGAGTCACGGGTGGATTTAGGGGTGAGGGTGCCTCTAGGCACAAAAATAGTTCCCCCCCTCCCCCACCCTAATTCTATTATTTGTATTGATTATAAGCCCGCATTTGATAGATAGGCAATTTTATGTATTAATAAAAAAGCCACTAACTGTGACATTTTTTTTTATTATTATGTATACATATTTACTAAGTAGGACAGTTTACTGGGGCATTGGGGCAGATGTATTAAAGCTTAACAAGAGATAAATGCAAGGGTGATAAGGAGATTTAAATGTCCAGCCAATCAGCTCCTTACTGACTTTTTTGTTTTTCAAACACAGCCTGTAACATGGCAGTTAGCAGGTGATTGGCTCGACATTTATCTCTCCTTATCACCCTTGCATTTATCTCTTGTCAAAGCTTAATACATCTGCCCCATTATCTGCATGTCCTATCCACTTACACTCTATTCAAGATGGAATATGGTACGGTACAGTGAATATTTTGCAGTTACTGGTACATTTCAGGATGATAGTACTAACACAAGCATCCAAGTGCCATCCCCAAACATGTGCCGCCTGTGCTGAAAGGGAAGTTCGGCTTTGCCTAGAGTATCACACATTTTTTGTGGCACCTCTAAAGTTTCTTATTGAGTAATTTAGAAAAGAAAAAAAATTAAATGAAGTGAGTTGTGTTTATATGTCATCCTTAGGTTCAGTTATGAGGTGAGTGACAGGATTCACTTCTGTTTGTCCATATATGTTATAATTGTAAGCCACAGCACTGGTTTTGCCTATTACACTGACTATAAATAATTTGAATTGGTCTTGGACAATCAACCAAGGGCACCTCTGCAAGTGCTCCGCGGCACCTCAGGGTGCCACGGCACAAAGTTTGGGAACCACTGGAGTGTTCTTCAGGCAAGCCAAGGGTTCTAGCATTCGTGTGAATGTTACTTAACATGTGCCACCTACCTAAACATTAGGTTGTTGGCACATGCCAGAGCTGTTTTGGCAGCACAAGGGAGACCTACATCGTACAAGGCAGGTGTATTTGTATCTATATGGATATGACTGAATGACTGGTTGAGAGATATATATATATATATATATATATATTTATATTGCTGGGTAAATGCTCTGGGGGGGTGGGGGCTGTATTTACTACTGGGGGGGAGTGGGGACTCTGTAGAATGGCTGTGTTGGCTATATGTACTACTGGGGGAGAGGGGCTGTAGGTACTACTGGGGGGAGTGGGGGATGTATGTAGTACTTGGGGCAGTACGGGCTGTGTATAATGGGGAGTGGGGGCTGTATGTACTACTAGGGGGAAGTGGGGGCTGTATATAATGGGGAGTGGTGGCTGTGTCTACTGGGGGCTGTTTATAATAGGAGCGGGGGCTGTGCATACCGTAATAGGAATGAGGGCTGTGTTTTATGGGAGTAGGGCTGTTTATAATGAATGGGGAGTGTGGGCTGTGTGTACTGGGGGGAGTGAGGACTGTGTATAATTGGAGTGGGGGTTGTGTATACTTTATTATTATTATTTATTTACAGTTTCTTCTATAGTGCAGCATATTCTGTTGCACTTTACAACTGGAAACAACAGTGATAAAACAAACTAGGTAGTAACAGATCGATATAGAGGTAGGAGGGCCCGGGTGCCAGATGACGCTCCAACAATGAGGATCCCGACAGTCAGTATCCTGATGTCAGGATCCCGACTGCCGGTGCTCCGACAAGGAGGATCCCGACTCACAGGGGCTATTCTCCCTTGTGGGGGGTCCACTACCCCATAGAGGGAGAATAGAAACTGTGGCGAGCATAGCGAGCCACGGGGCCCACAGCGCAGTGAGCCCATAATGGGCTTCTTTGTGCTCGCCCCCCCCAGTCGGGATCCCAATGTCGAGATACTGACTGTCGGGATCCCCACTTTCTGAGCCTCATACTACACCCAGAGGGCCCTGCTTGCAAGCTTACAAACTACAGGAGGGCTACATAAGGATAGGATTCCATAGCATGACAGTCAGGAGCACCCTAGGCAACGGGGGGGGGGGGCAGCAGCACTGTAGTCCCATGCTTCCCCTGCCATTGGCACACCCTGCTAACAGCGCTGCCGCCAACCACAGTCCCATTATCCACCCATGAGCAATGATGGTGCAGTCCCATTTCACCAACCACCAGCTGCTCCGCCACAGTAATATGCTCACGTTGCTGCCGCCGCCTGTCTCATTCTCCCCATCAGCATTGGCAAACGGAAGACCCTGAGCTGCCGGTGCTAGTGAGCAGAAGACCCATCGACCATTGATTCAAGTACACAGCGCTGCCTAACAGAAGAGCATGGGACTACTGTGCTGCTGCCTGCGTCACTACATTTAATAAATCAGGCCCAGATTGTTCCAGAGTTTTTTTCTGCCACTGCAGGACACACCCCTTAGTGGCAATAGGTACACCCATAGGGAGAGTTAGATATGCGCTCTGGGTGGAGTATGACACACCCTTTCATCTGCGCAGCACATTCTACTAGCAGCTAAAATCTCCCTAAAACTAGTTTTCAAAAGTAGGCAAGTATGCCTTCACTACAGTGACCTCTGTTCTTGAAAATGCTAGGAGATCAACAGCTGAATACTGATACCTCCCTGTCTGGCAGCAGCAATGATTCCACAGTCACATAAGTCACCTTTCTTCCCTATTCTGCAGTCTGATCTGAACAACAACTGAACCTCATGACCATGTTTGTTTGTTTTTTGTACTGAATTGCGGTCACATGATGGATGACTAAATACTGTACATCATTTTACAGGTGTTTCTAATAAAGAGACCACTGAATATGTTTGTCCATATAAAATATCATATATTGCACAACATACCAGCAGTTCATAACTTTGTGCAGCTACAGTATGCAGTATGGATCATAAACCGAGAATACAGGATTTTAAAATACATGGCAGAATATTTTTTTGTGCAACACATAAATGTGGGCATTTATCTATGAAAATGACCCTTAGGGGCTATTGATGTAAAGTATACAGGGGCGTAGCGAGGGTGGAGCCGGCGAAGCACGAGCTCCGGGCACCGAGAATTCACAGGGCCTCAGAGCCCTGCACCACAAAAGGCATCTGTCCCGCCCGCCCTGTGTGCCACCTGTAGATGCATGTGGTGCATCTTGGTCTTTGTAGTCCACAAGTATTGACATCACTTCCGGTCACACAGCTTGCTGGGCAGTCAGTGTTAGCCGGAGCTGGAATAAAGACGCACCTGATTCAAGCTGCACAGGTGTCCGTGAGTTTCTTGATACACACACATCTACATGGTGTCAGAAGCGGGATCAACATGGCACATGGGCTGAGGAAGATTGACCCGTTGGTTTTCGACAAACACCTCGCTGACAACTGGCTCAGATTCAAAAGGGAATGGCACGTGTACTGCATCACGGGCTAAGTTTGAGGAAATCTGCATGCCGGTAAAGAACGTCATAATGGACAGACATATCTTTAATAGCACAAATCAAAAGGGCGACGATACAGTGCAATCATAAGCCTCCACACTAAAACTACTGGCAAAGAAGTGCAACTTTGGGACACTCACAGATGAACTCATCCGTGACAGAATTGTGTGTGGCATTAGGAATGACAAGGTATGTGCACAGCTGCTAAGGGAAAAGGGCCTCACGCTAGAAACCGCCATAAGCATATGCATGCTCCATGAGCAGGCAGAAAAGGGCACAAGGGAGTTAAACTGAAGTATATGTCATGGCGGCCACCGCACCCCTCTCACCCTCATGTGGGAACTGCGCAGCACAGCTCCCTCCAGGCAAACAGAACTGCCGCGCATATGATAAACGCTGCAATGCATGTGGCAAATGGAACCACTTCGCCAGGTGCTGTCGCTCTAAAGACCAGACGCCCACAAAGCAGCAGTCTGAGCCCCGATACAGCCGCACACCCAGGCAGGACAGCCAGGTAGACACAGACCTGGTGCACAGCACAGCCCGCACAACAGTATGTTACAGTGTCGATCACACAGATGAGAGGGGTGAAATATTCATAAAGCTCAAGACCAAACACACCAACAGAGTGGCCACAGTCAAGATAGACTCAGGGGCCAAGTGCAACGTCATGTCACGCAGACAACTACGCGAGCTAGACCCTGCTGCATAGATGAACCCACAGGACAAAATCAACCTAATAGCATATGGAGGCCAGGTCATCACCACACTTTGGCACCACAAGAATACAGTTCACCCGTGCTTAGTTGCTTTTCCACATTGTGGACCAACAAGTTAAATTATTGCTTGGCCTCCCGGACAGCATGAAACTGGGCCTGTTGAAACTGGGGCCTGATGTACACGCTATTCAAATGACTATCCCAGAAATGAAAGATTTCCAAGACTTGTTTGATAACAGCACATTAGGAAAGCTACCGATCACATACCATATGAGGCTGGATGACTCTATTGTCCCCACTGTTTGTGCTCCCCGCAGAGTCCCCATTGCAATGAAGGACAACATTATCCAAGAGCTACACAGAATGACGCAGCTGGGTGTCATTGCACCAATTGAAGAAGCAACACAATGGGTGTCTGCAATGGTAGCAGCTGCCAAAAAGGATGGGACTGTATGGTTATGCATTGACCCAGTACACCTAAACAAGGCACTTCTACGCCCCTACCACGCACTCCGCACCATCGAGCAGGTGATTGCCGACATGCCAGGTGCAACCGTCTTTAGCACCCTGGATGCCAAGTGTGGGTTCTGGCAGATCCCTCTGGACAGAGCCTCTTCTTTGCTTACTGCCTTCATGACCCCCATTGGGCACTACGTCTTCCTCCGCATGCCCTATGGCATCACCACGGGCAGCGAAGTTTTTCAGCGATGCATGGAGCAACTGTTCACTGGCTATCCCTGTGACATCATTGTTGACGACATCCTCGTCTGGGGCCACACCAGAGTGGAGCATGATCAATGCCTCCACCAGGTACTTCAACGAGCTCACGCCCTCAACCTCAAGCTTAACCCTGACAAGTGCAGGTTCAGAGTCACGGAGGTGGCATACGTGGGCCAAATCCTCACCGACGAGGGCGTCCTGCCAGACCAAACAAGGTCTCTGCCGTCCTGCAGATGCCCCTCCCAGCAGACAAATTGGCACTCCAACGCTTACTGGGGATGATCAACTACTTGTCCAAGTTTCTTCCACAGTACAGCAAAACCACTGCACCTTTGCGGCAGTTACTACATCAGGACTCTGAATGGTGTTGGCTGGACACACACATGGCTGTTGTCAGCCAACTGAAGACCATGCTCACAAACCCGCCAGTCTTGCAGTATTTCAACGTGCATGATCCTGTCGTCCTTGCTGCTGATGCTTCACAAAATGGCCTCGGGGCCGTCTGCCTCCAACACCGCAAACCGGTGGCATTTGCATCCATGGCCCTCACTAACACGGAGATCAGGTATGCACAGATCGAAAAAGAACTGTTGGCACTTGTCTTTGCTTGCAAACGTTTCCATGACTTCATCTATGGCCGTCCTGTCGTGATTGAGACAGATCATCAATCCCTGATCACCATTCTGAAAAAACCCACTCTGCCTCATCCCGCATACAGAGCATGATGCTCAAGCTCCAAAGGTACAATTTGGACATTATATACAAGCCAGGTAAAGAAATGTATGTTGCTGACGCACTGTCCAGGGCATTCCTGCCTTCCACTGACAGTTTGAGGTGATGGCAGTGGAAATCCTTACCACCAAATGGATGGAGGAGCTGCGTGCAGCCACTAGCACAGACGAGCTCTCTCAGCGTCTTGCCGATGTCATCCTCAATGGCTGGCCACCCTCATCCAGAGACTTGCCCCACTGTCTGCGTCCCTTCTTTTGCATGAGGGATAAACTCACCATAGTTAATGGTGTCATCATGCGAGGTCACCGCTTTGTGATCCCAGCTGCTCTACAGTCATCATACACCCAGCAGTTGCACCAGGGCAATGCAGGCCTGGAGGCCACCAAGCGCAGGGCCCGAGAAACTGCGTTCTGGCCCTCTATGTATGGTGACATTGAACGGTCCGTGTCTTTTTGCGCCCCCTGCAATGCCCTGCGTCCACATCAGCCATGGGAGCCCATGCTGCTCCACGACATCCCGGACCTCCCTTGGTCCATCATGGCAGCTGACTTATTTGAATGGAGGGGGAAGGAGTACATGGTGCTGGTTGACTCTTACTCAGGATGGTTCGAAATAAACTACCTCACCATCACCACAAGCCTGATGGTAATTTCAAAACTTAAAAGGCACTTTGCAGCACATGGCACTCCACAGCAATTCATCACTGATAATACCATGCAATTCAAGAGCAGAGAGTTTGCAGAGTTTTCAAATACTTGGGACTTCCAGCATATCACCAGCAGTCCTCACTATCCACAATCCAACAGGCTGGCAAAGCGAGCAGTCCGCTCAGCAAAGCACTTAATGGAGAAATGCGCACGAGATGGCTCAGACATCTACCTAGCCCTACTCAACCTGAGAAACACACCCAGAGACGGGTTACCCTCCCCTGCACACTGTTTGTTGGCACGGCGCACCCACACAGTACTTCCCATGGCAAAGCAGCTCCTGTGGCCCAGAGTGGAGTCCCAAGTGAGTAATTGCATCAACAGATGCAAAGCAGGCTCCAAGGCGTCCTATGACAGATCGGCACATCGCCTGCCGCCACTCTCTCCAGGTCAACCTGTTCGCATACAGACTGAGCAAGGCTTTGACAGAACAGCAGTGGTGCAGCAAATACAAAAGACAGGAAAAGCGCCCACTGTTAGGAGCTGATGCTCACGTCTCCAGAGTCCACAAAAAAGTTCTCTATTTTCCTCCAGACGGGTATATGCAAAAAAACACAAATGAGAAAAACACAATGTGTAGTCCTGTTTCTCAATACAGTTATAGTTTTTTGGGGTCTTTAGGGTCACTCAGAATTCCCTCCTTCTTTCCAGTGTTGTTCTATCTTTAAGGGTTCACCACGTGTTGTCTGATTTGTATATAAGCTGGCGTACATGTATGCTTACATATATCAGGGGCTTTCAACACACATCAGGGTATCTTTATGATAGGTATTCTTACTTGTATGCTTACTTTAAGCTATATGGGGATCCTCACATCAAGGTATCTTTAACCACGGACACACCTCCAGTAAATTTTTCACATAGTTTTATTGTAAAAAAAGGTAAATTCATATATACATAAAAATGATTTCCGAAGTATTAAAAATTGTATACCAGTTGTTATGGATTGTTCTAAGGCCCAGGTTCGGGAGTCACAAAAAGATGTTATATACCCGGGAATGCTCACCAATACCAAGGGTCTCTCACAAAGAACATATACTGGATATACCTTAAAAACAGCAGCACCGCACCGACGCGTTTCGACCCTCAGGTCTTTATCAAGGTGGTGCTGTATGTGAATCCAAACAGGGTTTAAATACCCTAGGTCTCCTCCCCTTCCCCCTTGTCACAGGTGGGTGTGGGAGGTTAGCAACTCTTTCATAATACATCAAATTCATAAAACATAATAAATGCTACAGATGGACATATTCCATGAATATACATATATCTTAAAAAACACATAAACTCATGATCTGAACAAACACATCAATTAGATCACCGGAAATGAGGACCGGAAGTCCATCTATGGGCATACCGCCCTGTAACCTGTATCTCGCCTGCCCCACGGGGGCTCTTACCCAGTATGGTATAGTAGATGCCTGTGTAGTGCGGGGGTATTTGCGTCTATGCTCTAATGTGAGCTTTACGTGTTTACACCGCTTCCGGTATGTGTATACCCGGAAATAACATCGGAGCGCGCCGTGGAACGCACGGCCATATTGGTTAGTGTCAGAGGCATTCTTCTAACTCGTAGGACGGTGACACGCACTGCCATTTTATTTGATATATCATTACTTCCCTAAATGGTGACACGCACGGCCATGTTGCCGTGATAGACGTTGTCATGACGATACTATGTATCAAAAAAAGAGACCGGATTCTGTATATATAATTCTGGATACACTCTCAGGGGATTTTTGATATGAAAGGGGATTTTTGATATAAAAAAGGTTTATTTGAATACCTGGCTGAGGCTTCCTTTTGGTGATTAGAGGAACCATTTTACCTCAAAGTCGCCATTTAGGCCATTGGGTGTTAGGGTTTTCATATTGTAAATATATTTCATTTCATTTTGAGCTAGTGTTATGTCACATCCTTTTTCATGCCAATTCCCCACTACTTTCTTAATACCAATCACTTTGGCTATTTCCTGTGTGGAACAAGTATGTTTGTTCTTAAAATGTTCTGAGAGGAGATGGCCTGTCATGCCCTTTTTGATGTTCCGGGCATGTTCGGCCCATCTCTCTCTCAGAGTTCTACCTGTTTTGCCCACATATTGGAGGCCACATGAGCATTCGATTACGTATATGCAGTTTTTGCTATTACAGGTTATAAATTCTTGAATTTTGAAAACGGATCCATTGGCTGTGGCTGTAAATTCTGTTACCTTAGTGGGGGTATTTTTGTGTGTCTTGCACCTATGTGCAAGACACACAAAAATACCCGCACCTATGGAATCCTTTAGTTTTAATTCTCCCATCTCTTTGTTCTGGGTTTGCACTTTTCACTATTTTAGATTTTAGATTTTCCGCACTCCTGTAAATAAACGTGGGTTTGTCTCCAATGTGATTTTTTAACAACGGGTCTTTAGTTAGGATGTGCCAATGTTTTTTGAACGCTTTTTCTATTTCTTTGTGTTGGTTGTTGTATTTTGTGATTAAAGCTAGTTTTGGTTTGGCTTTTTTCTTATTATTTTTATATTTCAACATGGACGTTCTGTCTTGGACTTTTAGTTCTTCTATTTTCTCATCAATCTTTTTTTCTTGATAGCCTTTTTCCATGAAGCGGTTTTTCATTTCCTTCGCTTGTTCTTGAAATACTGTCACTTCAGAGCAGTTTCGTCGTATTCTCTGGAGTTGCCCTGAAGGAATGCCTTTTAACCATGTTGGATGGTGATTGCTTGTCATCGGGATATAATTGTTGTTGTCTGTAGGTTTCGTATAATTTTTTGTATGTAATTTCCCCTCTTTTACATAAATACATAGATCCAGAAACTGTACCTCGGTGTCACTAATGTTAAAGGTAAGTTTTATATTATGGTTGTTATGATTAAGAATATTGCAAAATTCCTCCAACATTGACCGATTACCTCTCCACACAAACATAATATCATCTATGTACCTTTTCCAAACTTTAATTTGTTCTCGGTATATGTTGTTTGTCAAGATATTATGATCTTCCCACCAGCCCATGAGCATGTTCGCATAAGCTGGTGCAAACTTAGTTCCCATAGCGGTACCTGTTGTTTGTTGATAGTACCGCTCTTTGAACCAGAAAAAATTATTGTTTAGGATAAATTCTATGGCATCTTTCAGGAAATCTATTTTGTTTTGGTCCAAACCTGCTTTTGTAAGATGGTATTCGACCGCTGTGATTCCTGTTTGATGGTTGATTATGGAGTACAAAGAAGTGATGTCTGCTGTTACCAAGAGGTCATCTTTTTCCCATACTATCTGAGTAATACAGTTGATGGTATCTATGGTATCTTTCAAATAAGACTTGATCTTGATTACCTCTGGTTGAAGAGCATGGTCCACAAACTCCGAGAGGTTCGCTGTCACTGAATTTGTGCCTGCTACAATAGGACGTCCGGGGGGTTCTTTATTGTTCTTATGTATTTTGGGAAGTATATAGAAAACTGGGAGTGACGGATTGGAGTTATATATAAATTTTGCTTCTTTTTCAGTGATGGAATTATTTTCTTGATGTTTTGTTAACATTAGTTGTAGGTTTTTCTCTATTTTTGTAGTTGGATTACTCCTAAGGAGGATATAGGTGTTTCTGTCATTCAATTGTCGCAAAGCTTCCTTTTCATAATCATTTTTGTTCAAAAGGAAGCCTCAGCCAGGTATTCAAATAAACCTTTTTTATATTAAAAATCCCCTTTCATATCAAAAATCCCCTGAGAGTGTATCCAGAATTATATATACAGAATCCTGTCTCTTTTTTTGATACATAGTATCGTCATGACAACGTCTATCACGGCAACATGGCCGTGCGTGTCACCATTTAGGGAAGTAATGATATATCAAATAAAATGGCGGTGCGTGTCACCGTCCTACGAGTTAGAAGAATGCCTCTGACACTAACCAATATGGCCGTGCGTTCCACGGCGCGCTCCGATGTTATTTCCGGGTATACACATACCGGAAGCGGTGTAAACATGTAAAGCTCGCATCAGAGCATAGACGCAAATACCCCCGCACTACACAGGCATCTACTATACCATACTGGGTAAGAGCCCCCGTGGGGCAGGCGAGATACAGGTTACAGGGCGGTATGCCCATAGATGGACTTCCGGTCCTCATTTCCGGTGATCTAATTGATGTGTTTGTTCAGATCATGAGTTTATGTGTTTTTTAAGATATATGTATATTCATGGAATATGTCCATCTGTAGCATTTATTATGTTTTATGAATTTGATGTATTATGAAAGAGTTGCTAACCTCCCACACCCACCTGTGACAAGGGGGAAGGGGAGGAGACCTAGGGTATTTAAACCCTGTTTGGATTCACATACAGCACCACCTTGATAAAGACCTGAGGGTCGAAACGCGTCGGTGCGGTGCTGCTGTTTTTAAGGTATATCCAGTATATGTTCTTTGTGAGAGACCCTTGGTATTGGTGAGCATTCCCGGGTATATAACATCTTTTTGTGACTCCCGAACCTGGGCCTTAGAACAATCCATAACAACTGGTATACAATTTTTAATACTTCGGAAATCATTTTTATGTATATATGAATTTACCTTTTTTTACAATAAAACTATGTGAAAAATTTACTGGAGGTGTGTCCGTGGTTAAAGATACCTTGATGGGAGGATCCCCATATAGCTTAAAGTAAGCATACAAGTAAGAATACCTATCATAAAGATACCCTGATGTGTGTTGAAAGCCCCTGATATATGTAAGCATACATGTACGCCAGCTTATATACAAATCAGACAACACGTGGTGAACCCTTAAAGATAGAACAACACTGGAAAGAAGGAGGGAATTCTGAGTGACCCTAAAGACCCCAAAAACTATAACTGTATTGAGAAACAGGACTACACATTGTGTTTTTCTCATTTGTGTTTTTTTTGCATATACCCGTCTGAAAGAAAATAGAGAACTTTTTTGTGGACTCTGGAGACGTGAGCATCAGCTCCTAACAGTGGGCGCTTTTCCTGTCTTTTGTATTTACTGTTTATTTATTACCCAGGAAAGGTAACCCCTGGGCAGGTTCCACGGCGCGCTCCAATGTTATTTCCGGGTATACACATACCGGAAGCGGTGTAATCACGTAAAGCTCGCATCAGAGCATAGACGCAAATACCCCCGCACTACACAGGCATCTACTATACCATACTGGGTAAGAGCCCCCGTGGGGCAGGCGAGATACAGGTTACAGGACGGTATGCCCATAGATGGACTTCCGGTCCTCATTTCCGGTGATCTAATTGATGTGTTTGTTCAGATCATGAGTTTATGTGTTTTTTAAGATATATGTATATTCATGGAATATGTCCATCTGTAGCATTTATTATTACACCGATGTTTTATGAATTTGATGTATTATGAAAGAGTTGCTAACCTCCCACACCCACCTGTGACAAGGGGGAAGGGGAGGAGACCTAGGGTATTTAAACCCTGTTTGGATTCACATACAGCACCACCTTGATAAAGACCTGAGGGTCGAAACGCGTCGGTGCGGTGCTGCTGTTTTTAAGGTATATCCAGTATATGTTCTTTGTGAGAGACCCTTGGTATTGGTGAGCATTCCCGGGTATATAACATCTTTTTGTGACTCCCGAACCTGGGCCTTAGAACAATCCATAACAACTGGTATACAATTTTTAATACTTCGGAAATCATTTTTATGTATATATGAATTTACCTTTTTTACAATAAAACTATGTGAAAAATTTACTGGAGGTGTGTCCGTGGTTAAAGATACCTTGATGTGAGGATCCCCATATAGCTTAAAGTAAGCATACAAGTAAGAATACCTATCATAAAGATACCCTGATGTGTGTTGAAAGCCCCTGATATATGTAAGCATACATGTATGCCAGCTTATATACAAATCAGACAACACGTGGTGAACCCTTAAAGATAGAACAACACTGGAAAGGAGGGAATTCTGAGTGACCCTAAAGACCCCCAAAAACTATAACTGTATTGAGAAACAGGACTACACATTGTGTTTTTCTCATTTGTGTTTTTTTGCATATACCCGTCTGGAGGAAAATAGAGAACTTTTTTGTGGACTCTGGAGACGTGAGCATCAGCTCCTAACAGTGGGCGCTTTTCCTGTCTTTTGTATTTACTGTTTATTTATTACCCAGGGAAGGTAACCCCTGGGCAGGTTAGTGCTGCCCTTTTCAGCGCCATTGGTTTTATTACACTTTATTGTATAGCAGTGGTGCAGCGTCCAGCAGAGCGTCCAAATAGTTATGTGGTGCAGTCTAACAATGCCTTGTATGAGCACAACTGCCGGCACCTGCTGAGTGTGGCTGAAGAGGACTCTGCACAGCCGGGTCCATCAGTAACTGGCACTGCTGCAACCAATGCTAGTGATGATTCACATCATTTGGACGATCCCATCCCAGAGACCTTACCAGTGGCAGAGCCCTCCCAAACTGTCGAGGACAATCCCATGGGTTCAGAGCACACCATCACCAGGTCCGGGGGGTGTCCAAGCCCAAGCCCAGATTCCAGGACTTTATTGTTTACGTCTTTTCGTGCATCTTCATATTTATCCTTGTTGAATTTGATATGTCCATGCATGTTGTGTCCTTCCAGTTAAAAGGGGGGATGTAGATGCATGTGGTGCATCTTGGTCTTTGTAGTCCACAAGTATTGACATCACTTCCGGTCACATGGCTGGCTGGGCAGTCAGTGATAGCCGGAGCTGGAATAAAGACGCACCTGATTCAAG
Organism: Crinia signifera; assembly: GCF_055691185.1. NCBI lineage: Eukaryota > Metazoa > Chordata > Amphibia > Anura > Myobatrachidae > Crinia > Crinia signifera. Next base: position 254,881,974 of record NC_139220.1, on the reverse strand, counting down.
CTGCACAGGTGTCCGTGAGTTTCTTGATGCGCACACATCTACACCACCCGCCGCTGTCTTCTGTGTCCTGACTCCTGCGCCGCCCACCCGTGGCTCACAATATTGGTCATATGAGCTACGGCTGGGCGGCGCAGGCGTCAGGACACTCACTCCCTCCTCCCTCTGCACACACTCTCAAGAGTGTACATATTCCGTCACACGCTAGTGCTGCACTGCTTCCTGAAATAAATAAAAAAGGTATATGTAATAATCATTGCCTGGGTTGTGGGTGGAGGTGGTGGCCTGCTGAGAGCCTGCTACAAATTACGGGAGGGAGGATGTAGGGGAGGGGCGGGGTTCGGGAAACATGAAACATGCCCTTTATCTGGGCACCATGACACCTAGCTACACTGCTGAAAATATAGGACGCCCACAAATGGCGTATTTCTCCTTTTTAACCCTTTGAGTGCCAACATCGTTGTGAGAGATGCACAAAATATCTGCTCGAAATGCCTCACATTTGTTATATAAATTCAAATAAAAATACGTGTAAAATAAGATTATATTTGATATATAAGGTAAACATTACAGGCCATTTTGATGAGTAAAAAAAGTTTGCTTTGCAGTTTTCACACCTATTTCGATAAATTCCCTTGGCACTCAAAGGGTTAAGAACCTTTCACAAGCCCCTTTACTTGCTGTTCAGTTTTTTCCTGCGTATCGCAGAGAGTCTGATCAGTGATATTTGGTATGTGTTAACCTCTGTCACACTATTGCATTGCATTGTAGAACTTCCTTTCATTTGTGACAGTGTGGATAAAATAACTTACTGCAATAGGAAATGATCTCTGCTTCTTATGTGTTCTAGGATATGTCGGTGCTTTAATCTAACACCAGGTTTGCTGCTTTTCCCCCCATTTCTCAATGTGAACACATTCCTTACGGCGGAGTTGAATTCCGCTGAAACAAATGGAAGGAAGCTGATATCCAAATGGGACACTCCAATTTCCAAGGGAACGCTCTGTTAGATGGAGGAGGAGGTTGTTTACCAGTTCTCGCCTGTTTAAGATGGACTTAGCGATGTCTGGAATCCCCCTCACACACCAGGCAGCGCTTCTAAATTTACCCTCCGTGTGATTGTATGGTACCTCATGTTCTGTTGCCGTTAGGCTCCATACACTACTTCAGTCTGTATCTTACTTGTAACTCTCCCTGCTTCCCTGGCTTAATAATGTATGAGACATACATCCTTTGATTTGAAATAATGATAATAGTAATAATAATATTAATATATATATATATATAAATAAAATTTACTAGTATTCTATCTATCTATAAATTGTTAATGGTTATTCTTAATTACTAGGTTTCCCCTGCGGGGACTGATGTTTTGATAATGGGCATGCATATATGCTGGGTGTGAGCGGGCATGGTGAACTGTTAGTTCGCCACCCCGTTTGCACCCACCAGTGCGGATGGAAGGGGGGTGGGGTTGAGTGGCAGCAGCGAAGGGACACGCCCATTGAAACACCCAGCGTTTCATGGGTGTTCCCATGGAAACATTGGGTGTTGCCATGGAAATTAGGCCGTGACGCAGCTGCCGGGGGCGGGAAGCTGACAGCCCTGTTCCTGTACAGGGAACACGCTAAACTAACGCACCTGAGAGTTTTGCGAGTACGCTACGATTGCAGCCACCAGCGAATAATTTGGTCCTCCCAAGGCTGCGAATAGATGGTTATGGAAAACATCCATTTGCAGACGTGCAAAATTTGCATCGCTGCGTATGAACCAAACCCCACTGTTTATTATGATGAGCGCAGAGCCTCTGTGATTTTTATTTGTTAGTCTAAATAATACATTTCAATAAAATTATATAATTTGCTGTGAAACTATTTCAGCCTTTTCAGACATTTTCTTAAATTTATTTTTAAATCTAAACAGATCAGTAAGTACACCAGGTGTTCCCAAACTGTGTACCTAGGCACCATGGGGTGCCAAGAGACACTTGTAGGGGTGCCTCAGGCTGGGTGGGTGGGGGGTCCAAGAACAAATAAAAATGGTTTATGGTCAAAGTAATAGGCAAAACCTGTGCTGGAGGCTGCCATATAAAACGTATCTGGACAATTGGAACCACAACTATATCCAACAGCACATAACTAAAACTAATGGGGCCTACACACAGGGCAATATCAGGGCATTTTCTAAGGGATCTGACTAGACTAGAAAATGCCCCTCATTGCTCCGTGTGAAGGGCAGGGTTGCCTACCCTCCCGTAATGGCTGAAAATCGGGTCCCCCTCCCGCCCCCTGTTCGTGGCTACCTTCCCCCGTACCACGCCGTTTAAATAACGGGATATACCGATCTCCGATTAGGGGACGGGGTTAAAGTGGTAGAATCGCGCCATGTTAGCCCCACCTCCTCCAGGGTGATTGGCAAATTGTGTAATTTCCATAATGGGGGTGTCACGCTCAAGACCCGCCCCGACCTCCTGCTGCAAGTCTCCTCTCCGGGCTTCTCCCGGAGAGGAAATTTTAAAAGTGGGCAACCCTGGTGTAGGGGCCCTAGCAATTAATATCCTGCATCCTGAATAAATCTAGTGAGATCACCGGTCAGGGCCAGTGTTCTCACCGGAGAACACTGGCCCCGACAGATCGCTCAGCATACAGCGCTGACACATTGCTGTGCCGTCCTGTGCGCTGAGCAATCTTGCTGAGCGATTCGCTCAGCAGTGTCGCCCCGTGTGTAGGCCCCTTAAGGGTGACAGTACTTGATGTATTATATATATTTTTTATTTATCAATAAAATAAATCTTTTGGCCCAGGGTTACCATGATTCATGAAAGTTTGGGAACCACTGGATTACACTCAGGAGTATTCCTCAGGAGGTAATGATATTGAAGAACGTACTGTATTTAACGTAGAATGTAATTTTGTAGATCTCTGCTGCCCGGTTGGCAATTTTCAGTCGTCTGATTTACAAAGTTTGGTGGCCCTATCAACCCAGCACTACTTGCATATTACCCAGCACAGTGGACCCTCCAACGAGTACTTTTCCTGTCCAGATGGAGAGAAGGCAAGTTTATGGAATATAGGTTCAATATAAGAAATGTTTGTCACTGTGTATCTAATAAAGCTGTGTTATTTGACTTGCAACCTGTACTGATCTGGCATGCTGCTTATACCTGCAAATTACTTTAATGGATTTCCATTCAATGCAGAGTAACTAATGGCTTTCAGACTGAATTTTCATGGCTACAGTTTCTGCTGCTTCTCTGTTACCGATCTCTATATCTAATTTCCAGTTGTGCAACTTAAAAGTGAATGTGTAAAAAGGCCCACCCAAAGTCTTCAGTCTCTATAAGAGGAGAAACCCAATTTGAACCTAGTTTTTTTTTTACCCGTTTTAGACTCTCCCACATCTCTTGCATGTTTTCAATGCTTTAACTATGTTTTGCTGAGATACCCTTTCTAAACTGAGCAGGAATTCTTATGAAGCGATAGCTGTTCTGCATGCTTCTAGCAGCAGAGGTTTCCAAATCAATATTTCATTCGAGTGCCCTCTGCTGGAAGTAACTGATACTGCAGATTCAGGGTTCTCATTTCAGGCAATTCTTAATGAAGATGTCGCATCAGCAGATGTATTAAACCTGGCGAAGAGATAAACAAGAAAAAGTGGAAGGAGTTAACGCACCAGCCAATCAACTTCCAACTGTCATATTTCAAACACTGCTGATTGGCTGGTGGGTTATCTCCTTCCACTTTTTCTCCACTTTATCTCCAGTTTATCTCTTCGCCAGGCTTAATATATCTGCCCCCATGTGTCAAATTCATCTTTTAACGCTGCGTGAGTCTGCTGACGTATGGTATGATTTTATCAGCACTAGCTTTAAACACTAAACCATTGAATAGTTATATTTTTAATAGTATGACTAATTTGAGTACATCTAATAAATTCTAAGATAATCCCAAACGTTGCTTTGACATCCTTGTAAATATATGTACCCGTACAACAAGTAAATACAGCACTATTCAGAGTAAATCTGAGTATTCTCTGGGGCAAAACGAGAGCATTTGTAAAAGGCGGCCTAGGTGTCAGTGAGACGGAGGGGAGACCTCGTTTTCCTGACTTTTGTTTGTTTTATAGTAAGTAGGTGGGTAGTTCTAATGGAGCATTTTCCGAACAGTGGTCCCAAGCTTACTAAGTACCCGGCTCTCACAGGCCTGGTGAATTAAGGAGAGACCATTTGAATTTCGGTGTGGTCACTTCTGTGTTGGGGACATCCGATAGTTATTTTAGCTCCACACCAGTTGACAACCAGCACAGCTGTAATAAATTTAGGGGGAAATGCACTAAAGGGAAATTGCAGTAAAAAACCCATTATCTGTTTTTTTTTTAACCGCATTTGACCATGCACTAAAACCCAATTGCTGAGTTTTCGTGGTATAATGTCAGAAATAGCTGCCGTTTCTCTACAGAAGCCTATGGACTTCTCTTCGCTGCAGTGTTTATACATCCCATCACAGATCCCTCCCAGCATGCCCCGTGGTCGCCACTGTCACTCCACGCATGCACAGAAGGATTCCCGGGTCTCAGACCTATAGTCCAGTGCTGGAACCACTTTGGAAAGGACTCCTAATCACATATGTTAGTGCATATGCAATTATCAACAATGCTGTAACCGGAGAATGCCGGCGATGTGGGGCAGCGGATGTTAGTGCATCTCCCCCTTATTTATTACACAAACAGGGCATATGCATTAACGGTTGAAGAGAGATAAAGTAGCAGCCAATCGGCTCATAGCTGCTATATTACGGGCTATGGTGTCATTCCAATTAGTAATCTTGCAGGTGCGAGCCATTGCGGCAGTGGCCGCAGTGTACAGTGGCCCAAATTGCAGAATTTGTGTTAAGATTCCGCAAAGCTAACTGGATTGTTTAATTAATATTCATGAAATAAGGTTTAGCTGACATACTTTTGAAAACTAGCCTACTTTTTAAAACTAGTTTCAGGGAGATTATAGTTGGCAGTAGAATTTTGCAAAGCAACCCATTTAGAGGGCGTGTCATGCTCTACCTACAGGGTGTGTCTAGTTCCATACATGGAGAGATTGTAAAAAGAGATTGTGCACGCTGCACCTAGAAGCGTGGCTGTGTACTGCTACATCTGAGGGGAATCTTTTAAAATGACTTATATACAAATGTAGATGATCCCCAAAGCAGTTAGTAAAAGCTACTATACTTGGTAAAGTGCTGGGAAATGATGCTGATGATTCAATGTAAATGTATTGGTCTCTCATTCCTTTTTTCCCCAAAAATGTAACAGTGTAATGTGGGCTAGGTGAAAGGAGAGGGAGATTGCTGCTATTTCAGGGAGTCTCTTGCAGAATGCAGGAGGGTAGGCAACTATGCAGCAGCAACTTGTCCACTTTATGTTTCAAGTATGTTTGATTCATCTCCTCTTTGATTCCTGCCAGTTTTAAAGCAGCCTTAATACATTGGCACTTGAACAAAACAAGGAGGCAGACTCCCCAAAATCACTCCCGATTCCGGCATTCCACAGTCTGTTACATTTCCATAGTCTATAAACAGGCCATTTTTGGGTCAAGTATGGTATTGACATATTCTCAGTATAGTGGGGGCGGGGATGCGGGAAACTTAAAAATAGGCCAATCCTCAAAAATTTGCAGTTTTCTGAGCGCTTATGCACCATGTAATAGTTTCTGGGGCACGGATGTGCTGGGCAATACCATCTACAGATGGCCTTGTACAATACAGGTCTTTAGACTTCTATTGCACTGTACCTCTGAGAGGAATCCAATTGGACCCCTTCCAGCACCTCCCTCGGACGCCAGGTCATAAACAGTGAAATCATATCATCGCAAAGGATGGCTCTTATTGTAAGACCTGTCCTTACAGATATTCTTTGTACATATGGCATTAGTAAACACCTACTGTATATGCATGGGTAGAGTGGGCAAATGCATCGCAAGCAAAAGTGCAATGTTTGATGCATCCCGCCCTCTATGTATGTTTATTGGGGTGTGTGTGTGTGTGTGTGTGTGTGTGTGTGTGTGGAATAGATGTTCCTGTAGTTTTGCTTCTTCAGAAGCAACAACTTTTAACAACTTTTCCTTTATTTATGTTGAACATGAACTTTCTCTAGAACCAGGAATACTGTATACTGCGCTGTCTTGCAGAGCAGCTTAATTATATATAGTAGTATACTGTATTTATGGAAAAGTGAGCGCTATTTTTGTTGAAGGGGTAGTGGGGGGAAATTTTAATAAAGTGAAGAGACACCTGCCTGGGGTTGGAATGTGGGTAATAATATAATAATAATTGACAGATTATAGTAAAGCTATTTGCTCTTACCCACATTCCAATCCCAGGCAGGTGTCTCTTCCCTTTATTAAAATCCCCCCCCCCCCCACTATGAACTTTCTATAGAATGAAAATTTTAATATCAAATTTTATAGAAATAAATCTTAACGTTATTTGGACCCACAGAGTCCATAAAATGAATGTGCGATATGTGGGTGTGGTTTGAAGGATCGACAGCTCAACAGTCAGTAGGTCAACACCAGCTGGTTGACAGGGTTAAAATGTCAACATTTAAATTACCAACATGGACTTAGGTCCACAGGGTCAAAAGGTCAAAATGCAAATGATCAACACAGAAAAAAGTTGACACTCTTTTTTATTCTAACCCTCCCCCTCATGGCTAGCGCTAACCATCCCTCTCCACAGCCTAACACTAAGTGTCTACCACTAACCAATTCCTCCAGCAGCCCAACCCTAACCCATACCTTTAAAAATCATGAAGAGTCGTGACCTTTTATTTATTTATTGCTGACCTTCTTGAAAATGACAACCTTTTGAATAAGTCAACCATTTCAATCTCTATTGACTGTGAAGCATCTGGTGACAATCTATTTATTGCGACCAACCTGGTGTCGTCCTATTAACTTTTTAGCTTCTATCTGGAAACCACGGAAAACGACAATCTCATTCACAATTTATCAGGCAAATAGACTCACAAAAACACTTTCTCCTCTTGCAGATACGGGTAGATGGAACCTGTGTTCTTTGTGTGCCGCTGTACTGTGACGAAGACTCTCAGAAAATGCTGCTTTTAGTAAACCCGAAGAAGAAAGACTTGGGTGGGGACTTACTTTTGCTATCTGCTGGCTTAGTGTATATGCCTGTGGCTCAGGTCAGTGAACCCCGTTTGCAAAGCTCACTGGATGAACATCACAAACCCCTAGTTTTGCACTGGTTATCCTAACTGCTCTGCCAAATGCACTGCAAGGGAGACACCTATGAGCAGCACAAACTGTCTTTGAAGATGGATCCACAAACTACAACTACCTGTTTTTATTTCTTCTGCCATTTTTATGAATTTATTTATTTATTAACCATACATTTGGCAAAGTACTAAATCAGAGGGAGATGCACTAAGCCTTGGAAAGTTATAAAGTGGAGATAAACTGTCAATCAGCTCCTAACTCTAATTGTTGTACCATGACAGTTAGGTGCTAACTGTCTGGCACTTTATCACTCGCCAAGGCTTAGTTCATCTGCTGCAGTAGGAGACCTGATTTCCATGAGCCCATAGTGAGGTCAAAATGAAAGACATTTTGCAGAGTGAAATTGCGCACGCCTTACAACATGGTAAGGAACATCCCTAATATTGCACCCACTCCACTAATATTAGATATTTGTAATCTTCTTATATTTTTAGATATTTTTCTTTTAGCTTTTCTTTAAAACTACCCTGCACTTTGGAAGAAATGCCCATATTCCGGTGAATATATCCTATTGGCCAATGGAGGCATTTCTTCCCTGCTGCTATCTTGCTCAGAAGCCAATAAGCTTTGCCAGAAATCTAGGTGCACCAGTGTATGATGTCACCAGATAAGGATTTGCACTGTGCCTAGTACATGCTCTCCGAATCAGGCCCAGTGTGTGGATGTTTCAATGAAGACTGTGGGTGACATTTAATGAGATGCGAAAATGTGATTTTTGTGTTTTATCCACAAAAACGTCTGAAATCGCATTTTCCCAAATTTGCATATTTAATGAGAAAAAAACGGAAAAAAAACTGCGATTTTGCAGCAAAATTGCACATTCCGAAAGTGCGATTTTTAGTCGCACCGGAATTCGCATCCAGATGTTTTCCAATTGAAAAGTATACATTCGCATATTTAATGAGATGCAAATTCGGGAAACTGTGTCTAAAAATCGCCAAACATGTAGAACAGGTTCTCGTATGTGAATTGGCCAGAACCCTGCACAGATCATTGAGATCTGTGCATGTTCCTGTGTAAAAAAATAAAAAAATAAATAAAAAAAAGTGATTTAAGCATAACCAGCCCCGGGCTGATTGAGCCGGACCTGGTTCCAAAAATACGGGGCACAAAAAGCATAGGGGTCCTCCATATTTCTGAAACCAGCCCCGGACTCTTGGACCGGTCCTGGTTCCAAAAATACGGGGGACAAAAAAGCTTAGGGTCCCCCATATTTTGAAATCAGCACCGGGCTCCAACAGCCCACAGTGTCATGCCACAGCCGGGGGGTACAGCCGGGGGACACTACTGGCATTTGTATTTCTCCTGCATAAAGCAATGTTAGGTATGTGAGATTTAACCCTATCAGGCCGGCGTTCACTGGCCACGGACGCCGGTGAAAGCCCCAGGCTTCAGTCTGAATCCCAGTGGGTGACCCCTTTTTTGGGGGGTCCCCACTCCTCCAGGTACCCCGTCCAAGGCTGACCAACCACGGTGCTCATGTTTCAGCCGGGAGACCTTATATAAAAAGTGTCCCCCGGCTGTGGCATGACACCGCGGGCTGTTGGAGCCCGGTGCTGGTTTCAAAATATGGGGGACCCCCAGATTTTTTGTCCCCCGTATTTTTGGAACCAGGACGGTCCAAGAGTCTGGGGCTTGTTTCAGAAATACGGGGGACCCCTATGCTTTTTGTCCCCCGTATTTTTGGAACCAGGTCCGGCTAAATGAGCCCGGGGCTGGTTATGCTCACGAGGGGGGACCTCCCGCTGTTGTTTTTTTTTTTTTTTTTTATTAACACAAATTCGCACATTTTCATGCCTAAAATTCGCCCATTATCGCACTTAATCACACTTTTCCCCCCGGAATACGCACCTCATTAAATATGCGAATTCGCTGCAAAAAAAATGCGATTTTGAAAAGTGCGATAACGGGCAATTTTGAAAGTGCGAAAAAAATCACATTCTATTAAATGTCAACCCGTAAGTCATTAAACTTGTTAAACCCTTTATGTGCTGAAACGCTTCAAAAGTGTCAAATCTCTTAACTTTTTCCCTTGTAACTGTCCAATCTTCCTATATCTTCTCAGTTCTCGCAGTGTATTTGGATGACAAGTGGTGGGGCGTTGATGACATCTTGCAGTCCTGTGTTCCAGTCCAAGAAGGTCTGAAGCAGGTAAGTGTTAAATCAGTAGCTTCCAATAATGAAACTAGACTTGTATTAAACTATACCCCTTACATGGATGTGTGGCCTAATTCAGAGATGGACCCTGTCACATCGCCGATCCATCTTTGGCTGTAGCAGTAGTGTGTGGAAATTTAAGTGCATCAGTAGGCGTCATGTGTAAATAAACACCTCCTCCCTACTTCTAGGATCCTAAGGTGCAGCAACAAATCACTGCAAACCCATGGACCATATGACTAAGGGGTCGATCCTATTAGCACCGAAGGGTGCGAGGTGCTATTTGGGTTCCGTTTAAACGCTGAAAACAGCATCCAAATGAAGCCAATCTTGCATCCTTCGTTGTTCCCAATTCTCTTAAAATTGCTTGCACCCCTATGAAGATGCAAGCACTTTTAAGCAAATCCAGTCTGCCATAAAAGTGCGCATGCGAGGGGGCGAACATACGCATGCCTAGCAAAGAGGTCTGAATCAAGCCCCTAAGTGCAGCCTATGGCTCCAGCCACTGCTACAAGCCCCATGGTAATCAGTGCGGCTAATTGAATCTGACGCCCACATATAATGAGATGGGCATTTTGTAGGATGACGCAACATTTATTAGAACGCAACCTACTAATCACTAGGCTAGCGTGACGCTGAGGCATGACACACTCCAGCAATGTTTCTCGTCAATAATTGCATTGTCATAAAAATGACTCAAGTGCGCAAATTGGCTTGCCTGCGTTGTATATAGGCATAGGATACTTTTTAATACACTTTGCTTTATACTCATTAACAGCTGCCAGCTCAGAAATGCAATTGATCTCCAGAAGTGAAAGCATCATAGCCTTCTTATGTATCCTTAATTTAGCGGTTACATGACTCACTATGACTGATCAGGCTTTCCTAATGTTATTTCACTTAAATTTGAGAAATTTCCAGAGATCCTGACTCACAGATAAATCTGTACGTTAGATGTGGCACTAAAGTGAGAACTGGTCTTGTCAGCTGCTTGTGATTCATTAGAATTTGACACATCCTCTTAGTAATCATGTTTGTCATTCCACAGGTCCAGACATTTGGAGAGAGGATTGTCCTCTTTGTCCTCAACTGCTTGGTGTGTGGGTTTGTCCAGGGCAGTGCCTCGGAGAACGGGGTCTGCTTCCTTCCACACACTGCAGGAGAGCTGGCCAAGATCCTGTGGCATCAAGGAGAGGCTTTGGCATTTTATACATACAAAAAGAAAGGTGAATGCCCAAATTGTCACTTTATCCAAATCTAATTTTCCTTCAACTCTAGTGGGCACAAATACCTCAGTTGTGTCATGTGTGACTGCTTAACGGGATATGCCAGTGGGAAAAGCCGGTGATGGAAAGCAATTGATGTGCAAAATATACAAGTCTAGAAATAAATGCAACATATTGCATTCGTATAATTATATTACGCGTTTTAAAATATTACTTTAAATATTTGAAATTGGAAAGGTATGAGATGTATTATTTGGGAAAGGCAAAAAGTTCAGTATCAAAGTAAATGAGGACAAATCATATGTTATGGAAGTTTCCAGCACTAGTTCGGGGCATGTGTATAGTGCAGGAGCCGAGACAACACAAGTAGTCATTAAAACCTGGAAAAAATGGTTTACATATCTCACTTGATACCCAGTAAATGTGAGAAAATAGGTCTGTTCTTTATTGTAGGTGTACCCAAAGCCATGCTGGCTCCTCCACCTTAGCATTGCAAATATACAATTAGAAGCAGGAGTGCCCATTTATCAACACATTTTAGCTAATTAAAACTCATGGCATATGATAAATGGGGCTCCTGCCAGTCAGCTCCAGTCATGTGTTTAATAAAAAACAGTTGGTAGCTGATTGGCTGGAGCAACATACACAAGCAGTTTTAAGTAGCTTAAACTTGTTGATAAATGCACTCCCAGAGCACAATATGGCTCAGCGACCTTATTGCACTGTGTGTACACAGCTTAAGTCTCCAGTCTGTCACATGTGAGGAGGTGTAACCTGAGGTAGATGTATGAAGCAGTGATAAGGAAGGGGAAGTGGCCCATGGCAACCAATCAGCTGCTCTGTATAATTTTATAGTATGCAAATTATAGATGTTACTTCAGTGCTGATTGGTTGTCATGGGCCACTTCTCCTCTGGCTCACTTCTCCCTTATCACTGTTTCATACATCTACCCCACTGTGTTTGTGTGTGTTTGTGTATCCAAGCATTACCATTATGGAAAAGATTATTTATAGGGACAAGTGTTGTGTGATAGCTCATACTTTGGTACCCTCTGCAACTATAAATACTGTTTATATTGTATATAGTTACTTGGCTCTAACTATTCATCTTCCCACTCCATTTCTTCTGTTGCTATGTTTGGTGTTCTCACACTTGGGTCTAATAGAGCTGCTATTGCACTGTACGCCCGTCTCTGAAGTCCTAAATTGACCCCTGCCAAACATTAGATACTTAAAATGATATTGTAACACAAAATAAAAAGACTTCGCTTTCTCGCTAGCCAATGAAACCCTATTCCTGTAGATCTGTGCCAGTACTAAATGATATTTAAGTGACCCCTGTTGTCCAATAATGACATGTTTACCCTCAGTCCGAGATGTCAGCTTGCAAAACATTGTTTGTGAGCTGCCTGTGCTGCATTCCTGCATGGTGGTGTCAGTGTTTTTAACAAACAGGGTCTTTATTTGGCAGCAAGGTCTCCTCTGGCTTCCCCTGTGCCAAGGCCAGCATTAAAGCAGCAGAAATAATTACCTCCTGTTGACTGTCTCATCAGATCGAGGTTATGATATCTAATGTGTGTTTTTATAATATACACAGTCTACTAAATAGCTCAACCGTACAGTACACAATCTGGTAGCCTGTTCCATCCTAACTAGCCCTATCCCTGGCATTGCAACTACATGACATTAGAGAAGAGGATCTCAACCTTGGTCCTCAGGACCCCACACAAAGTGCATGTTTTCCAGGTCTCCACATACAATCACAAGTGTGTCAGTGAATAATGAGTGCACCTGCCTGGTGACCTGGAAAACGTGAACTGTTGGGGGATCATCAGGACCAAGGTTGAGAACCACTGCTTTAGAGAGTTAATAGTCACCCTCCTCCACCTATCCTTTCCTATATGATTTTTTATTAAGGTATTACTCACAAAGTCGTACTTGTTCCCATGAGATATGTGAAGGGTTAAGAAAACTACAACATAAGTCAACTTATTATACATAATACCAATGTTTTAGTAGGAACATAAATGGATTAACTGTATACATGTTAAGCCAAGTGCTAAATAGCCAAGTGCTAAATTACTTAGCCACACTTGCTGTCCCGTAGATGGTATTGCTGATCCTGTGCCGGTTTAATACTGGAGGGGGGACCCCTTCTTTGGGGTGGGGGGGGGGTCCCCACTCCACTCCACCAGGGTCCCTGCTTAGGCTGACCAGCCACGGGTTAATGTTTTGGCCAGAGGGACTTGTATAAAAAGTCTCCCCCCGGCTGTGGCATTAGCCCGCTGGCTGTTTGGGCCATGTGCTGGTTATCAAAATAAGGGGGACCTCTAGTCATTTTGTCCCCCGTATTTTGGGAACCTTAAGCCTGGTGCTGGTTTTAGAAATCCGGGAGAACCCCAACAGTTTTGGCACCTCAATTTCTAAAACCAGAACCGGCTCTTTGAGCCCGTGGCCGGTTCTAGCCATGGGGGGGGGGGGGGGGGGGGGGAGACCCCATGCCATTTTTTTCAAATATTTAATTTATTCTATTTTTTTACACTAAAAGCCTGCATGGATCTGAGTGATCCATGCAGGCTTCACTCAAATATGACCCAAAACATGGTCTATTTGAAATTCGTATTTACTAGTGATTCGTATTCGTATTGTCCAGTGCGAATCATTGGTAAATTTGTCGGTCCCATTGAAAAGAATAGGCTTTAGAGGCTGTGTTCGATCGATGGTGTACTCATTCGTATTTTTTAGACGTTCTAAAAAATACTAATGGCAAAAATACGAATCGTTCGCATTTGTACGTTGATAAATTTGACGATGTATGAAATAAAGTACTTAGGTATTTCACATCAATTGGGTACATATAAGACCATTTGTCCCCATTCAATCTTAGAAAATTTCCCCCTAAGAATCCTTTTCTGTTCAGTTTCATGCTCATCATTATTTTAATCCACTGGATAATGCTCAGTTCTGAATATGCAACTGTGCTCACTGGATGCCAGGCGTATCATAGCAGTACACTTGTGTAATCCGATCCAATGGCATATAATCCAATACTAAATAATAAAGTGCACCTGGAGCTAATTGCCATGATACATAAAGTACCACTTACATAGAATGAAGAATGAATCAACTTCCACTCCTTTTATTCCAATATGAAAGGTATGACGCTGCTCCCTTGTCCTCCAACCTCATGGTAGGGTATGGTAGGGTATGTAGGGAAGTGGTAGTGATGCAAGCCTGCAAGGGTACATTTGGGCTCCCATGTTCAGACCTTGCTCCTCCTCTTGTTGTGCTGTGTCACGTCACGTGATTGTTATTTTCAGGGGTTATTTCTCCCACTAGGATTTAGACTCAATCATAGCGACATACCAAAATTCTAGTGCCGAGGCCTTTATAGAAAATATAGTTTTAATAATAAATAATTGATTGCACTCACATCTTACAAACATAGATATAAACAGGTCATACTCTTTGGACCCCAGCCTGGCTTGGATGGCACACCAGTTCACCGCACCAGAGTCCAGATGGAAACACAGTGACACATTCCTAGAAAATGTGCTTACCAACAGAGAGCATATATATCACCTGTAAGACGCTGGTTGGAGTCCAGATAAAGGGGTGTCACACAACATTATGTCACATGTGTGTGTAAATGAGCGCCAGGTATTGCACTTTACTTTTGTGGTTATTGACTATGGGGATTATTCAAACCTGATCGCTTGGCTGCTAATTTGCAGAGTAATTCAGTAATTTCAGGTAATCGCTACCCAACCACAGTGAAATCCCACGCTGTGCATGCCTGCTGATTGCTGTGCAAGGCTTGCGAATGGCTTTCAAAAGTTCTGCTGATCGGTGATTAGCAGCAAATCCATACGCAAGACTCTCACCATCAAATGATATTTCCATGTTGTGTAGCGTGTGTGTGGCCCAGGACTAATTCAGTGGGTGCAAAATAAGAAAAACTGATCAAGGCTGGAGTTGATGTCACAAATACTTCCCTTCAAACGCCTGGGCATGCCTGCCTTTTCCCTGACACTCCCAGAAAATGGGCGGTTACCATCCCCAAATGCCGGCTTCCTGTCTATCAGTTTGCATATGGCAAGTGATGAAACAATTTGCAGGATTTTTTTTCCAGGATGGACTACAAGTTGTACACATGCGCAATTATTTGAATATCGTCCAGCCTATGAATTTACAGCCATGCGATCTGGTCTGAATAACCCCCTATATTTTGAGGATACATGAGAAGTCCTTTTTACATGTACAAATGGCAGCTGTCACCATGTAACTGTGCATAATTTCAGTTAATTATTGTTCAATTTACAATAATAAATAATCAAAATGAGATAATACGGCGGAAAATATATAATGTTGTCATAGAGAAAATGCTTCCATTTGGGAGCAGATTCGCCCTAGGCGTTTATAGTTAGAGAGTTAGAGACAAATAGTGTTTAGAACAGAGCACCTGGTCATTAACAGACACTTGTACCAATAGTCTGGAACTAGCATGAAAGAGGTGCCGGGCTCCCTTTTGTAACCTGATACTTCCACATTAAACACTTTCAAAGGACTGTTTGTGACGCCACAAATACCGGTATTGCTATATTTAAAAAGTGTTTCCAGCAAATGTTGTTATTATTTCTTTCTGCAAGTCCAAATGTAATCTTGCCAAAGCATAACAAAGCATACAGGTTGAGAGGTTTTATATACATTTATTACAGACTTATTTATGCATTCACAATGCTGCAGATAGGCGGATTCATTCATTTAATGCATACCGAAAAAGTGTGAAACGTTATCCGATAATTAACTTTTTTTTTTTAAACTATTTATTGAAAGATTTTTGCAATAATACAAAATATAGACAATGGGAGGGAGGGTAGACAGAAGGAAAAGGGGGACATGGGTAATAGGAAGTGATACAATAGCAAAAAGTGTCAGTCAGATCATAATAACTTCAGATTATCACAGTGCAGAAAACATCATTCAATTTACTTTTAAAACAAGCTTAATATCTTATAAAAAGAGAGACCATCGAAAACCAAATGTTAGGGGTGGAGGGGCATTATGATAGGCTAGCCAGGGGGTCCAAGACGGTAAAAGCAATTGTCGTGGATGTGGACAATCCCAGAGGCCTCTGGTTACGTGGTATCCATAACAGGCATATGGGCTAAGTGAACCCATCTATGCGAGTATATATTATAGTTACAGAAGACAGCTTGGGAGAGGTGAGCTGCATAAAAATATAATGTATTAAAAAAACATATGTTAAAATATAAAAAATGGATAGCATCTTACCCCAAAGGGGGCAATTACTGTTACCCTGCCACCTACAACATCCTGCAGGCTCCAATTGCCCCTTTGGGGTAAGATGCTATCCATTTGATATATTTTAACATATGTTTTTTAATACATGTCTTCCATGTAAATACATTTTTAATTTCATCTAAGTGCCCAGGGTCCATCATAATTACCTCATCTTTACACTCTGACCTGGTCTGGGCGGACCAGAGAAGGGATCACCCCAGCAAGTCTTTTTGCCAGGATTTTCGCAAATATTTTTAAATCAGAGTTCAAAATAGCTGGCACACACCGTTGTTTTGGAATAACATCGATCTCTGCTCTTGTGGTGGCACTATCAAAGGGGGTGCCCGCTAAGACTGCGTTGAAGAAACTCTGCAGCACCTGGACCAGTACTCCACAAATTTTTTTTAGAATAGATAGCAGGTAAGCCACCTGGGCCAGGCACTGAAGAATTCATAGGGGACCTAGGCGGTTATTTTGGTTGATTCGCTCGGATGTGAATTTGCACTCTTGCGAGTCAAGCAGAACCCTGCAATTGGTGGTATGCCCACCCCCCCTCGCAGCATGTGTTCGCACGCAGGTCCTGCGAATGGATATTTAACCTAAACATCCATTCGCAGCCTGTGGCTGAACACCCACATTAATCGATGGTCGCCAACCATCAATGATGTGGAACATGCACGCATATCTAAGTGACTCTCTGCATATCTGTGATATCTAAGTGCACCCTGCGGAGGAAGTGGGCGGGCAGCTGACATCTGGGGATGTCAGCTGGCCGCCCCCGGCACCAACATCACAACCCGATTACCTCGAACGCCCAGCATTTACATGGGAATGCTGGGCATTCCCCTAGGTGCGAATATCCGCCACAGCTTTGGTTGCATGCACCTGGTGAACAGTCTGTTCACCTTAGCCGCACGCACCCTGTGTATTCACATGCGCAGAAATGCGGCTGCTCATGCGCCAAACATCTGTCCAGTGCGAACGAATGCCATCTGCAAATGGTCCAGAATAAGATCCCTAATCATGAGTTCAATTTCCTCAGCAGTGATGTCTGTATTCAAAAAAATGAAGTTGCATTTCGGAGAGGGCTGGAAGGGAACAACTAGAAAGAAACCTATCAATGTGTTGTTTTTGTAGAGCCAAATTGCCAAAGGTATGATAAAATTCTTTGAAACTCTCAGCAATCTTCACAGGGTCATAAGTTAGAGTTTGTTGGGAATCTTTGAGTTACAGGATTCTGTTTCTCGGTTTATGAGCTCGGAGGCGTGCTGCTAAAAGAGAATCTGCTTTATCGCCTTTAGTATGAAATTTAGGTTGTAGCCATTTCATTGTCTTGGCTGCCTTAGCAGAAAGGATCTGATATAATTGGCCCTTACGAGCTAAAAGCTTCCTGTAAGTGGAATGTTTAGGGAACTGCTGATGTTTACTCGTCAGTTTTTTTTTATCTGTTGTTCTAGGTGTTTATCTTTTAATTTTTGGGCTTTTGTCAGAGAAATAAAGTGACCCCTGTAGCTTTATGTGCTTCCTATATCATAGCTGGGGATATCTCATCAGAGGCATTTAGGGAGAACTCTTCCAGTACTTTACTAGTTTGATCAATAAAATATATATATATTTTTTAACAGAAGAGTAGAGTTTAATCTCCAACGAAATGTTGGGAGAGTTGTCTGAGTAGAGGCAATGGTAAGAGATACTGCTAAGTGATCAGACCACACAACTGAAGTAACCCAGTTTTTAGTAAGATCTAATACAGTGTTAGTGTCAATTAGAAAAAGGTCAGTTCTGGAGGGCAGTGCATGGGGAATCGAGTAATGGGTATATGTGCGTTCTTTGGGGAATAGGACTCTCCAGGCATCAAAGAGACCATGTGCGGTTGTAAAGTCTACCAAACCTTTAGATTCTGTGACTGTGGAAGGGCTCGGAATACGAGACTTGGTGCGGTCCCAGTGTAGATCAGGTACTGTATTGAAGTCACCCCCCACAACAACTCAACCCCTAGCTAAATTTTCAAGTCTGGGGGAAAAGTCGCTCTGGAAGGCACCCTGCTCCATATTGGGGGCATATACAGAAGCCACAGTAAAGTAGGAATGTCCTAGATGTAGGACCACTATGTTAAATCGGAGGAGTTTTCTATCGTACATGTCAGAGAATTGCGTAACATGATAGCAGTACCCTTTTGTTTTTTGGGGAAGTAGAGTAGAAAATCTGAGGAAAGGCGCACGGGAAGCTGATGAAGGGTGAGTGGACTTGAAATGTCTTTCCTGTAAAAGGAGTATATCTGCTTTTTAATTTTTAAAAAATTGAATGGTCATAGTTCGCTTGCATGGAGAATTCAGGCCATTAATGTTTAAAGTCAGAATATTAAGCGTCATGGAGGATACCAGTGACATATTTGGCTAAGCAAAAACCCCCAAATCTGCATTATTGTGTAAGGCTTCCTAAAATATGGACAAGGGAAACCGGGAAGAGTAAGGGCAGAACACGAGAGGGAACAAGGCCTATAGGCCAATCCAAGGGTGTAAAACACAGGCGCCGGAGACCGTGAGGTCAACCCAGGAGGGGGTCACAGTCTGAAGGACACGACATACAACATTACAGCGGTACCCTGTCCACGTAGGTAGGAATCGGAATGTTGTTGGGGAGGGGTTAGCAGGACCTCAGAGACAAACACCCCATCACTAAACAGATTGTAAGTAGAGTCAGGTTCATACATCAGGGTGATCGGGAGTCTGCGAGGCAGGGGGGGCTACCCCAATAGTAGGAGATATCAGAGAGAGTAGGTATTAGAATAGCAAAGGAATATCTATTTTCTAATCTTGTTAATATCTGAATAAAGGGAGCGTATTACAATTGTAATAATGTTGTGTAGAGACATCATAGTACAAGGAATTTTAAGTTATTTTTGTCTCAAATGTGAACATAGTTGACACGGACACTGTCAAAGTGTACGGCGTCCCCCACATGACCTGCTGCGCTCGCCATTCTTCGGGCCCGGTGCCTCACTCTGCATAATATATATTAGTGGATGGTAGGGTATGAAATACCGTCTGTCGATGCAAGTCGGCTCAAAAAAAGTGAAAAACCTGTGTCGTCCTTTTGACTTTAGACCTTCCCATTGTCGACCTAATGCTTGTGACGACCTTCCAACCCTGTTGACCTATTTCAGGTGTGGACTTAAGCCCTGTCAACCTAATGTACAGTATGTCGACCTAGTGACCGTATCCCGCCAAAAGCATCAGTATAAAGCTTTAGGCTGTGGTAATGCTACTTCCAGGTGTATGGAAACACCCCTACTTAATGCGAGAGGGAAGATGTGAATGGCACTTACTGTATATTTTATAATTAAAGTTAAAACACATCATATAAATATACACTAGCTTCCTCTGTTGCTTTATTGGCGGGAGATAGTCTGTACAATATACTGTATATTAGGAGTATTTTGATGAATACATGTTTATTTGTTTTTGTGTCTTCTTGTAGGCAGCCTGTGTGACCGGAGCAGCCAATGTTACATGCTACCTGTGCTGGACACCATCTTTGTGCGGCAGAAGTGTCGGAGACAAGGGTTTGGGACTGCAATGTTGCAAGACTTTTGCCTGACTTTTTCACAGGAAACTGCTTTGGGAATCAGCTCACCTATTTCTCCTAAAATGTACCAAGGTAGGAAAACTTCATATACCTAAGATCCTAGGTTTACTTAACTATGAAGACACCCTGAAATTGCTATTATTATCTTCTTATCTGCTTGTTCGATATGATATCAAGGAAACTTCCAAGTTGGGTACCATAAGGGGTGCCGGACGGCTCCCCGACAGTCGGGATTCCGACAGTCATTCCTCCGACGTCGGAATCCCGACTGCTCTCTCGTGGGGGTCCACGACCCCCATAGAGGGAGAATAAAATAGGTGGCGAGCGCAGCGAGCCCGCAAGGGGCTTCATTGCGCTCCCCACGCTGTGCATTGTCGGAATCCCGACTGTCGGGCTAATATACCACAACCACCATAAGGCCATCTCCTATATATTTGGCTACATCTGTCACTCAAAGTGGGTGTCTGTGTCTATAACGCTCTGTTCCTGGACTTTCCTCTTAATGTGTGATTGCCTTCATCTGTGCTGAACACCTTTCTGAGAAATTAACCTGTTTAAAACAGGTGATGGCAATCATACATTAAGGGGAAGTCTAGAAACAGAGCATTGTGTCCCTCCTGGAGAGGGTCATGTTGGGAGGTATGTGACAGAGAACCAGCCCAGTGAGCCCACAGACAGTGCCAGACACCCTCTGCCTTCCCGTGTTGCCCAGCACTGCTACTCCACAGCCACCAGGTGAGCGCCCCCCTCCCGCGATTTGCGGCAAAACCTCCCCCCCCCCGCGCGCCCCCCCCTCCCGCGATTCGCGGCAAAAACACCCGCTCCCCCGCGACCCCCCTACCGCGATTCGCAGCAAAAACACCCCCGCGACCCCCCCTCCCGCGATTCGCTGCAAAAAGAACCCCCCCACGACCCCTCCCGCAATTCGTGGCATAACCACCACCCGCGACCCCCCCCTCCCGCGAATCGCGGCAAACCCTCCCCCGTGACCCCCCCCCCGATTCGCGGAAAAAACACCCCCCCCCCGCGACCTCCCTCCCGTGATTCGCGGCAAAAAGAACCCCCCCCCGCGACCCCCCCTTGCACGATTGGCGGCACCCCCCCCTGCGACCCCCCTCCCGCGATTCGCGGCACCCCCCCTGCAATTCGCAGCAGCCCCAGGATTAAATGGCACATGCAAAACACTGACATGGCTATGGTCGACAATGAAAAAGGTTGACATGAGTTTTTGAAGATTTATTTTTAATTTTTTTAATTTTTTCATATTCATTGTCATGTGTCCACATGGACACCAATGAAGTGGCACACTTATGTCAACATTTACATGTGTTGACCTTTCTGTGTTGATTTTTTTCTTGTGGCGATTCGCGTCACACCCCCCGCAACCCCCCCTCCGGCGATTCGCGTCAACCCCCCACCGGAACCCCCATGAACCCCGCTCTCCCGCAATTCGCGGCACCCACCCCCCGCAACCCCCCCCCTCCCGCAAATCGCGGCACCCCCCGCGATTCGCGGCAGCCCCAGGATTAAATGGCACATGCAAAACACTGGCACGGCTATGGTCGACAATGAAAAAGGTTGACATGACTTTTTGAAGATTTATTTCATTTTTTGAATGTTTTCATATTCATTGTCATGTGTCAACATGGACACCAATGAAGTGGCACACTTATGTCAACATTTACATGTGTTGACCTTTCTGTGTTGATTTTTTCTTGTGGCGATTCGCGTCACACCCCCCCGCAACCCCCCCTCCCGCGATTCGCGGCACCCCCCGTGACCCCCCACCTCCCGCAATTCACGGCAACCCCCCACCGGAACCCCTGTGAACCCCGCCCTCCCGCGATTCGCGGCACCCAACCCCGCGACCCCCCCCTCCCGCAATTCGCCGCACCCCCCGTGATTCGCGGCAGCTCCAGAATTAAATTGCACATGGAAAACACTGACATGGCTATGGTCGACAATGAAAAAGGTTGACATGAGTTTTTGAAGGTTTTTTTTTTCATTTTTTGAATGTTTTCATATTCATTCTCATGTGTCGACATGGACACCAATGAAGTGCCACACTTATGTCAACATTTACATGTGTTGACCTTTCTGTGTTGATTTTTTCTTGTGGCGATTTGCGTCACACACCCCCCCCACCCCTTCCCCCCCCACAACCCCCACTCCCGCGATTCACGGCACACACACACACACCTCCCCCGCGATTCTCGGCACCCCACCCCGTGACCCCCCCTCCCGTGATTCATGGCACACCCCCGCGACCCCCCCTCCCATGATTCGCCGCAACCCCCGCCCCGTAACCCCCCCTCCCGCGATTCGCGGCACCCACCCCCCCACCCCTTCCCCCCCCACAACCCCCACTCCCGCGATTCACGGCACACACACACACACCTCCCCCGCGATTCTCGGCACCCCACCCCGTGACCCCCCCTCCCGTGATTCATGGCACACCCCCGCGACCCCCCCTCCCATGATTCGCCGCAACCCCCGCCCCGTAACCCCCCCTCCCGTGATTCGCGGCACCCACCCCCGCGACCCCCCCTCCCGCAATTCGCGGCACCCCCCCCACGATTCGCGGCAGCTCCAGAATTAAATTGCACATGGAAAACACTGACATGGCTATGGTCGACAATGAAAAAGGTTGACATGAGTTTTTGAAGTTTTTTTTTTCATTTTTTGAATGTTTTCATATTCATTCTCATGTGTCGACATGGACACCAATGAAGTGCCACACTTATGTCAACATTTACATGTGTTGACCTTTCTGTGTTGATTTTTTCTTGTGGCGATTCGCGTCACACCCCCCCACCCCCCCCGCAACCCCCACTCCCGCGATTCACGGCACACACACACACACCTCCCCCGCGATTCTCGGCACCCCACCCCGTGACCCCCCACCTCCCGCAATTCACGGCAACCCCCCACCGGAACCCCTGTGAACCCCGCCCTCCCGCGATTCGCGGCACCCAACCCCGCGACCCCCCCCTCCCGCAATTCGCCGCACCCCCCGTGATTCGCGGCAGCTCCAGAATTAAATTGCACATGGAAAACACTGACATGGCTATGGTCGACAATGAAAAAGGTTGACATGAGTTTTTGAAGTTTTTTTTTTTCATTTTTTGAATGTTTTCATATTCATTCTCATGTGTCGACATGGACACCAATGAAGTGCCACACTTATGTCAACATTTACATGTGTTGACCTTTCTGTGTTGATTTTTTCTTGTGGCGATTTGCGTCACACACCCCCCCACCCCTTCCCCCCCCACAACCCCCACTCCCGCGATTCACGGCACACACACACACACCTCCCCCGCGATTCTCGGCACCCCACCCCGTGACCCCCCCTCCCGTGATTCATGGCACACCCCCGCGACCCCCCCTCCCATGATTCGCCGCAACCCCCGCCCCGTAACCCCCCCTCCCGCGATTCGCGGCACCCACCCCCCCACCCCTTCCCCCCCCACAACCCCCACTCCCGCGATTCACGGCACACACACACACACCTCCCCCGCGATTCTCGGCACCCCACCCCGTGACCCCCCCTCCCGTGATTCATGGCACACCCCCGCGACCCCCCCTCCCATGATTCGCCGCAACCCCCGCCCCGTAACCCCCCCTCCCGCGATTCGCGGCACCCACCCCCGCGACCCCCCCTCCCGCAATTCGCGGCACCCCCCCCACGATTCGCGGCAGCTCCAGAATTAAATTGCACATGGAAAACACTGACATGGCTATGGTCGACAATGAAAAAGGTTGACATGAGTTTTTGAAGTTTTTTTTTTCATTTTTTGAATGTTTTCATATTCATTCTCATGTGTCGACATGGACACCAATGAAGTGCCACACTTATGTCAACATTTACATGTGTTGACCTTTCTGTGTTGATTTTTTCTTGTGGCGATTCGCGTCACACCCCCCCACCCCCCCGCAACCCCCACTCCCGCGATTCACGGCACACACACACCCCCCCCCGCGATTCTCGGCACCCCACCCCGTGACCCCCCCTCCCGTGATTCACGGCACACCCCCCGCGACCCCCCCTACCATGATTCGCCGCAACCCCCGCCCCCGTAACCCCCCTCCCGCGATTTGCGGCAACCCACCCCGCGACCCCCCTCCCGCGATTCTCTGCAATCCCTCCCCTCCCGCGATTCGCAGTATCCACCCCCCCACAACCCCCCCTCCTGCAATTCGCGGCACCCCCCGCGACCCCCCTCCCGCGATTCGCGGACACCTAAGTTGCAATACAGGGCATCTTTCATACAATTCTAACCATATTTCTCATATACAAACGTTCACAAATTAAGGGGGCGCAGCCCCTTACGACGGTGTGAAGAGCGCCCGTAGGGCGCGATGAATCACCTAGTTGTTAATATACGAGTGTTACTTTTTTTTATTTTTTTATTCTATTATTATTGTCTATTTATCTAGCACAACAGTATTATAAAGAAAATATTTAATAATTTAATATCAGTCCCTGTCCAGTTAGAGCTTGCAGTCTAAGGACCAATCAGTTACGGTAGGCTGGTTCTGCTTGTATATCCATAGACTGTGATCAGAATGAGCCTTCTGAGATGTAATGCGCAAAGCCACAGGAAGTCATTTGAATTCAGTCTGGCCAGAAGGGGGGAGACTTATCAAACCTTCTAAAGAAGACATGGGGAACTGTTACCTAGAATAGCCAATAAGACTCTAGGGGCGAAATGTAATAGGGTGCGATTTTTTAGACATGTGCGATTTTTGGTCAAAAACGGCCAAAATCGCACATTTTCCGAAAATCGCACATTTAATAGGTTGAAAATCGCGGTAAAAAATCGCACTTTTTACCGCGAAATCGCACTTTTAGAAGTGCGATTTTTAGTCACATTTCAATTCGCATCCAGATGTTTTCCCATTATAAAGTATACAACTCGCAAATGTAATAGGGTGCGATTTTTGGTAAATGTTACCAAAAATCGCAAAAAAAATAGACCAGGTTCTGACAGGCGAATTTGACAGAACCATGCACAGATCATTGAGATCTGTGCATTATCCTGTTAATAAAAATGTGTAAAAGTGTTTTTATAAAAAAAAAACGGCGTGGGGTCCCCCCTCCTAAGCATAACCAGCCCCGGGCTCATTGAGCCGGACCTGGTTCCAAAAATACGGGGGGACAAAAAGCATAGGGGTCCCCCGTATTTCTGAAACCAGCCCCGGACTCTTGGACCGGTCCTGGTTCCAAAAATACGGGGGACAAAAAATCTGGGGGTCCCCCGTATTTTGAAACCAGCACCGGGCTCCAACAGCCCGCGGTGTCATGCCACAGCCGGGGGACACTTTTTATACAAGGTCCCCCGGCCAAAACATGAGCACCGTGGCTGGTCAGCCTTGGACGGGGTACCTGGAGGAGTGGGGACCCCCCCAATAAAGGGGTCCCCCCCCCCAGGCTTCACCCGTCCAGGGCTGAAGCCCGGGGCTGTCACCGGCGTCCGTGGCCAGTGGACGCCGGCCTGATAGGGTTAAATCCATCATACATATCATTACATTGCTTTTTACCGGCGAACTACAAGTGCCAGCAGACCTCCCCCGCATGCTGGGACTTGGAGAACCACAAGTCCCAGCATGCAGGGCATTAATGGGCCCGCTGGGACTTGTAGTCCACCTGTAAAAAGAATGTTTATAAAAAACACACACACAGAGAAGTACAAGTTTATTACACACACACACCTCAATTTTACACCAGCGTTACTTACCATTCCTGGATCCAGCGCTGGTCTGGCTGCTTCACAGCCGGCTCCCCCCGCACTGACAGGCAGCGGGGAGAACCGCTTTCTCCGTTGCCTGTCACCGGCTTTCTCCGTAGCTTCTGTAGCTCTGTCCCAGTGCTACAGAGGCTGAGAGCGTGATTGGCTGAGCTACAGTATGCGTCTCCATGGAGACGCATAGCTCAGTCCTGATTGGCTGAGCTATGCGTCTCCATGGAGACGCATACTGTAGCTCAGCCAATCACGCTCTCAGCCTCTGTAGCACTGGGACAGAGCTACAGAAGCTACGGAGAAAGCCGGTGACAGGCAACGGAGAAAGCGGTTCTCCCCGCTGCCTGTCAGTGCGGGGGGAGCCGGCTGTGAAGCAGCCAGACCAGCGCTGGATCCAGGAATGGTAAGTAACGCTGGTGTAAAATTGAGGTGTGTGTGTGTAATAAACTTGTACTTCTCTGTGTGTGTGTTTTTTATAAACATTCTTTTTACAGGTGGACTACAAGTCCCAGCGGGCCCATTAATGCCCTGCATGCTGGGACTTGTGGTTCTCCAAGTCCCAGCATGCGGGGGAGGTCTGCTGGCACTTGTAGTTCGCCGGTAAAAAGCAATGTAATGATATGTATGATGGATTTAACCCTATCAGGCCGGCGTCCACTGGCCACGGACGCCGGTGACAGCCCCGGGCTTCAGCCCTGGACGGGTGAAGCCTGGGGGGGGGACCCCTTTATTGGGGGGGTCCCCACTCCTCCAGGTACCCCGTCCAAGGCTGACCAGCCACGGTGCTCATGTTTTGGCCGGGGGACCTTGTATAAAAAGTGTCCCCCGGCTGTGGCATGACACCGCGGGCTGTTGGAGCCCGGTGCTGGTTTCAAAATACGGGGGACCCCCAGATTTTTTGTCCCCCGTATTTTTGGAACCAGGACCGGTCCAAGAGTCCGGGGCTGGTTTCAGAAATACGGGGGACCCCTATGCTTTTTGTCCCCCCGTATTTTTGGAACCAGGTCCGGCTCAATGAGCCCGGGGCTGGTTATGCTTAGGAGGGGGGACCCCACGCCGTTTTTTTTTTAACTTTTTTTTTTTTGCACAAAAGCGCATTTATAAAAATGCGCACATTTTCATGACTGAAAATGCGCACATTTTCATGACTAAAAATCGCGGCAAATCGCGGCAAATCGCTTTTTTTTGCCGCTAATTCGCATCTCATTACATATGCGAATTCGCGGCAAAAAATGCGATTTTTAAAGGTGCGATTTGGTGCGATTTTTTTTTAGTCTAAAAAATCGCACCCTATTACATTTCGCCCTAGATATTTTCTAGCATGTTCTAGTTCAATAAATGGATTAGCCCTCTGGAACTGCAATGTTGTATATCGAAGTAATGATCAAAGCTGCTGTGTAAGGATCCTCCTCAACCCAAAATGAAAACAAATATAGAAATCTCAGTGATAAGAAAAACAAAGGTCCATTTAACCAATCAGCACCTGCCAAACACAGAAAAATAAAGAAGAAGAAGGTGGTTAAACTGCACTAGTATCTAAACCATGCAACAGGTGTGGTGTGTGTGTGTGTATATATATATATATTCTAGGAAAATAGAGACGTGTGCTCGATAGTGCATGAGATCCGTTTAAAAGGAATTATCCTAAGGAGGATTGGACTATTGGTGTCGGATAAAAGAGGTTATCCTATTTATATGTGGACGTTTTCATCGTGTTCAGCGCATTGTTCTATATTTCTTCTACTACTTACTATATATATATATATATATATATATATATATATATATATATATATATATATGGGGAACTATAGTTTTGGAACTCGGCGATCAGTTTTACTTGATGATATGGGACAAAGTCAAAAAGTTTAAAAAAATCAGAAATTTATTTTAAAAAAGAAGGCTAACACAGCACACAATAAATAACACAAAAGGAGGTGACAGGATATTCTAAATTTATATGATGCTAAGAATATATGTGCCCAGCAATAAAAGAACAAATAAATGCTGAAAAACACAATAAAAATAGCTAGGCTCTGTATAAAATATTGCCTACACGGTCATATAATCATAAAAAACGGGAACATAAAATAGAGTTAAAAAGATATGGAAAATCGCTTAGCTGAGTGAGGAGACAGGATTAAAAGCTGCCCGACATGTTTCGTCTTAACAGACTTCCTCAGGGGGTGTGGACAAACTGGTTGGAGCTGATATTTATGGTTTGAGACAAGCTTACATCACTTCCTGTCAATCAATTTAACAATCTAGCAGCGGGTGGGTACATAATGATATTTGGGTGGCAGATCTCTATATAATCGATAAATGTACATAGTGGTCTGTCTTAAACATATAATAGTACTAAAGTAATGGTAAGGTAAATGCGTTAATTGTCTCTAAATTAGTTCAATTAGCATTCGTGGGTCTGGAACAGCGGGGCGGGACGTCATATCCGCCCCACTTACGCCCCACATCCGCCGTCACCCGGGAGACCAGTGCGCCTGCGTGTTTCTTCTTTATTGCAGTTAGCCGCGTCTGTCTTCTGACAGGTTTACGGCTTCTCTGAGCGGCTTATATATATATATAACAATGTATTCCATTAAAAATAGGCAAAAGATATTTTTAAATATTTTTAAAAGGTAAAACACAGTATGTATGTAGCCAGTACTTAAGACAATCAAAAACATGGATATATTCACCCAATCTCCAAGAAGAGCTCCTATATAGTGTCCGTTCCTATAATGCTTTCCTTCAGAGTCCCAAATGGTTGGAAGCCGATATATATGAATAGATGGACTTTTTGAGAGAGACAGCGCACTCCTGCAAAGGGATCGCCTGATGGTCAATGGGTCCCACTTGGTATGCTGGTTTGTTTAGTCCTGGATGTTAAACGGCTGACAAGGGTTGGGAAAGCTGGTCCGGTCACTTGGGCAGTGGCAAGTGTAGGGTCCAGATGGTGGGTGTCCGTGTTTAAAAGTCACCTGTCAAACACAGCCTGTAACAGGCAGTTAGGAGCTGATTGGCTGATACTGATTTCTGCCCACTTTATCGCTCTTCAAGGCTTATTACATAGACCCCAAAGTCCATATCATTGACTATAGTATAAAGTGTGGATGCACTAAAAACTTATCCATTTAATTGTATACAGTACACAATATTCCGTCAATACAGATGTAAACCTCCTTACGGTCTTCAGGCTACCTGTGCTGTGCAAACGTGATTGTGTTGTATATTATTGTAAACATGCAGGTTCTGAAAATTGTGATTTTGATGGACTTGCTAAGCAGCGAAAATTCGCTGCATAGAGAGTCATGTAACGCCGCCCGCATGACTACCCCCCCTTCCCCCGCCACCATTTCCCCTCCCAACCATGCAAGGGGATGTGTAACGAAGACACATCCCCTCGGGTGCTGCCGCTGCAGGAGAACTCATTCGATGTTTGCCGAACATCGGATGATTTCTCCTGCCTTCACAAATAGAAGTCAGTCTTCACTGACGTATATGCAGCAGCCGGGACGAAGACAGGTCGCAGCATTGCGTGTGGACCAAACGCCGCCCACAGTGCCGGCCCCTCCCCTCGCACGCTGTGATCCCCTGCGCGGCTGCAAATGGATGATTTGC
This sequence comes from Crinia signifera, assembly GCF_055691185.1. Lineage (NCBI taxonomy): Eukaryota > Metazoa > Chordata > Amphibia > Anura > Myobatrachidae > Crinia > Crinia signifera. The sequence continues at coordinate 254,853,052 of NC_139220.1, read as the reverse complement.
ATAATCATCCATTCGCAGCCGGGGAGAAATCATTTGTTGTTCAGCGACCATCGAACGATTTCTCCAGCGCTGGCAGATCAGAGACACCTCTATGGTATGTCTGATCTGCGAGCGCCCTGTGTGGGAAGCAGGTGGGCAGCTGAGCAGGGGAAAAATATTTCATGGTGAATGATTGCCCCCCTGTTTGCACAGCTTTGTACGCATTTGCAGCTGTGCACAGGAGGGGGCGTACTCGCAGCTCAGCAAGCAGGTCTGAATCAGACCTTTTTTACACAAATTTGACACATCAGGATGATCGCGTGAAAAGCCTCAAATCGTATGTAATTTACTTGTGCGGTCCTGTGTGCCGTAAAACATATCCACAGATTGTCACTGCTGCAATAAGGATTTATCGTTATTGAAACAGTGCACATTGTGCTTTTCCTACCTGCGTTGTATCATCTGAAGTTGAGTCACGTGACGGTCCAGCCCAATAAATAAATTTAGAAGGAATCTTAAGATAAATCATGAATATAATGTGTGTGCTGTATATATATCTTATGCAATCTGTCGCGTAAGGTATATCTTAAGATATAAACAGAAAAATGAGAGAATGTGAACTATCTGTCGCTCCTTTGGTCAATTTCATCAAATATTCACTCTGTAAATCTCCCGATAACTCCCACATAACAGATGGAAAGAGATATCACATACAAGTACAGCTTTAATCAAAGTAAGTATACATTACATAAAATAGGCCATAAAACATAAAAAAATACTCGGAATTGCCAACGATGGGTAATTACCAGAGACAAATAGAACCATCACCAAATGGCTCAAAAGAAGGCAGAGGTACTGTATAAAAGGAGTCCCGATTACTCAGTCTACCACCCTCCAGGTGTATTCGCTCCAAGGCTCTGCTCTTCCCACCGCTCATCTGGAAGTATGGCTGTAGAGATCCTCAATGCATTTCCTCCCTCCTCTTACAGATGGCAGGTGTATTGATTTCCCCAACTCTCTCTCTCTCTCTATATAAGGAAAGATGGAATCTTGTCTGCTTCATGTTGTGACTGTGTTACATTTCTGTTCTTAGTCTGTGGCAGATTTTTAGCAGATAATCCGAAAGAACGGGATCGCCTGTGGGAAGTAGACCCTCCAGGTGACTGGAGCCAGCGCACTAATATTTGGCTGCGGATTCAGCTTGGCGAGACCCCAGTGGTGAGTTCTCTCTCACTTCTCATGGTGTTGTTCTTTGCTGTAAATGTACTTTTTAATATACTTGAGGAACTTTTTATTTAGAAGCTTCACTAGCCACATTGAAGCCCAGCACACAACAGCCTGTGCTGGGCTGTCCCTGCTGACAGGTAAGAGCCTAGATCAGTGGTAGCCAACCCTAGCCCTCGAGAGCTACCAACAGTTCACATTTTCCAGACAACCTAGCTGCTGCACAGCTGCACTCATTAATCACTGACACATTTTAAAAGATCCACAGGTGGAGCTAATTAGCTCACTTGTGATTCTGTGAGGAGACCTGCAAAACATGCACTGTTGGTAGCTCTCGAGGACTAGGGTTGGCAACCCCAGGCCTAGATCCCTTGGGTGCCCCTTTAAACAAACCCGAGTAATAAGTATCTACTCCGATCTTCCCGGTGGCCCTGACTGTACATGCAGTGAATGCTAGTTACCAGTAAGTTCCGTACACAGATTTGGGAGACACATACCCACATTCATACTCCCAACATATTTGACAGACTTGGAAGGTCCTTGAGAGGTTGGTAACACATCTGGTTGCAGTCCTTACCACAGAGACTTGCAGCTGAACTGCTCTGGTTGTAAACAAGTGTTCATTTCTACTTGAAATGTATCTATAGATCCTATGCACCTGTGTTCATCTGCCTGTACCACATGTGACTGCAACTAAAATAGAGCCTTATTCTACCTTTGTCTATAGCCACATGCCTGTGTTTCATTAGTAGGGTGGACCAGAAATACCACAAGTAGCATTTCAGTCCATCCACGGAACAAAGCACAGTAGATACAGGGGTAGATGTATGAGGCAGTGATAAGGAAGGAGAAGTGATCAAGTGCCTGGTACTTTATCACCGGCCAATCAGCTCTAAACTGTCCCTTTTTAAACCCAGTCTGTAATTTACCAGTCAAAAGCTGATTGGTCGGTGATAAAGTACCAGCCACTTTATCACTTCTCCTCCCTTATCACTGCTTCATACATCTAGCCGACAGATAGCTATATTTGTATATATATATATATATGGGATGCGGTTAATTTCCCGGCGGTCGGGATCCCGGCGGTCGGAATCCCGACACTGGAATCCCGACCGCCGAAATCCCGAAACTTTCTCCCTCCGTGGGTGTCCACGACACCCATAGAGGGAGAATAAAATAGTGTGCCGAGCGTAGCGAGGCACCGGGCCCGCTGCGTGGCGAGCGCAGCGAGCCCGCAAGGGGGGGCGATCCATGTCCCCCCCTTGTCGGGATTTCGGCGGTCGGGATTCCAGTGTCGGGATTCCGACCGCCGGGATCCCGACCGCCGGGATATCATATCGGATCCATATATATACATATATGAATGATCTAAAAAAACGGAACAATTACAATTGTGGTCACTAGTGAATGGTGAAGTTTGGGTCCAGACGGCAGCTGCAGTAAAAGTTCAATAGGTCTGTTTGTGTACTACTAATTCTTTACAGTCATACCACTTGTCTTATGCTAAGGTGAGTCCTGTGGAGAAGTCACCAATGTGCACAGAAACGGAGATCTCTATGGTAGAGGAGCAAATGAAGCATCATCCTGAGACCAGAAGCTCCGTCTCTGCTGTGAATAGCGTTACTCAGCCACTCAGCAGGAAGAGAAGAGATGGAGGACAAGTGGCACAGACACAGAAGAGGAGAAGGAAGGGAAAGAAGAGGAGGCTGGGTAAAGGTAGAGGGAAAAATAGATGAGGAAAAGACAAATGGAGAAAGCATATGAATGGCAACAGAGGGAAGTATGAGGACATTGCAGCCCCATGTGTTTTACAGAATTTATTATGGGTTTACAGATAATGATTGTTAAGGGATCCAATCCACAGTCAGTGACTGTAAAGTCCATAGAAATGAGTGCTAGATGCACAGACATGCACATTGCACATACCACTAACAACTATTTCAGGGTATATTGTTACAAAACAAATCTTTAATATATGCTGTAAATTAGCAGATACATCCTTCAGTATAATTATGATCTATTCCAGTGGTAGCCAACCCTAGCCCTCGAGAGCTACCAACAGTTCACATTTTCCAGACAACCTAGCTGCTGCACTCATTAATCACTGACACATTTTAAAAGATACACAGATGGAGCTAATTAGCTCACTTGTGAGTCTGTGAGGAGACCTGCAAAACGTGCACTGTTGGTAGCTCTCGAGGACTAGGGTTGGCTACCCCAGATCTATTCATTTGTAAATGAAATGTTAGCTACATTTACAGTACTGTACATTGCACTAATACTGTACTTTGCACTAGTTTGTAAGGCTCCACTTTGTTACACTTCAAGGTTAGTACATCTGCCCTTGTTTTTTTTTAAATTATTATTATTTTAATTGAAAGCTATTGGTAACTGTGGTATTGCTGTTGCTTTTATGATGACTACTTTTGTTGGCGCTAGATGCTATTTACACTGTTTGTCTATGACTTTTTAAAGCATGATACATCTGCCCCATAACCTACTATGAAACATAATTAATGCACTGATTAAATGGTGGCCTTTCTAGGTATAACTGCAGGGTAAGGTGCCGGATGACGGGACAGCAGTCAGTATTATTACGGTCTGTATAACTACTTCAGAAGCCCGACTAAATGCCCAACCGTTGGAATCCCGACTGACAGGGGCTATTCTCCCCTATCGGAGTATTGACGATTGGTCGGTATACTGACCTTCGGAATCCCGATTGTCGGGCCATCATAACACACCCTGCAGGGTAAGAGGGTAGCTGTACAGTATGATTTGTGTCATGTATTTGTATCTGCGTTTTATACAGTATGTTGATGCTGCTGTAAGCCTGGGACTATATGGTCTGAGCCTTTCTAACAGTCCTTGGCAGGGGTGTCAGTGGATGTATGTATTCCTTGGCTCATTAAAACATACTACTGGTTCCTAGATTTCATTTACTGGCCCCTGATTTCCTCATTAATATGTCTATCCCTGTTATTATCTACTAAATTATATTACAATTTTAATTTATTAGTCCTCATATACCTAGGAGTAGATTTACTAAAGCTTTTTTTTTAAAAAAAGCGATGTTGCCAGCGTGAATTAAGCTTAATGAGTATATTCCTAAATTCGGTCATTATTTATGACCATTTAAAGCTTTGAAACATGATAGAGAAATTAACATTGAATTCTGATTTACTGTAACTGGTGATTTCGGAGTTGGACACAAAACAGAATCATAAAATACAATATATAAAAATAAAATAGCATTTTCCAACCTAATGAATGTTGGTTGTGTATGCAGGTGTGCATCTGCAGCTCCCTCCCCTTCATGTACCTGGATGCTGCCTGGAATATGACTAGAGTTTTGGCTTCACTGAATACTAAAACAGCTAAATATTGCAGTACACACAATGCATAGAAATTTCATTGAATCACCATACAGTGCAGATAATAATTACCTAAGAGGCTTCGGGCACCTGAATTGCGAAGTGAACCAAAACCAAATAAATTTACATTTTCTTTTTCCAACAACAAATATCCGTCCTTCCCCAATAGAGTATGAAGCCTACTTTATTTGTTTAGAACCAGTATGCTTTGAGATTTAACTTATAATACACTGGTATGTAATCATAATAAATAATATTTAATTTACGTTGTATGTATAAAAGATGTTTATACTATTGATGTATGTGTGACATGATTTTGTATCAAAATGGCCGACACACTGTGTTTTATATGTGACATATCTAAAGGCGTGATAAACGGATAGTTTTTGCTATTCCTTAAGTAAAGGAGAAAAATAATGATCTTGTCATAAAAGGTTGTGTTTACGAACTACTGTATGTTTCTGTCCCAAATCACCCTATTGTTTCAGGCCAAGTCACGCAGTATAAATTCTGATGAGGTTATAAGAGAGAGTTACCTCTAAAAGTTATTTTTTTTGTCCATTTGGGCTGTTCCAACCCCCTACAATTACTTAGGAGTGCATGATTGATTCATTGGGGTTTATTCTAGTTCATTCTTTCTGACAAAATCCTTCTTAGATGGACAAAACCATGTGCACTGCAGGGGGGCAGATGTAACATGTGCAGAGAGAATTAGATTTGGGTGAGTTATTTTGTTTCTGTGCAGGGAAAATACTGACTGCATGATTTTACACTGCAATATAGATCTCACTTTGAAGAAAAACCCCACCCAAATCTAATTCTCTCTGCACAAGTTACATCTGCCCCACCTGCAGTGCATATGGTTTTGTCCATCTAAGAAGGATTTTGTCAGAAAGAATGAACTAGAATAACCCCCATTGACATCTAACTCTAAGATGGCACCCATGAGTGGGGGCTCTCGAGTAGATAATAGTAGAAAAGTGTGAGATGATTCAACCACAATGTGTCCATTACCTTACAGAAGGTCTCCAGACTGGTGACTCCTGTTACAGCAAAGTACTAATATCATTAAGGTTTTGGTTTATAATAATGTAAACCTAGACAATTTTGACCCAGGGACCGCATAACACTGTACTTTAGCCTGGTCTCTGGACTCCTATGCCCATTTTTTGCATTCATTCCAGACTCCTATTTGTATGCAGTTACAATTCATATTTGCAGATAAAAAAGCCACCCAGTGAAAAGATGTGAATACACACAAAAGGTTCAAGTGGAGAGGTGATAATCATGGGAGACTTTAATCTACCTGATGTAAGCTGGGAGCTGCCTGTTACAAGTTCCACCAGAAGTAGGGACATGCTGAATTCCTTGCAAGGAGCATCCCCCCAGCAATTGGTGAGGGAGCCCACTCGTAAGGATGCAATATTAGACTTAATACTTACAAATGGTGACAGAATATCTGATGTAAATGTGGGTGAAAACCCGGGATTCAGTGACCATCAAGCAGTATGGTTCAAAATCAAGACAGAGACCGACTCATCGCACACAAAAACAAAAGGTGTTCGATTTTAGGAAGGCTGATTTTGTAGAGATGGGAAACTCTGTAAGGGCTTCTTTGGCAGAGTGGAGGAACTTGGAAGAAGAGAAGTGGGAAAAATTAAAAAGTGCAATACTAAAAGCAACAGAACTTTGTGTTTGCTGAGAGGGGAAGAGGCCACAGTTAAGTTGCAAGTATAGTCAGAAAACTGAGGGAGATACAAGTACATTTACAGAGGAGAAAGTCCTCACAGAACTCTCAAAACTAAAATTGGATAAATCAATGGGGCCAGATGGGATACATCCACGGATACTAAAAGAGCTTAAAGGGGAGCTGGTAAAACCATTAACAGAATAATTCAACCAGTCACTAGCTATTGGAGTAATCCCAGAGGACTGGAAAACAGCAAATGTATTCCCACTGCACAAAAGTGGAAGCAAGGAAGAGGTAAGCAACTATCGACCAATGAGCCTTACATCACTAGTGGGGAAATTGATGGAAACACTCTTAAAACAAAGAGTTGTAGAATATTTTTTTAAAACCAGCAATTTACAGGATCCAAACTACCATGGGTTTACTGGGGGAAGATCATGTCAATCAAATCTTATTGACTTTTTTGACTGGGTGACTAAAGTAATAGATCAAGGTGGGGCTGTAGATGTAGCTTATCTAGACTTTAGTAAGGCTTTTGACACTGTCCCACATCGCAGACTGTTAAATAAACTTGAAAGCTTGGGATTAGATTCTAAAATAGTTGAATGGATAAGATCTTGGTTGCAGGACAGAAAACAGAGAGTTGTAGTAAACAGAGTACAGTCAAAGGAAGAAAAGGTTACAAGTGGAGTACTCCAGGGATATGTACTTGGACCAGTGCTTTTTAATATCTTTACTGGTGATATTGCAAATGGAATTGAGGGTAAAATAGGCCTTTTTGCAGATTACACAAAGGTATGAAAAAGGGTAGGCACACCAGGAGGGGTAAAACAAATGATTGATGATCTAGGTAGATTAGAGGAATGGTCAAGAGCATGGGAACTACAGTTTAATGCCAAAAAATACAGAATCATGCATCTGGGTCTCAAAAATCCAAAGACTAAATATAGTATGAATGGTACTATTAGGAAACTACTGAGGAAGAGAGGGATCTAGGTGCCACTATTTCAGGGGACTTAAAGGCAGGTAGGCAATGTAACAAAGCAATGAAGAAGGCAAGTCAGATGCTTGGTTGCATAGGGAGAGGTATCAGCAGTAGAAAGAAAGAAGTAATAATGCCACTGTATAGGTCATTGGTACAACCTCTTCTAGAGTACTGTGTTCAGTTCTGGAGGCCATATCTCCAGAAGGCTATAAATACATTAAAGACTGTACAAAGAAGGGCAACTAAAATGGTGCATGGCCTACATCACAAAACGTACCAGGAAAGACTAAAAGATCTGGTACTTCTTTACTTTCACGGCGCCAGCATGGCGCCGCGCTACTTCCGGGTTACGCTCGCCACAAACTATGTAAAATAAACGAAGTTAACGCCATGCCAACATGGATAGTTCATACCTCCACTATCCATGTTGGCATGGAGTTGATTTTAATTAGCGTGGCGAGCCACCGAGCCCGCAGCGTGGGCGAGCGAAGCAAGCCCCGCAAGGGGACTCTGACGCGCGGCGCCATGCTGGCGCCGTGAAAGTAAAGAAGTACCAAAGATCTTAATATGTATACTTTGGAGAAGAGAAGGAAAAGGGGGGACATGATAGAAACTTTCAAATATATCAATGGCTTTAACAAGGTACAGGCGGGAGACATTCTTCACAGGAAGAGGAGCAACAGAACACGAGGACATGCACTGAAACTAGAGGGAGGAAGATTCAGGGGAAATGCGAGGAAGAATTACTTCACAGAAAGAGAAGTAGATACTGTAAGTGGAATAGCCTCCCATCAGTGGTGGTAGAGGCAAATACAGTAGTACAATTTAAACATGCTTGGGATAAGCATATTCAGGGGCGGATTGGGAATTAAAACCAGCCCGGGAAAAATCTTGAAGCAGCCCTAAGAGGGGGGGGGGGGGGGAGTGTTGTTGCGCGCCGGAGGCGTGCCCGAATTTTTAGGGGGTGTGGCCTATCAATATGGGGGTGTGGCCTATTCCAACAAGGCCACGCCCAATTTTTGCCGCTGTGAGGGCATGGCTAGTGGCTCTCTTAGCTGCTGGCTATGTCCCCAGCCCCTCAGGCTGCAGAATAGGCGCATGCGTACAGCGTTTATTCTACAGCCTGTGGGGCTGGGGAGATAGAGATGGGGGGGGGGGGGGGGGTGACAGGGGGTCTCCCAACACAGTAGAGTGGCAGGGTGGAAGAGGATGCAGGGAGGGAGGGGGGGATGGAGGGTGCCGTAGAATGCTGGGAGGGGAGATGCAGAGTGTCTGAGAACGAAGGGAGTGAGGACTTACACAGGGTGGCACAGGACGCAGAGTGTGAGGGGGCATGGTGGCACAGGATGCAGGGTAGGAGGGGGGATGCAGAGTGGCAGGGGATGCAGGGAGGGGAGTCACAAAGTGGTGGAGGAGACAGTGATGCCCATTATAGATATGCCATACACCGTGATGCCCATTATACATATGCCACACATCCTGATGCCATTATACATATGCCGCACACCGTGATGCCCATTATACATATGCCGCACACCCTGATGCCCATTATAGATATGCCGCACACCCTGATGCCATTATACATATGCTGCACACCCTGAAGCCATTATACATATGCCGCACACCGTGATGCCCATTATACATATGCCGCACACCGTGATGCCCATAATACATATGCCGCACACCGTGATGCCCATTATACATATGCCTCACACCGTGATGCTCCATTATACATATGCCCCACACCGTGATGCTCCATTATACATATGCCACACACCGTGATGCCCATTATACATATGCCGCACACCGTGATGCCCATTATACATATGCCACACCGTGATGCTCCATTATACATATGTCACACACCGTGATGCCCATTATACATATGCCACACACCGTGATGCCATTATACATATGCCACACACCGTGATGCTCCATTATACATATGTCACACACCGTGATGCCCATTATACATATGCCACACACCGTGATGCCATTATACATATGCCCCACACCTTGATGCCCATTATACATATGCCACACACCGTGATGCCCATTATACATATGCCACACACCGTGATGCCCATTATACATATGTCGCACACCGTGATGTCCATTATACATATGTCGCACACCGTGATGCTCCATTATACATATGCCGCACACCCTGATGCCATTATACATATGCCACACACCGTGATGCCATTATACATATGCCGCACACCCTGATGCCATTATACATATGCCGCACACCCTGATGCCATTATACATATGTCGCACACCGTGATGCCCATTATACATATGCCGCACACCCTGATGCCATTATACATATGTCGCACACCGTGATGCCCATTATACATATGCCACACACCCTGATGCCATTATACATATGCCGCACACCGTGATGCCCATTATACTTGTGCCGCACACCGTGATGCCCATTATACATATGCCACACACACGTGATGCCCATTATACATATGCCTCACACCGTGATGTCCATTATACATATGCCACACACCGTGATACTCCATTATACATATGCCACACGCCGTGATGCCCATTATACATATGCCGCACACTGTGATGCCCATTATACATATGCCACACCGTGATGCTCCATTATACATATGCCACACGCCGTGATGCCCATTATACATATGCCGCACACCCTGATGCCCATTATACATATGCCCACACCGTGATGTCCATTATACATATGCCCCACACCGTGATGTCCATTATACATATGCCCCACACAGAGATGTCCATTATACATATGCCACACACCGTGATACTCCATTATACATATGCCACACACCATGATGGCCATTATACATATGCCACACGCCGTGATGCCCATTATACATATGCCGCACACTGTGATGCCCATTATACATATGCCACACCGTGATGCTCCATTATACATATGCCACACGCCGTGATGCCCATTATACATATGCCGCACACCCTGATGCCCATTATACATATGCCCACACCGTGATGTCCATTATACATATGCCCCACACCGTGATGTCCATTATACATATGCCGCACACCCTGATGCCATTATACATATGTCAAATCAGCAATGGATATCTATACCAGGTTGAACTAGATGGACGCAAGTCTTTTTTCAGCCTTACCTACTATGTAACTATGTAACTATGTCGCACACCGTGATGCCCATTATACATATGCCGCACACCCTGATGCCATTATACATATGTCGCACACCGTGATGCCCATTATACATATGCCGCACACCCTGATGCCATTATACATATGCCGCACACCGTGATGCCCATTATACTTGTGCCGCACACCGTGATGCCCATTATACATATGCCACACACACGTGATGCCCATTATACATATGCCTCACACCGTGATGTCCATTATACATATGCCACACACCGTGATACTCCATTATACATATGTCACACACCGTGATGCTCCATTATACATATGCCACACACTGTGATGTCCATTATACATATGCCACACACCGTGATGCTCCATTATACATATGCCACACGCCGTGATGCCCATTATACATATGCCGCACACTGTGATGCCCATTATATATATGCTACACCGTGATGCTCCATTATACATATGCCACACGCCGTGATGCCCATTATACATATGCCGCACACCCTGATGCCCATTATACATATGCCCACACCGTGATGTCCATTATACATATGCCCCACACCGTGATGTCCATTATACATATGCCCCACACAGAGATGTCCATTATACATATGCCACACACCGTGATACTCCATTATACATATGCCACACGCTGTGATGCCCATTATACATATGCCGCACACTGTGATGCCCATTATACATATGCCACACCGTGATGCTCCATTATACATATGCCACACGCCGTGATGCCCATTATACATATGCCGCACACCCTGATGCCCATTATACATATGCCCACACCGTGATGTCCATTATACATATGCCCCACACCGTGATGTCCATTATACATATGCCCCACACCGTGATGTCCATTATACATATGCCCCACATCGGGATGCTCCATTATACATATGCCTCACAGTATGAACCTCTCTCTCACACTTTAGTTACCTTAAAATCAAGCTGGCTGGCACTTCATCTACTTCTTCCTTTCATTAGATGTGTGCTCCCGTGTAGCTCCGCCCCCTTCCACTCGTGTAGCCCCGCCCCTCAACTCCGTGTTGCTCCGCCCCCTTTCCAGTCCCTGCTGTCATGACTGATGACACATGAAAGTGGGTTGGAAGCCAGGGAGAGAGCTCTGTGCTGCCGGCGCTGCTGCCTCTAATGTAGTGTGACAGTGTACTGGCAGCCGGCAGCTACAGAGTCTGAGGACAGAAGCGGCCGGGGATGTACAGCAGGGAGAGAGCCTCCCTGCGCAACCATCCTCACAGTGGCCCTTATTCAGATCTCGGCGGTACGGCCCGCGTGCGGCCGTACCGCCGATGTTTTCACTCTGCACATGCGCAGAGGTCACTCTGCGCATGTGCAGGCGAAATCGCCGCACACAAATTTTATACAAAGGGGGCGTATAGGGGCGTGAGGGGCTTAATACCCTCATTTCCCTATGCATACGCCCCGCGTTTCATGGGCGTTCCCATGCAAACGCGGGGCGTATGCATGGTAATGAGGCTATGACGCCAGTGATGGGGGCGGAAAGCTGACATCGCCGGATGTCAGCTCTCCACCCCCATACAAGCTTTCACACGGACGATTGTCCGTGTGGTCTAAGCTTGCGTGAGCGGGGGGAGCGTGCGGCCCTGCCTTCGATGGTCGTCGACCATCGAATGCAGGGGCAGCTCCCACCATGGTGGAGGCGTACGCCCCACCATTTTCATGCGGATCGCCAGCCGTCCGCGTACAGACGGCCGTGGCGATCCGTCTTGTAGGCGGGGATTGGTTTGTGCGGCCGGAGCAACGTATGCGGCTCCGGCCGCACAGATCAGAATAAGGGCCAGTGAGTGCTTGCCACACACAGAACCGCGGGAGCAGCTGCGTGCGGTCGCACATGCGCACCAGCACTCCCGCGGCCATTTTTATTTCTGTAATAGCCGAGGCTACCCGCAGCCATATTTGTTTGGGGCACAGTGCTGCGGCCACGGCCGCCCGTTAACCGCAGAGATGGCGGTCTGCGGCCCCGCCAATGGGGTGAGCGGCCTTTTAGTGACTATTAGGGGCCGGCCCACCGGGAAATGGCCCGGTTTCCCGGTGGTCCAATCCGCCCCTGAGCATATTGATATCCTTACAAAAAAATAAGGATCAAATATGGTTTGAGGTAACATGTTTAAAAAAAAAAGGGGCAGACTAGATGGGCCAAGTGGTTCTCATCTGTCATCAAATTCTATGTTTCTAAGTGAAAAACGCTGCAAGTCTTAAGCCCGTACACACTGGGCAACCCGGCTTTTTGTGCTGAGCGCCGCGCTGCAGCATGAACACTCAGCACACTGCGATGCTGTGTGCTGAGCATTCGTGTTGAGCAAGGCTTTGCTATTTTTATAATAGACAAAGCTCTGTGATCTGAGGAAAGCCAGTGCAAGCACTGGCTTACCCAACTGTCAATACCGATGTGAGGGGCCGTGCATCGGCATTGCTGCAGGGCATAAACATGGAGTGTTCTGTGCTCCTTTTCTAAGCAATCTAATCAGATCACCTAGAAAAGGGGCTGATATCGCCCCATGTGTATGCCCCTTTACAGTATGTCCAACTGTGAATGAGGCCCTAGATTATTTATTGCTACTGAATGTGAGGTACAGTAGGGTATATTTTGGTTGCTTGGGTTCATGAGAGACTGCAGTCCAGGTATTTTACTTGTTATATTGTACATTAATTTACATTGATTTCTTACTTTATATAATCTTATTATTTCAATGATTGCTTTCCAAATGTACAGCATTATGTATTGTATGGATTTTTCATGCAATAATAAAAAGTTAATCAAGTTTACTTTCATCCAAAAGCTCTTAATAATGTTTTAATATATATATATATATATATATATATATATATATATATACACACACACACACACACACACACACATACACACACACACGCACACTGTAATGTACTCATTCATTCACTTGGACTGGCTGATTCCCTTAAAAAACTTTTCTGGTTTTATTTATGTATTTTATTGAATAAAAAAAAAACCCATTCATGTGTCTTGATGATGTGAAAGAAGGATCCGTGTGAATTCTGAAGTGTATAGAGATATGGGTATGGATCATTGGGTAGACAGGATGATGGTTGACACCATTAGGTCGACATGGGTTATTTCGACAGGATCATTAGGTCGACATAGGGTTATTCACTTTTTTTGTCCTGAATTTCGACACAGTCGACATGGACACTGAAATGTAGCACCATGTCCCCTCGTATGGCTCGATGCTTCAGGCACGGTGTCTCGATATGCCCGGCACACTATGTAATTTTCCCACCATGCCCTAGTGGATGGTAGGGCATGGAATACCACCTGTCGGCACATGTCGGCTGAATTTTTTTTTTAAGAACCCCATGTTGGCCTGTTGACTGTCGACCTTCCCCATGTCGACCTAATGGTGTCCACTTAATGCTTGTCAACCAAGCGACCGTATTCCAGAGATATAGGCAAATTCTAAAAAATTAAAAAGATGTGATATTGCCCATAGCAACCAAATGGATTCTGCCTATCATTTACTAGGAGGCAATAAAGAAATGATAGACAGAATCTGATTGGTTGCTATGGGCAACATCACCTGTTAAAATTTTTAAAATGCTGTAGGAAATTCAGCCCATGCTGTCTGCTTAAATGCAGTAACATTTTTCAAAGTTTATTGGATGTTGCTGCACAGACGGGCAATGACCCAAAGCATACTGCAAAGCGTCTGTCTTTTCTATCTTTCTTACTATCCCATATACCTGGCGCAAAGGATATTATTCCTTACTAGTAAGCCCCCTCAAAGCTAATGCTTCAAAAGCTAGTAATGCAGTTTTGCTTGCTACCAACAGATGGCAGTGTTTCAGAGTCACACGCACACCAGACACATAGGGCGGTATTCAATGAGCCTGATTCGCCAGGTTTTTATGGCGAATTTGTGCTGTTTGGCGAATTTCTGACAAAAACGGTGAATCACCCTATTCAATGACCACATGGCGAATACATTTCAAGGTTTTTTTCGCCATGATTCACCGAGTAGCAATCGCTATCTTTTTATGGCGAAGTGGAATGTGAAGTTTTAAAATAAAGTGTTTTGTTTTTTACATTTGGTGTAAAAAAATCAGGAATTTTATTCTGAGGAGGGGCATGCTATTTTTATTCATGTGCTGTAAGCACATGAATATATATTTAATTTTAAAAATAATATTTTTTTTTTTTTTTTTTACACAGCAGCCAGCAGGGGGCGCCGGAGCCGAGCCGCTCATTACATATTCATATATTCACTGCACGATCATTACGATCGTGTGTAGTGAATATACGCTGCCCTGCTGGCACCCCCGGGGGGGCAGCCTGTGCTGCCTGGCACCCGGGGAGCCCACCTAACCCCCCACAAAGGTCTGGGCTAGGCAGAGAGACTACCATCTCTCTGCCTGGCACCGTCCTCAGGCTCCCTGCGGCAATCGCCGCAGGAGCTCATATTCGCCAGTCAGGGGCTTGCTGCCCCTGACTCGTTGAATACCGGAGCCCGCCGGCTCCGGAACGTGGCGAATGTGCAGCGAATCCAAAAAAGGATTCGCTGCACCTCGCAGGTATTCACATTGAATACCGCCCATAGATATATAAATAAATATTTTTATGATATGACAAATTGTTTTGGATAGTATATGAATAGCCGTGCCGACTTCTTGAAAACTGTGGAGGTTTATCATTAGTCGCTGTAATTAATGCTATTGGCAATTACAGAGCTAAAATTTATGTTACACAATCAGACTGGGGCCTTGAAATTCACTATCATCAAGTTTGCATTCTATATGTACTTTGATGGTGATTATTCAGCAAGCTTGAAATGTTTATAAAATATTTTCACCTTTTACTTTAATACATGTATCCACACTTATACTATGTTGCAAAATTGTATCTACTGTATACATAGAAGTGCACTGTGAGACAAAGGCCCTTATTCAGATCTGATTGCAGTACAAATTTGTTTGGAAAATGGGCAAAACCATGTGCACTGCAGGTGGGGCAGATGTAACATGTGTGGGGTGTGTTGAAACTGAAATCTAAATTGCAGTGTAAAAACAATGCAGACAGTATTTACCCAGCACAGAAACAATATAACTCGCACAAATCTAGCTCTCTCTCTGCACATGTTACATTTGCCCCACCTGCAGTGCACATGGTTTTGCCCATTTTCCAAACAAATGTGTACTGCGATCAGATCAGAATAAAGGCCTAATTGATGAGGGAGCAAGGAGAGGAGATATCTCACAGTGGTATGTGTGCCTGATGACCCACCAATGGCTAGGGATTTCTCCCGCTGCAACCTGGTAGGTGCAGTGTAATATGCATGCAAATGTGCATTGCATCGCACCGCCTGTTAAATACATGCAATCTGGGCACTGTACATGCGATTTATTGCCGAAATCGCATGAAAAGTGCCCAAATTGCATGTATATCTCCCCAGTGTATGGGGCCTTTACCGTTTGGCACAACTGAAGCCACAGTGCATGAGGACACAACTGTATGTTAATTAGTCACATAATTATCCTACTGAGGTTATAAAGACTATCTATCACTCACAATTCTTTATCAAGTAGTGATTTTCATACCAAAGCTGAATGACATCACAAAGTATACTTATGAAGTTCGTCATTCAGATGACAAGCATATTGAGGTGATAAATCTTAGCATGCCTTAATTTCACCACTGCAGTACTACTTCCCCCAGGTTCAGAATACTGCTCCTGGATTTTCTACTTAATTTATGACTGCTATCAATAGGGTTCAAACACCCTTCCTGTCAATTAGTTCATCACATATGACTCTTATTGTAAATTAACTGGGTGGTCCAGAAGCAGAAACTCTTGTGTTTGAGTGTATATCCATCAATAAATCTAACAATCATGTTTAAAACGGTTACTGTGGGAAGTCATATCAGCAGATACAGCCGCAAACAATTATCCTATATTTATTTGGACCTAGCCCTCTTCCATCCTTTCATCCCTTGGGTACGTAATACCATTCTGCATTTCTTCATATACTACTCTCTACATTGCATGTGAACTGTCTAAAAACAGTGCTTTATTTAAAAAATATGTAATATCATGATTTTCTTGAAATTGATATTACCTTACACAGTGCCCACAGTAGTGCTATGTAGTCACTCCAGCCTGCCGCCATTGCTGCTGCCGCTGAGAGTAAAGGAGAGACGTGGCCCTGTATGTCGATGCAGTCTGACTGCCTGCTTGTGAACTGTAATCTCTGACTAAAGTTCTTGTGAAATGACAAGGCTCTGGTATTACCAGCAGAGTAGCGTAACAAAATTTTGCTCCCCCCCTCCGGCGCGGGGGTACCTGTGGTCAGGGACTCGGGAGAGCCTGGAGGTCCCTGCGGCGCTGATTATGAGTTGCCGGGGTCCCTGCAGCGAAGTGGA